>NW_024096878.1:0-306999 GCF_016545835.1 Crotalus tigris
AGCAGCAGCATTGTCAACAGGCAATTGTTGATACGCCTGAGCTAAGTCAAGCTTTGCAAAAACACGCCCCCCCTTGAGGGAGGCCAGAATATGACTGACCACAGGTACAGGATAGGCATGTTGCTGCAATGCCTTATTCAGAGTGCATTTGTAATCTGCACAGATACGAATGTCCCCATTAGCCTTAAGAGGCGTGACAATGGGGGTCTCCCAAGGACTGGAGTCAACAGGTTCTAAGATTCCTTGCTGAATCAATTTGTCCAATTCAGTGTCAATTTTCCCTTTTAGAGCAAAAGGGACCCTTCTTGCTTTTATTCTAATAGGAGTGACAGTGGGGTCTAGTTTTAAAGACACAGGGGGTCCTTTGTATGTGCCCAGTTGTGGGCTGAAGACATCTGCAAATTCTTTGCAGACTTCCTGTAGGTCTACTGTTTGCAAGCTATTGAGCCCTGTGACATGTATTCCCAAGGCCTCAAACCAATCGAGTCCTATGAGACTCGTTCGCTCACCCCCTACTACCAATATATCTAATGGACCTTCAAAATCCTTATATTGTACGTTAAGGGTGGCCTCCCCCTTAACACACACTCTGGAGTTTTGAAAGTCTATTAACACAATGTCAGAAGGCCTAAGCTTGGCCTGAAATCCACTGCCAGAACAAATCTTTCTGAATGTATGTATGGAAATGATTGAAAGTGCAGACCCAGTGTTCAGTTCCATGACCAATGGAACCCCTTGTAACTTCACTTTAAGTGACAATTTTTTCTTAATGGGCTTTTGTGTGCCTGTCCTATAGATGCTTCTTCGCGAAGCATAGAAACCCACCCTGTTTTGGCTGGGAACCCTGGTACCTTTCAGGCGCAATTCTTCTCGGGGTTGTACCTTCTGACACACAGCTGCAATGTGGCCTTGCTTTCCACATGCTCTACAGATAGCAGAGCGAAATCTGCAGTCGGTCCTCTTGTGATGACCTCCACATCCGAAGCACTTGGGGACAGCTGAAGAACTTTCCTTGCCTTCCTTCTGCTTCCCTTCTTTTGTTGGGTAGAGACGGTCTACTTCTTCATCAGGATCCTCTTCTGAGCTCCCTTGGACTCCTTCCTGGTGCACGGACACAGCTTCTGGAGTACTTCTGATCGGCCTCATGTTCTTGATTGCACCACCTGCTGCCTCTTCTGCAGTAACCTCTCTCAAGGCATCTTGGAATGATAAGTCTTCTTTAGCGAAAAGTCTCTGCTGCAATTCTCTATGTCTCAGTCCACATACAAATCTGTCTCTCAGCCTTTCTTCTAAATCTTTAAACTCGCAGGGTTTAGCGGCTTTTCTCAATGCAGCAATGTACTCTTTAGCTGATTCGCCGGGCCGTTGGTCCCTCTGTTCAAAAGTGTGGCACCAAGCGATGACAGACAACTTGGGCTGGAAGTGTTCCTTTAGCAATTTCTTTAAGTCTGTGTAGGTAACAGATTCTAGAGGCGCAGGTACTGCTAGGTTTTCAGCGATCTCAAATGCATCTTGACCGCAAACACACAGCAGGGTGGCGGCTTTTAAGCTATCTTCTCTCACTTGATTGACCTTAAGATAGTTTTCTACTCTGGCCACGTAAGACTCCCATCTTTCTGGATGTGTGACATCGAATTCGGAAAGTCTACCTACTTTTGCCATCTTTCAGTAGTACAGGAAGGGTCTATCAGCCAGCTTACCCCCAATGCTTGCTGAATTGGCAGGCAGCTGCTGAGTTTAATGCTGTTTCCTGCTGCTCAGGACTCCAGGGTAAGCTTACAACTTGTCTGCAATCGTTGTAAGGCATCCCATCTTCGTCGCCAGTGTTAAGTCCTCAGCAAATGGCAAATAATGCATGACGCAATTGGTAGTTCTCAGGAGCCTCTTTATTGGTATACAGCATGCTGGTTACAGCGCCGACAACGCCCAAGTTCCTCTGCTCCTTTTAAAGGCGATCCCCGGGCCAAATGGCAACATTTGGCACGCCAGCACTTTGCGCATGCGCGCGAGTGCTGGCGACAGCCAGTCTGGTCCCGGGCAGCTTGCAACTTCCCGGGACCATTGCAACGTCCCGAGCCTGCCTTCACAGGCTCGGGACACAACAGGTGAGGAGTGCTTTTAGTTTACTTTGAGAGTCTATGTACCTCCTGTGCAATGATAGGTTATGAGCATGTAACTCAGCACATTTAACAACTTATCAAAGACCTGGAAGCCCAGCAGGACCAATCTGCTGTACCTGAGAACATTATTCTGATATTTTACAAACAAGTGGGATACTTACACCACATTATTTTTTCCAAATTCTGAAGAGCATTAATTCTAGCATGCTTCAATGTTCTCCCCACAGCAATTTTGAAGGGCCAATACAATAAAGTTCCCCACAAGATGACTGTGCCCCTATGGACAAGGAGCTATTGAAACCTACAGTTCATGCCCTCTTAAACAGTACCCTCTATCAGGACTCAAGAGCCTACTACTCCTATAACTCCTTATATGGTCAAATACCTGGAAAACGTTGATCTTTTTAATGTACAGTTGTAGTTCTCAGATCAATATGATTCAGTCTCCTTGAATGTAGTAAAATGTTATATTGCCTGAAAAATTAAGCAGGTAATTGATTGTTCACCAATGAGCCCACCAAGTGTAATATTTTATCTTGTTCTGTTTTTTTAACTTATTTTTATTTTTAATGTGTTTGCAATTCTAGTCAGTGATCGTACTGTAATAAAAACATTCATTCCTGCTCATTTGTGTTTGTAGTATTTATAGCTTTCTGCAGGTATTAAATACTTGCTGGTAAATCTTGGTGATTTCTTGTTCATGTACTTTTGAAGCCATATTTAGTGGATAGCTCTCTATTTTCAATGATTTTCTATCTCTCCCCCTACCCCAGTTTATTTGTTTCCTCATTGGAATGTTATGTACTTTAATAATTTCCAGGCTTCTGCACTACTGAAGAGTTTTATCCTGCCTTGTGCTTTTCTAGGATTCTTGGAATTGATTCTGATTTGCTTATGTGCCACCAAGTCATTTCCAACTCCTAACAACCACATAGATTTTCTGCATGATGGCATATCACTAACCTATTCTTTCAAGTCTCCCAACAGTGCATTCATTGCCACTGTAAACTGAGTCCATCTGCCCTGCTGCCTGACCATCCTCTTTTTCCTTCCACCTTTCGTAGCATTAGAGCCTTTTTTTCAGAGAGCTTGGTCTCCACATAATGTGTCCAAAGTAGGATAACCAGAGCATGGGAATTTATGACTAGAGTTAGAAGTCTGGTTTGATTTGTTTAATGATCCACTGGTTTGTTTTCTTGGCAATCCACAATATCCTCAGGCATCTTCTCCAATACCAAAGTTCAAAGGCATCAACATGCTTCCCACGCTGTGACTCTCTGAAGTAAGCAAATAATCAAGCACATATAGACATATGCAGCCACAAAGAAAGAATAGAATAACAGAAACTACCGTATAGTGCTTGATCTATTGCAGCATAAAGCAATAGTGCTATTGCTTTATGCTGAAATACAAAAAAAGATTTTATTATAGGCTTTATTATAGGCTTCTGTAATGAATTGGGTTCCTAAGGAGACTGATTTTGAGTGTCATAAAAAAGCACAAATTGTTAGCTATTTAATTTATTATTATAGCATTTCTCATACCAGGCGGGAGATAAGGCATCTCTACAATGTTCTGCCTTTAATATCAGAATAACTGATCAGCCATTACCTGCTATGGTAATGGTAAATTGATTTTTATCACAAACATTGTATACGTTTTATGATGAAAAGGACAAATAGAGATTGTCCCCTCTCTTCTCCTTTAACTTTACTGGGTTTAGAATCATTGTCAAGATGCAACAAAACGTTTCAGAACTGAATTGGCAAATCAGACACATGTATTAAAATTATATGCTGATAACATGCTTTTATTTCATTTATTTATTTAAGAAAATTTATATGGCTACCCAACTCAGTGACTCTGAGCAGCTTACAAGGATTTTATTTGTTTGTTTATTCTTTTGTCCCAAGAAAAAAAACAATGCAAAAAGCAACAACCTTCACCCCCTGGTGACAATGATCAAACAAGCCTCTAGATGGGCTTCATATCATTCTGGGGTCCCCAGCCCATTGGCAGAACCATGTCTTCAGACCTTGCAAAAGAGTTCAATGCTGAGGCCAATATTATCTCTGTGGGGATGATGTTCCACAGGTAGGGAGACACACAGAGAAGGTCCTTCTTGGTCCCGCCAGATGGATCTCATTAGGAGACAGGATCCATAAAATTCCATGCATCCCTAGTCTGTTAGGTTAGGTAGATCTGATTGGAAAAAGATGGTCCTTCAAATAACCTGGTCCCAAACCACGTAAGGCATTTAAAGTGAGAACCAACACCTTGAATTGGACCCAGAAGCAAATCAGCAGTTGACGCAGCTCTTGCAGGAGTACAAATGTAGAAATTTGTACATGTACAAATCTAGGCTTGCACAAACCCATGGGGGTTGCTATATTTTGAACCAATGTTATCCATCAAAAAGATTTTTTTTATTCAATAATGGAACATATATATACAGCAATATAGTTTAGTATTGAGCTATTAGACTAACTAAATTAAGACATAAATAATCACATGGAATTTATCAGAAGAAAATCAATAGTTGCAGTAAAATAATAGGGTTAACATAAATCAAATATCTTTATTATGGTCCTTGACCAGCCTTAACAGTAAAAATAGAGATAGTTTGAGGCAACAATTTGTTATTAGGAAAGGGGTTAAAAAAAACCTAAACAAATGATAGGACAATAAAATAATGTATCTAATTTGTGCAGTTGTATAACTTGGTGAAGATATGTGTGGGGTTAGCATCCCTTAAAAATAATAAACATAAAATCTATCAGTGTGACCTTTGTATTTGGAAATGACTGTGTCATCAGAGCATACCTTGGACACTATATGAGGACATTGTTGTAGAATTGAAAAACTTGAATCAGCTCTTTCAGGAAAGGGAAGTTTATTGCGCGCAGGTTCAGAGAGCCATCCTGGCTGAAGAAATCTGAACCCAGATTGTACATTGATGACCATTTTTATAACTCTTCTGGCGGGGGTTATTTTCAGGTCACATTCCACACATGGTTACATAGAAAAACTACTAGACAGATCTATAATCGATAGCTCCTCGTTTACATTGGAATGTTTTTAGCAATCAGCAATATATCAAGTGTTAAGCAATTTAGATACAACATGTGACAAGCAGTTAGTAATATATCATGTGCAGAGCTGGGAACAGGATGTCTGGCCATCCTAAATTTAAGAGTTGTCTTGTAAGCAAAACAAACCTCCCTTTCATACACATTCTTTGGTAGGCCATCTGCTTTTTACCCATATTCTTTGTCGGACCATCAGTATTTTTCCAGGTACCACTTTATTCCCCCCTGATGAGACTTATCTCATCTATGCAGATAAGTTTCATTCCATAACACTTGGGTCTGATGTATGTATGTTGTTATACTCTTGTCTCTGGAATTCCCACATGTGAAGAACCACACTTTAGGTAACCATATGTTTGCATACCCAAAAGACACTGTTTGGAAAGATGTGCAATTTAGCTTTTCTTGGCTCACTTTCAGGCAATGAGGTGAAGGTGTATTCTGCTCACACCCTGTGATATGTGCACATTGTAGGTCTTCTGGAATGGCTACGTTAGGAGTATGTAAAGCTAAAGCATCAGTGGGTAGAAACTTGGAAATGTGACCCCAGCTGTACATGGTTTCATAGCCTATATGTTCTTTAAACTCATGGTGACTGAACTCCTTGGCTGCTGTGACAGGAACACATACTGGTATTAAACATGTGGACAGCAAATTTTCCATGTCATATGCTTCAGAAAGGCAAAAATCAGTTGTGTTGGCTAGTTTAGCCAATTGGACCCACAAATTATATTGCATCCTTGACTCCAATGGATGGGGCATATCCTTATTCTGCTGGGACCTTTTACTTCGCTTTCTCTTTGGGCGCTTCCTTGGGGGTCGTTGGATAGTAACTCCTAATTCCCCCGGGATTACATGTACAATGCAAGTCCCCTTCCATCCCGTCTTCAACTGCGAGACTAGGATGACCCGCTCCCATCCCCAGAATAAAGGAGGCCCACACTCCAGAGTAACAGGAGGAGGAGGCTTCTTTAAGTATTCTGTCAAATGCTTGGGGAAATTGACAAGGATGAGGCCAGATACCATTCCAGCATTCTGGGGAAAATCCAATAGGGGGTGACCTTTACAAGTGCCCGTGCCTATAGCATAAGATTGGATAAGGCGTGGAGCTTCTTCTGGCTTGCTCCATTGGCCTAAATTAGAAAGACAAACATTATTACATGCAACAATAGGACTATATAAAAGCAGAAGGAAGCCTTTCATCCTTTCTTCTCCCGTGCGTAGAAAGCCAGCTTCCGGGTGTGGCTTAGCAGGGGGTTGAATTTCAGACAGACAGCCGTAGATATATGTGCAGGATACACTTGTGCTAATACAATATCTGGTTTACAAACAATAAAATATTCCTTAAACATACTAAACACGTTTAAGAGTGAGTTTGGTGGGAACCTTGGGGTCCCTGTTCACTGTCCACAGAGGTTCTGCAGCTGCTTTAACTCTGGTCCAGTGAATCCAAGATTTAGATCCTGCAATCTTTATTGCTAAAGGGGAGGCCATTATTACTTCATAAGGTCCTTTCCATCTCCCCTCCAGTTGTTCATGTTTCCAATGTTTCACCCACACCCTATCCCCTGGTTTAAAGGGATGACATCTTGTTATTAGTTTAGGAGGTGTTTGTTCAACAGCATAATTCCTAAGTTTTTCCACTTGCTTATTCAGTTCCTGCACCATTTTCAGAGCCCATACTCCCCCCTGATGGCCCAAATCAGGCCATCCAGCTAAACTTCTTCTCAGCAGCGTAGGAGGACGCCCAAACATCAGCTCATATGGGGATAGGTTGTATTGTCTACGTGGAGCACATCTCACAGCGTAGAGAGCTAAGGGCAATGCATCAGGCCATTTCAGGTGACTTTCAGCACAGATCTTAGTCATTTTCTCTTTCAGTATGCGATTCATTCGTTCAGAATTCGAACCGGACTGAGGATGAAAAGCACAATGAAACTGCCATTTGGATCCCACAGCAGTAGCCACTGCTTGATTAACTTGATGAACAAACTCAGAACCATTATCAGAGGAAATAAAAGACGGGCAACCAAAACGAGGTATTAGTTCTTTTAACAATAGTCTTGCCACTTCCCTGGCTTGTTTAGTCTTTGTAGGGAAAGCCTCTGGCCAGCCAGTGTATTTATCCACAAATACCAATAAAGCTTTGTATAGTCCACATCTTGGCATGTCTGTAAAGTCAACCATGACAGAGTCCATAGGAAAGTAAGAGACAGGTATGGTTCCAGGTGGTAGTAGGGGCCTTTGTCGAGGATTGACCTTAGCACAGATGCCACATTGTGAAACCACTCGAGCAGCTATCCCAGCCGACCCATGTACATAGTAATCCCTCCCAATAGCAGCATCCAATCCAGTTTTCCCCATGTGTGTTGTTTCATGTGCTGCCTGAAGTAAAGCCCATGCTGAAGATTGAGGGACAAAAATACGTCCATCAGGCTAAAGATACCATCCATCCCTAATAGTAGCTTTGAGATCATTCACTGCTTTCACACACTCCTGCTGAGAGTATGTTGGTTTACTGATAGGAGGCAAGTCCCCTATGTCTATTGCCACACATATTGACAGATCAGGAATGGGCCCTGTTTTCATTGCCACCTTCTTAGCTTCCAAGTCAGCTCTTCTATTCCCCTGAGCCACCCGATCCACCCCGTGCTGATGTCCTTTGCAATGCATCACAGAAACTTTTGCTGGTTTCTGCACAGCATCGAGAAGTCGCTTGATCAAATGTCCATGCAACACATGTTTGCCCGCAGAATCCCTGAATCCCCTTTCCTTGTACACAGCCCCATGAGCATGCAGAGTCAAAAAAGCATATTTACTATCTGTCCAGACATTTAAAGTTTCCCCTTCAGCTCTTTCCAATGCCCTAATTAATGCCCATAATTCTGCTACTTGAGTAATGCAGCTTGCTCCTAGCGGACTACTTTCCACCACTTCCTCATCATTCACAATCGCATATCCAGAAACCCTCCTCCCATCCTTCATGTAACTCGAGCCGTCTGTATACCAATTCAGGGCAGCAAGCAGTTGTGTTCTGAATCCACTTCTGTGGGCAATAGGGTGGCAGGGTTTAGCCGGTTAGACACCACTAATTTCACTTGAGGATTTTCAATCATCATCGCCTGATACTTAAAAAGCCTTTGACTGCTGATCCACAAATGCCATTTATTATCCAAGATAGAATGAACTGCATGAGGGGTGGGGACACTTATGGGACATGAGAAGGTCAATTTATTACAGTCCTGTAAAAGGACTGCTATAGCAGCAAGAACCTTCAGGCAATGTGGCCAGCCTTGGGCAACCCCATCTAATTGCTTAGATAAGTAAGCCACCGGGCGTTGCCACTGTCCTAATTGTTGAGTTAACAACCCCAAGGCAACATTCTTCCTGGTATCAACATACAAATTGAAAGGCTTTTCTAAGTTAGGCAAGGCTAAAGCTGGAGCTGATGTGAGGGCTCGTTTCACTTCCCTAAAGGCATTCTTTTGTTCTCCCTCCCATTCAAAAGCAAACAACGGCTGGCTAGCCTTGTGAATAGGAATCTTGAAAAAAGCATCTTTCAAATCCACAACTGAAAACCACTTTGCTATGAACAAGTGTATACCTCCTTTAGGCTTCCTGATTAAAATTGTCCACACTTGATAAGAAATGCTAACCACCCAGATGTCCCCAAATGTCAATTTTAGATAAAAATGCCACTGGCTGCCTTTCCCCCCCACGCACACACTTCTGGGTAAAAACCTCCTCCAACCTTTGTCCTTGTTTATAAATAAATTACCTAGCAAAGAACCAACAAAGGAGAGCTCACCAAACCCTGTTTGCATTTATTAACACAAGCTCTTTTTCTAACACAAGCTCTTTTTCTAACAGTTTTGCATATAAATCTTTACTCAAAACAGCATAGTTATTTATAATCCCAAAATTTTTCTCAACTTCGTTCTAACTTCACACAAAAAAATAAACAAGTTTAATAAGATATTCTGAGTTACTGAAGGTTTTTTTTTCCTAAACTCTAGTATTGCTTTTAATATAAAGTTAGTCAAATTCCAATTTAATCAAATTCCATTCAGATGGAAACAGATTTCCATTAAATTTCCATTAAATAGGGAGAACATTTACAAATCTAAGCAAACTCTTTTGGTTGATATTAAACAATTTAAACTCAAAAATTTCCAAAAAAAAGTTGTCCGTGTCCAACAATTACTGACTCCTCTTTTGAATAGAAAAAAATTGCAAAAGTGGGCATTAAATTTTCACAGCCACCCAACCTTTCTCAAACCTGAATTCTAAGCAGAGAAAAAGTTAAAAAGATCAACCCCCCCCTTTTCTCCTCTCTCTCTATCTCTCTCAAAGCAACACAGCCAGAAAAAAGCAGGGGGGGGAAAGGGGGTTGTGTCTGCAGATAGAGTTTGAAAAGGCATTAACACACTAACATTTGCAAAAGGGAGAGAGCAGAATAGGCAAGAAAATGGTATTTGAGCAGGTAACTTTGGGCTGTTCTTAAGAGGGAGAGAAAAAATAAATAAATAAACAAACACATCTTCCTTCACTTTGTTTGTTGGCCAGACAGAGTGAGGTTATTTTTTTTTGGTATCTTCTTTTCTCTTGAGGTTAGTAACAGTCATATTTACTTCACACACAAAGACTCTGCTTTCAAATCCACAACTGATCTTCCTACTCCAGTATCCACCAAAAACGTTGTCTGTTTGTCCCCTATATTTAAAGTAACCAATGGCTCAGGGGGGGCTTCCTCCAAGCCAGGTCCTCGTCAATCTGACCCGTTAGTTCCTGCCAAGCCAATTCCCTCAATCTCCTGTCTCTATTCCAATGTCTCCCATTCCTCAGACCATCTCTTACATTCCCTGGACCATCTCTCACATTCCTTGGAGCCCCTCTCTGCCCTCTACCCATGAAGGGGGAGTGCATGGGGGGCCCACTGCCAACATCTCCACATCCTCTGCCTTCTCTTCCTCTCCAACCTCTACCTCGCATCTGCCTTCTTGGACATTCTCTTTGCCAATGACCTTCCTCCTTGCAATTAGCACACTGGTTGGGTCCCAGCATGATCCCTCCTTGCAATGCCACCGCCAACACCTCAATTTTCTTATGCATTCTAGCATCTCTTTCCTGTTTTTCCACCTTATCCCTATTAACAAACACTTTCCTAGCCACCTCCAACAATTCTGTAGTGTTCTTTCCTAATGCTCCTTCTAACCTCTGCAACTTTTTTCTTATATCTTCATAACTCTGTGCTATGAACCTCTCATTCAACATTCGCACATTGTCTGCACTCCTTGGATCAACCTGTGTATAAAGCTCATAAGCCTCAATCAGCCTTTGCAAAAAACTTTCCGGACTTTCATCTGCCTCCTGCATCACAAAAGACGGCTTTAACACATTCACTGAAAGCTTTCCAGCCTTGCAAAGAGCCTCTACTACTAAATTCTGATATTCCTTTAACAAAGTCATGTGTGCTGGATTTTGTGTATTCCATTCAGGGTCCTTTTCTGGTGCCCTGGCTTCCATCTCTGGCTGTATATCCCGCACAGCCAGCAACCTATCCTTCAAACACTGCCTAATAGCAGCCTTCCACTTCTCCCTTTCCTCGGGAGTCAACAAAATATTCAACAATTGCTGTACATCCTGCCACGTCCTCTTTACTTACTTCTCCCCTCACATTTACAGAGAGACCTTCCAAATCCCCTTCCTCCTTGGGGGCTGACAGCCTCCCCCTTTCTGTTTTCGTCTCACAGCTGGCTGCCTTTCTTCGGACACAGCAGGGGCAATCAGCTCTTCCTCCGGCAGAGCGGCTGCTGCCGCAGCCGGCACTGGGGGGGGGAGGGGAGAAAGGTGGAACGTAGGGAGGAGGTCTGAGAATCAACTCCTCTACCTCCATCCTTATCTCCTTCTTAGCATCTGACACCTTAGTTTCTGAAATCTTCACATCTTTCACTCTTTTAGTTTGTACTTGAAGCTTTTTTTCCTTTGGGTCTAGCCACACACAAACGAACCATTTCAGCCTGACATTGCAATAACTCATCAGCTCGTCCTGCGTCCTGCTACTGCATCCCCCCACTGATCTATATACTGAAATTGGTTAGGATAGTTTTCTTAAAAGTCCCCTCTGGGGGCCACCCCACATCCATGCTACGCCCCCCCATCCTAACACACTGCCAATGACCTACAGCGCCGGCGGTCACTAGTAGGGAATGCACTGGCTTAACCACCCACACAACCTAACACGGACTTCATTAGGATTGCCGTCCCGAGTCCAGGGGAGTGATCAGGCCCCCTCTTCTATCTTCAAGTGAGATAGGTACCATTACTTTAAACACATACTCGCCTGCCTTGTAGTTACACCCATCCTGGCCAGGAGTTGGTTCAGACTTCCTTTCCTTTCCCAAAGGGTTCTTGGACTGGCCTTCAGTACTGTCGGCTCTGCTGAGAAGCCACAGCTGTCTCCTGGAGGAAACACACCCCCATGGCTCCTGGAGAATTGTTCAGAGATGGCTTACCAGCAGGTCCGAAGGGTCCAGCCGTCCTCAGCGAAATATCGCCTCACTCAAGCTTTTCCCGGCCAATGCACCAGAAAATGTTGTAGAATTGAAAAACTTGAATCAGCTCTTTCAGGAAAGGGAAGTTTATTGCGCGCAGGTTCAGAAGAAATCTGAACCCAGATTGTACATTGATGACCATTTTTATAACTCTTCTGGCGGGGGTTATTTTCAAGTCACATTCCACACATGGTTACATAGAAAAACTACTAGACAGATCTATAATCGATAGCTCCTCATTTACATTGGAATGTTTTTAGCAATCAGCAATATATCAAGTGTTAAGCAATTTAGATATACCATGTGACAGGCAGTTAGTAATATATCATGTGCAGAGCTGGGAACAGGATGTCTGGCCATCCTAAATTTAAGAGTTGTCTTGTAAGCAAAACAAACCTCCCTTTCATACACATTCTTTGGTGGGCCATCTGCTTTTTACCCATATTCTTTGTCGGACCATCAGTATTTTTCCAGGTACCACTTTAACATGGGCAAAAAAGGAATATGTTTTGTCTCTCTGCAGTCCTTAACTCAGGATCTTTGCTATGCTTAGTTAGATTTTGTCTTCTTCCAGTGATGCTCTTGGCATCTTTTGTGCCACTTGATTTCCCAAAGGGACCTTTGAAAACCGGTGGGGGAGGGGGCTTCTGGGATCCTCATAGGCAGGATCTAAGCCAGCGGTTCTCAACCTGTGGGTTGCGACCCTATTTGGGGTCGAACGACCATTTCACGGGGGTCATCAAACAACGCAGTCCGCCATTTTTTCCCCCTTTTCCTTAGCTGTGCTACTCCCTTTTATTCTATTGGCTTTTGAAAGCCAATAGAATAGACTCTCTTGAATAGAGTCTAATTTGATTGAAACTTGATTGAAAAACCTGTAATACAAAACTCAGAACATTTTCTGGGACTTAGTAATAATATTGAAATATGATTCAGAAAACTGGATAAGGATTACAACAAAATTGTAGGATTAAATGGAGTTAGAATGGGAATACCAGGGGAAGACAAATATTGTTGCACTTATATTATTCCAGTCTTGATTCCCAAAATAGATAACTCATATTCCCAAAATTTCTGGAAATGCAATAATCAAGTTGGATAATTTTTTTATACATGGTGGCAATGCCATGAAAATTACACAATTCTGGAAAATGGTTTACTATAAAATAGGGGTGTCAAACTGCTGGTCCACGGGCTCCAGCTCCCATGGGCTCCGACAATGTGAAAAAAGTTGTGATACATCGCAACACGACACGTGACGTGGCAAGTTTGACACCCATGCTATACAGTAGAATAAAGCAAATTTTAAATACTGACTTTTCTATTAGCTGTCTTATTTGCTGGGTATCAAACTATATTCCTATCTTATTTATTTATTTATTTATGGCCAATGACAAAGTATACAGAGTTGGCTTTGTATGTATGAACACCTTGCTACACTTGTGTAATACCTCTACTTTGCAAGCTAATTATCCTTTTATTATAAAGTTATAGTAAAAGAATCTTGCAAGCTTTAATACACTTCCCCTCTCCCTCCCCTTTATCTATGTGTGAATTAGGGATGGGATATTTGCCTGGGATATTTACTCATGCTACATCCTTGGGCCAGTCCTCTTTTTACAGTATCTGATCATGGTCTTGATACAGCTTTTCTTCCTCTCCCTGAAGACCATTCCTTTGCCTCCCATTGACATTGTGGGAGAGTACATTAGATGATCTTGTCATGGACACTAAAGTACATGTTAATATGGCATGACTGCATGTTGTGTTTACATTGTTGGTTTTGGGGGCATTTTTCTTGTTATGCAACTCAGAGTAACATTTTTGCAAGTTGGATGGCCGTATGACTCCTTAAATGAATAAATAACGCTGAGAATTTGCAAAACCAAAGATTGAAACAGAATCTTTATGCTCCCCCTCCCCCCCCTAAAAATAAAAGGTCCTTTTAAGCAATCTTAGGGAGAAGGCTTTAGCAAATTCTCAAGAAATTCTTGGATTGCACAAGATGAGAGTGTCTAATTAGATTATAATTAGGGCTGTTTGGATGTTCAAAGGAGTACTTGGATGAAGCATCCCTTAAAATTTCCATTGCAAAGTGATGTGGCACCTTGCTTTTAAGAGTGAAGTGACTTTGCTGCTTCTGTTCACCTCTCTTTTGAGCCTCCTATGACAAGAATTATGGAAGCTGGAAGATGTTTTCATCTTCATGTTTTCATGCAATGAAGCCTTTTGTAAACATTAGAACTGCAGGCAAGGCAACCCAGAACATCTTGTTGAGATAAACCTGTTTTCCCCAGGCCTAATTTTACATTTTAGAAATGAGAGCGGGAGTATATTGATGGCAGCAAGATTACTTTATGCACAAAAATGGCAGGACACACTGATTCCCACAATGGATGAATGTCTGCAGAAGTTGGTGGAGTTAGCAGAGATGGCTAAACTGACTGCTTTGATTAAAGACAAAAACACAACTACTTTTGTTTCTGCATGGAAGCAGCTTCTGGACTTTGTGCTCGAGGTGGGAAAAAAAATGAAACTTTGATTTTGGGTTTTACTGATTAGATAGGTTTGTGATTATTATGTAAAAGTAAAAAAAAGTTGAGGTTTGATGTTATTATCTTATTCTACTGCACCAAAGGAGTTGAAAGTCAACAGGGAATTTTGCAGTTCCTTTCTTTGGAAATGTTGTGAATAATAAACTAAACACAAGAGTATAGTGTTTGATGCTTCTTTTTTTTAATGGGATAAAATCTAACCCAATGAAAGTACAGTCAGGGGAAAGAGGATATAATTCTGTACAAAGGATTACACATGCAGCCATTGTCTGCATGAGCCATTCTCAGTAGCCCTATGGAGATCCAATCATCAGATCTATGGTCCTATAAAAGTAATTAAAAAATGCTCAGTGTGAATAGTTACATGTGCTGTTGTCATCACTTAAACCAAGGAACACAAAGTTAGATCCCTATGATAAAACTGCCAAACAGATGCAACATCTGTGGGAAATTAACTTGAGAGCTGTCCGTCAGATACTTATTCAGGGAACTGGTGAAAAGTTGAGCAGATTTCTCTTTGAGTCATGACTGGCATTGGCAAATGTCCATTTAAACCATAGATAAAGACCCTTTTAATAGTTAAATATAGATGATGTTCCTTTAATACAATGGTTCTCAACCTTTTTAATGCCGCGACCCTCAACCGGTTGTAAGTCAAGGACTACTCAACCGGTCATAAGTTGAGGACTACTCAACTGGTGCAGCACCGTTTGCAGAATGGGACTTTTGGCGGGCTCAGCAGGCAGAGACAGCCTGGACAATTCCTATTGGCTTTTGAAAGCCAATAGAATTAGACTCTATTCAAGAGAATCTATTCTATTGGCTTTCAAAAGCCAATAGAATAAAAGGGAGTAGCACAGCTAAGGAAATGGGGAAAAAATGGCGGACTGCGTTGTTTGGCGACCCCCATGAAATGGTCATTCGACCCCAAGTGGGGTCCCAACCCACAGGTTGAGAACCACTGCTTTAATACAAGAACACGACTGCTGCTCAACTCTAGCTGCTAAGGCCAAATAACACAAGAAGGTACATTGGTGCCATTGACAACATTCAGAATCAGCACAACCAGTTGTAGAGAAATTGTCTTTCCCTACAAAAGTAAAGAAGACTTGGGACCCTTCAGATAGGGGATAACTCCTTTGTAGTCCTCTATGAAAAGAGCCACTGAGCCACAGATGTGAGAAACAAAGATTCTCGTATGATATTTCCATTTCCTGTACTTGAAATTTCCTTCTCCATATTCTTTCAGAGCCTCTGTAAAGTTTGATGTATAAGAAGTACAATTTTAAGGCATTTTAAATCCCTTACTTCCTTGATTCTGAAATGTAAAAGTTAAGAATAAGATTGGCAAAGTCTTATTTTTTTTAAGGCAATTTCTGGTTACTACTTGAATTGTTCTGTTTCTGGGCCCACCACATAGTGGTTTTTATGATTTTATGACACTTCTGTGACTTTCTATATCCCTGCTGATCACATGATGTTGGTAGAAAACAAGTGCTGTATACTGCAAAACCTCAGCTCTTCCTTTTACTGTAAAAGTTAGTTTTTGTCATTTTTTTCTGGTCACTGGAATAATATCTATAATGCAGCTGCCAGGTTATGCTCTTTCTCCTTTCCTTGAGAGTCAGATCAATTTCATCAGAGATAAATAAAACTAAAGGGTAGTTAGAAAGAAGAAACAATCAAATATGAGCTCCCTTAAGTTCAAATATTAAAATGTAAATAGTCAGTGCTGATCATGATAAAGCTGTGCTGTTCAGGGACAGCAGTTTAAAAAAGAAAAACACAAAAGCCCCCCCCCCAAGTATTTCAAGTAGACCACAAGATGGTGCTGGTCTTTTGCAAGAAATGAGTCTGGGCAACCTCTAGAAAGTTAAATTGTTTCCAAATTCTATTTCAGTCCATAAGAAATTAATAAAGAGAAAGTAGCCTTTTTCTTGAATACAAACTTAAATGGAAAAAAGGGGGGAAGCGGGGGAGAAAAGATCAGAATTTACAAAGAATTCCCTTAGATTGTTCAGAGAAATAGAAATACTATCACATGCTGAACAGAAATAAAACACAATACAGGTCTCATCTCTCCCGCATGGAGAACAGACAATCTTTGAAAGAAATGCTACTTTTGTTCCCATTCTTACCTGGAAATTTCTTCCTGGAATCCCACTTCAATCAGAGGCTAAAGGATTAGAGATTTAAAGACATTTAGCTCTCTAATTCTCCCCACTGTGGCATACAACTACTGCTCTGTTTCTCTTTTTTTCTTTTAAAAAGACTCAAAAGCTTGAAACTCCAGCAGTGAGGGAGGAGGTGAAGTATATTGCTTTGTATTTAAGTTATAGAGCACATTTCTCTCTTCTGAATATTGATTGAAACTCAGATACCAACTGGCTGTCAAGGAATGTGGGTTGGGGGGGTTGGCAGCCCACAAGTTGGTGACAGAATGAGTTGAAAATGGAATAGATGGGCGTGTGGCAGAGCTGATTTATCTGCCAAGACTCTGGAGAAACAGGAAATAATTCCTTTTGAGAGGATGACTACGAGTAAAGACTGCATAGGGGATTTGTGGGGAAGAGGAAATATAATAAAAGGCATATGAAGCCACATCCCAGAAAGAAGGCAGAAAAAGACGTAGGCTAAGGCAGCAGTGGGCTATGAGCAATTTTGTAATGTTGAAAAAGGAGGCGGTGAAAAGAGAAGGTTAATTTAAGGTAGTGCACAAGAAAGTATGGTACTTTATGCTTTTTAATGGTCAGCCTGGGAACATTCCAAAGCTAGATGATTAGTGGAGTTTCCTAATATATCAAGGCCATAAGTACAGATGAGATTATGCTAACTGTTATGGGCCCGGCAGTTTACATAAAAGTGACTAAAGCTATAAAGAAAGGAAGATGGAGAAGGAGAAAAAGGAGCCACAGAACCACTGCAGTGTGACTGGGAGGCAACATATATATTTCATAAATTATTTTTATCAATAATTTACTCAGCTATTTAAAAAAAAAACACTGAGGTATTCATCCAACAAACTAACAGGACAAAATTGCTAATCATATCAAAACTCTATCCTTAGTAAGAAATACTTTGCAGCCTGGAGATAAATAAAATAAAATGGCTGCCAGAAAGGTGCAAATTAAAGTCTGTGTATATGTTTTTGTGACTTCTTAAAAACTGAATTCATTTTGCAGCCAATTTCTTGGCTGCTTATAATTCTTGCACTGATACATAGATAAATCATTTGAGTATAGCAGCAGAACAAACACACAACATTGTTACAGTCGTAGACTCTTTACAACCAGCAAGCAAAGTAGGTCCTAAATGTATTTGAAGCATTATGAAGGCAAATTGTGCAGCAAGCTTAACAACAATCCCACCAAACCAACCCAGATTCTTGGCATTTTGAAATAAACTCTGGATGCTCAATATCAACAGAGCACAAGAATATGCTTAAACCACAAATATATATATCCCAAAATTTTACAAGTCCATCCATGCCAGCATTTTCAAATGCAACAGGAAGGTCAACATCAACAGGGGCTAAAAGCTAATACAAATACCGTATTTTCCGGCATATAAGATGACTTTCTAAAGCATGGAAATTGGCGCCGAGGTCGGGGGTCGTCTTATACGCCGAGTCGTCCTATATGCCGGAAAATACGGTATGCTTCCCAAAGCTCAACAAACAGGCAGAATCAACATACGGCAGCAGACATGCACATCTCTGCTGTATGCACAAAATGCATATACTCATCAAAGCTCAACAATTTAATCAAAGCAACATTCCACTTCTTTGTATTATCTGACTGCAAAATAAAGCAGAGCATATTTTGCATTCACACAACTCATTAACATGAATTCGAACTTCCCCAAAGATAGGTTAATTTTTTAAACAGTGGTAAATTTCCAGGCAGTCTGGCTAGCATGCAGCTGTTTGCAGTTTTCTTCTTTTATTTAGCCATCTGTTTCACTGCTGCTTTTCCCTCACCATTTCACTCCAACATCATCCCAACCATTCTACGCTAATGATTGGCCTTTGCAGGAGCCAAATTTGGGGCTGGCGGGGGGAGGGGGGCTGGTGAGGGAACTCAGTACACCAGCCACAGAACAACAAGCCATCTGCAACTCTTTGAGCAGTAGAAATATTTGAGACAGATAAAATAATGTATTTTGTTTTATATTGTTTTACTTAGAAAATTCAAACAATTGTTACATGGTTGAAGTGTTTTCTGATTTAAGTATTTTGCACCTCCTTAGAAAATGGTGCAGTGTTTTTCTCCATGTCAGCTGAGAATGCCAATAAGAACAGAAAATTCATGTTTTGTACATGTTATATGTTGATGTCATTATTATTTGCATAAATACTAAAAAATGTTTATATTCAACTTGGTGTATACTGAAAATATTAAGAATTATATTTATTTAATGTAGACAAAATAAGAATATTACAGGAAGAAGAGAGGACCAAGAAATATATGACCAACATATTGATTAATTGTAGAAATTAATTATCATTGATTGTTTTAAATATATGAACCCAGACAACACACTGTCCACAAAGCACTGTAGATTGTCATTATAAAAAACCAACAAAATATATTTTAAAAAGAAAAAAGGAAATCCATGTTTTGTTTACTGTTTAACCCTTGCCAATTAATCAGTTCACAAAAAATGGAAGCTACTTCAAGTTTGTTTTATATAAAGCAATATACAAATATTTTGACAAATAAAAAATATACTTGATGGCAGGAACAAAATTAAATTAAATTCAGGATATGCCCATTGCATATCTTAAAGAGAATCCCCACTTCCAATAATGTCAATTAGCATGAAGGCTGACATATGAATGCTTTCATATGTGACCAGACATTATACAGACACTGCAATCCAGTTTAAAGGTGTCACTTGCTTTAAGGTCATTTGAAAAATGATCCAGTGGATTAAGTTCAAACTCCCCTAATCTTTCAGAAAAATATTTGACTTTATGAAAGCATCCTTTTCCAAATTAATTTTGATTTGAAAGTAAAACATATTTGTCCTATGCCAAGAGTTGTTGTATTAGCAAGGCACTTAGAACAGCTAACTGACCAACAATAACATGATTATTATGGCTGTAAAACTGGCATCCAAAGACCAGCTGATGTATTGACTATTAATCAGCACACTGTGGATTCCTGATTAATCATGAAATTTATTTTCTGCAAGTATTTTCTGCATACTTTTTTTTGGAGCATCAAAAACACATTTTTATAACAAAAGTAATTTTAAGTCCTTACCCTAATATGTTGCTGCATAAAGCACAGTTTTATCTCATCTTCTCAACAGCCATCAATTTGTGGAAAGTCAGTTGCAATTTTAAATGGTTTTTTTTTTTTATCAGACAAGGAATAAACAAAGGGATGGGAGAGTCCATTTGGCGAGGAAAATGATGGTGAAATTAGAGAAAAAGAGTATGTATTTTTTACTCTGATATAAAAACAATGTTTACTTTGTCCACAACCATTTCTCTTTATCATATCTAAATTCAGCCCCAACACATTTCACAAGACCCTTGTGAGATTCTTGTCTCCTGAAAAACTTATATGACATTTTTTTCTCCTTTGAGATTTTCATTCAGTCTTGATAGGTAAGTTTGCTAGGTTTGCTGAAAGGAAAAGCAATTATTAGAATGGGACATTTTGACAGCATGTTTTAGTTCATTCTAGAGACGCTGGAAATTAATTGAATATGTCTTGAAAATAATGTACAATGATAGCGGACAGGCTAGCCCTACTCATAGGAACAGGAACTCTCTAGAATAGGACATTTTAAACATATCTAGTGGTTACTCCATGGACTTGATAAAAATCAGTAGGTAAGTTGTTTCTGCAAAAGGGATTTTTCTGAATCTACCCTTGAGGACTGCTGATGGTAATGTGTCAAACCACATTAGTGTGAAAGCATGCAGTATTTATGAACTGAATTGCTCAAAATACCGAGCTAATCAAAATAGCTCTTATGGTTTCTCATCGGAACTTAACTTCAGCTCAGTTTCCATGTCCAGAGCTTTTTGCTTAAGGCCAAATAAAAACCATATTTGCTCAAGTTTTCCCATGGCCTGTTTGTAGCCTAAAACCTCAAGAGAATAACCACTGTATGGCAATTTGTCAATAATATCGCATTTATAGGAAGATCAAGAGCTATCCACCAAGGAAGACAGACGGAACTTTGTGATAGAAAGCTATAGCCAATAATTGAAAGAACCTGTCTATAAGCACAAAATATTTGTCTTTCCTCTTGATGGGAAATGTATAATAGGTGTTACACTTTCCCTATGTGCCTATCCCATATGGTGCTTTCTATGAACAAACTCATCCTTGTGTCACTTTTATATATGCATCACAGTTACAAAAGGGATCGAGCTTGTGTTATGACAGTCTGAGGTTGCTTTTGCCCTTCTGATGAAAACATCATTTCCTGCAGACAATTCTGCATGTTTATTTTACTGAGCTTGATATACCTATCTCTCCAAGAGTTTCCTGCCACCTCAAGCAAAATTGAATAAGGGCCATTCAGCATTATCAGGTTTGCTGTAAGAGCACAGATTCAAATGTAAATATAAATGTTAAAAAAAATTCTTCATTGGATTAAGGCTTGCTCTAACCAATATCCTACCACTTCTCAAGTCCCAGTTTTGAAAGATGTATTGGTGTTAGCTCAGAAATTTACTACTGATCTAGAGGAAGCTGATGTACATAATGCATTAATGAGAAACTTCTGCCTCAGGATCCTGGATACAAAATCAGGCTTTCTATCCAGGATCTGACTTTACCTGAAATTATTCCACTATACCAACAGAATCTTGTTCTGGGTTTAAGCTTTTATATAATCTGGAAAAGGTATGTTCCCCAGTGGATCAACTTTTATAGCAATAAAAGGAACAACAAAGCTCTCTATCGAAACCTCCTAGTCCAGTGGTTCTCAACCTGTGGGTCGGGACACCATTTGGGGTCGAACGACCATTTCATGGGGGTCACCAAACAAGGCTGTCTGCCATTTTTCCCCCCTTTTCTTTGGCCACACCCCTGGCACCCGGTGATGTATAAGTGGTTGGGGGTCACCACAACATGGGGAACTGTATTATGGGGTCGCGGCATTAGAAAGGTTGAGAACCACTGTCCTAGTCAGTTCCATCTCCAAAATGGAGTTAAGCCCCTTTATATTATCTGATATACTTTTCATGTTAATATTTTATTATTCACAAATCTTGCAGTAAGCTACTGAAGATTTGCTTTGCTGTTTCCTGTTTGATTTTTCTTTTTCAAATCTAAACTTTTATCTAGTCCTTATTTTCGTGTTCCCGTCATTTATCATCTTCTTGGCTTGATCGCATTGTGACTATCTTTGTCCCAGACCATCTAGCTCTTCTCTTTCTTCAATTACTTTAAATTTCTTCTGTAATTGTTTAACGGTGTAATCCAAAATTACCTTCTTGCAAGACTATAGAATACGTTTAAACGTGGCCTTAATAATGTAAACAGAAAACCTCAGTGAAACCTGCTCTCCTATCTTCTCATAATTTAATGGTTTGCATTACCTCAGAGAGAGATGGGGTCATCTGATGCTTTTGACATCAATTGCCATTGCTTATAGCCAGTATGGCCAAAGGCAAAAGATGTGGGAATGTAGTCTAAAAAAATCTTATCTTGGTTTTACAGTTTTTCTTTTTGCATAACATTATAAGATAGCAATATAAAAGATGTGGCAACACTTAACTGACCTTTGTTGATTACCCCTCCCAAAACTAAGCAGTTCAATTTACTTCAAGTTTGGTATGAAATATTGATCTGTATCCATAATATTCTAAATTAGAAAGTACCAGGGAAATTAAGAAGCAAAGAAAAAAAAGATAAAATACGTGGAATGCATAAAAAGATTTTAAGTGCAGTCCTTAAGATAATAAGAAAAGAATAAACAATGGAAATAAGTTAATAGAATATTAACAAAAAATCATTACTTGGATATTAAGAGCTAAACTAAGAACCCAAAAGTATTAATATACTGTGAAAAACTTTATAAACCATAACATCCCAGAAAATCAGAAATGACATGAACCCATACAATTAGTCCATTTTTGAGCTTACCAGTCAACTGGAACAGGAATAAGTTGTTATTACAGAAACCATTTTTGTTCTCCAGATGAAGTTGGTTCTAGGACAGTGGTTTTCAACCTGTGGGTCAGGACCCCATTTGGGGTCGAACGACCATTTCACGGGGGTCGCCAAACAACGCAGTCCGCCATTTTTTCCCCGTTTTCCTTGGCTGTGCTACTCCCTTTTATTCTATTGGCTTTTGAAAGCCAATGGAATAGACTCTCTTGAATAGAGTCTAATTCTATTGGCTTTCAAAAGCCAATAGGAATTGTCCAGGCTGTCTCTGCCCTGCTGAGCCCGCCAAAAATCCCATTCTGCAAACGGTGCTGCACCAGTTGAGTAGTCCTCGACTTACGACTGGTTGAGTAGTCCTCGACTTACGACCGGTTGGGGGGTCGCGGCATTAAAAAGGTTGAGAACCACTGTTCTAAGAGCATCCCAAGATTACACATCTGTTATTTTAGAAGGGGTATAATCTCACTCGGAATAGGCAATCTCCTTTATTTCCAGACAAGGGTTAGCTTTATTCTTCAGGGAACATAAATTAGAATAAATTTTCAGAAAACCAAAGTATTAGTTTTTGCCTGACATTATCAAAATATTCACAAGTGTCAAACAGACAGAACTTCCATCAAACAGATGTGCATCTATAAATACCTTGGTGTGCAAAATCATACCTCTTTATCCTGATATGCTCATTTTTCTTATTGGACAAGTTTTGCACGGTGTATCTCTACAGCTATTCAGAGGTTTTACTATCCAAAAGGGCCACATTATGTTGCAAGCCTGCAAGGACTTTCAAACTAAATAGTCCCATAGTATATTTATTTATTCCAATTTTAAAATTTTGGAAGAACTTTACTTTAGCCAGGTTGCCTTCAGTCCGTTTTAGACGTTTTAAGGATATTCCTATGCATTTTTGGTTATATCCATCTGGCGATGGTTCAATAGAAATTCTAGGTCATATACTACTATACTATTCCCTATATAAGGCCTCTATACAGACCCTTATATACAGACCCTGTCTTGAAGAAATTTCCAGATAAAGAACATAATTTCTCTTTAATGCTACTGCTCTCAGGCAAGGATTCAAAAGTAACCTCTCAGTTTGCCCAGTTCTGTGCTACCATTTGTATGATACTCCATACCATTATTTAGAATTGGAATTTGTAACCATATTTTATTGAGGTTTGTTTTAGTAACCATGCCCTTAATTATCTTTAGACTTATACTTATTGTTTTTCTCTAGTACACATATACTTATATATATAGAAGGATGTGGTATATATACATATACATACACACATACATACATACATTCATACATACATACATACATATATGGATGTGGTACTTTTTTGTATCTGTCCTTGAGGTTATAATAAATTTGATTTGAACTAATGGTCCAAATAAACCCATTCAACTAATATTCTGTGGACCTATGAAACTTTCATCCACCATTAGATTCAATTTAATTGTATGCTTGTGCAGTGTGGATACCACTATTTATTTCTTCCATTAGTTTGTTGATAAGATTAGATTGTAACCAGTGCTTTTTTTGTAAAAAATAAAATAAAAGTGCCAGAACTCACCCATGTCATACAACCCGCCTTGCCTACCCTACAAGGTTCCATCCAAAAAAGGTGCTGGAATTCCGTTCTGGGCGTTCTATGACAAAAAAAGCCCTGATTGTAACAATCTTCAGCTCAGAAGCATGAAAACAAGATGGACTGATTTCGTACTGTATGCAATATGTAATATTCAATGTCTTGATACTTAAGTTTGTACTTTGTTTAGTTTGGACATTCTATTAGCTAGATCAGTGCATATATGGCCTCCTTAAATTCTCCACCCACTTGTGGGCAACAGATGTGAGAAGCCATATCAGCAAATTTATCCCAGGGAAAGAGAAATGTGCAGCTTTGGGGTTCTCCTGAGCTCACAGATACCGCTTGAACAGTAAGTGGTAGCTGTGGACAGGGGAGCCTTCATATAACTTCACTTGATGTACCAGTTGCACCTGATCATGGATAGAAAGCCCAGTGATAATTACTCATGCTTTAGTCACCTCCCAATTGGCTTATTATAACATGCTGTACATGGGGCTGTCCTTGAAGACCATCTGCAAAATGCAGCAATATTGATACATATGGGCATATCTCATTATACCCATATGACACTTCTACTCTACAAGCTGCACCAGCTCTCAATAGGTTTCTGGAGGCAAATCAGTGTGCTGATCAGCACCTTCAAAATCCTACATGGTTCGATTATTTGTGGGACCACTTGTTCTGAAGGATGTTTGTTGGAGGTCCATACTCTCCAAAACGGAGAGCACAATCTGGTATCCTTCAGTGAAAAAAAAACTCCTTTTAAGCTCCTGGAGATGTGTCTAACATACAATAGCTCCAGTGCTGCAGGTCTTTGGAAAGTGTTTAAGATGTGACACTTTCCTCAAGGCTATAAGTCAAGTTTAACTCTAATCTTCTAAAATCTACTCTAAATTGTTACAACTCTAGGCATTACGAATACTTCATCTCTAAGGCGGCTTATTTTCACCAGGGGCTGGAGTTTACAGGCATTGTCAATGTGCCTCCTTAAACACCTTAGCTTTTTCAATATCAATATATTTCTGTCTGTATTTTAAAAACTCTAAAGATAGAAATTATTGGGAAGAATACATTTTCCCAAACAAAATTCTTTTCATATTTAATACCATGTCTACAGTATGTATGTTTGGGTGTGCTTATAATATGTTTAGCTAAATATTCCTAACATTAAAATAAATTTTCTCCTTTATGTGAAGGATAATCCATAAATCCGTTGAGTGCAGACTACACTTCTAAAAATGATGACACATATTAATCTCTCTTTGTGTGTTTGTGGTTCTGTGTATGAATTAAAAGAGTTAATACCATAGTTAGCTGCATGGGTTACTTTCAATGCTATTTTTATGATTTGTACATGTGATGTACAAATCACATGTACATGTGATGTACAAATCACATCAAGGATCAAGCCACCTATTGTTTTTGAAGAGAACATCTCTTCATTGAGGAGAAGGAATATACTTGGAGAACTATAACTCTCTCTGCTCCCATCTTTCTGCTTACCAAGCTCCACCAGATGTTCAGCATTCATGATTATTTTATTTTGGTTAGGGGGATCAATGTAATAAACTGGAGTAAGGAAAATTAGTTAAGAATTCCCCATGATCTGAATATATCACAGCAATTGCTCTAAGATTTAGGTTTATTAGCAAAAGAATATAAGGGATATAAAGTTATAGAGAAATGCTTTGGTACATGCTCTAAGACAGACCATATTTAATGTGACACAGGAATTCTATTTAGGATGCAATAGCTGTATCACAATTTTAAAAATCAGGCAGAAACAAAGGAAGAATTCCAGGAACATAGCTAGCAAACTCTGTTGGAGAATTGTAAGTAGGTTGTATATTTATAGGACTTCTCTATGAAATTGGCTGCTTTAAATTAGCTTTGGGAGGAGGAGAAAAAACAAAAGTTGAAGAACCATAACTAGTGGTGCATTTTTTTTTAAATTCTGTCCTTCACCCTGAAATCGAGGCAGTAAATGAAAAATGTGAAGGCAGACTTCTCACAAAAATAGTATAATAAGAGCAATTAAACAATAAGAACATAGAACTAAAAGCAGAGCAGTTGATTTATATAGCATTTGTGATACTGAACTTATACTAATCATTTTGCATTGCCTTGAATATTTAAATTTAAATATTTAAATAAACGGAAGCTTTATTTGCTACAGTAAACATGGTGTTGTAGCTTAAACATCTTTGCTGGCTTCCAGTCTGCCTCTGAGGAGAACAAATCAATTACCACCATTTTGTGAGCTCTGAAGAGGG
Source organism: Crotalus tigris (assembly GCF_016545835.1). Classification (NCBI taxonomy): domain Eukaryota; kingdom Metazoa; phylum Chordata; class Lepidosauria; order Squamata; family Viperidae; genus Crotalus; species Crotalus tigris. Next base: position 26,325 of record NW_024096878.1, read on the forward strand.
CAGGTTAAAGGCAAAACGATTTATAAAATGCACTGATGCAGAGATATATTGAAGGATTTAACAATTATGGTGATGAATTGCCTTGAGTCCAAAGTCCCAACTTTTGCTCTGACTGTGTTTGGCTGTGACTCTTGCTTGTCAGAAGATATCCTTTATTGCTACTACTCAGGGAACAGCCCTAAAGTAAGTCAAAGGGTTCTTTAATGTTTGTTTTTGGGATTAGGATAGGTATCCTTGGCAGATGGCATGTGAACTTTTAATGTTTAAAATGAAATCCTAAGCAATTTTTAGTGGGCCATAGGAAAGAATTAGTCTCTTTAATTGTATATATTTTGGACAAATCAAGGATCATAAATTTATCACGGGTGAGTTGTAGGAAGACAATCATTAGACGCTTCAATCTTATTCCTTTAAATTGTTGTCAAATGCCATCAGGGTAGATTTTTTTTTCAATTGTTCACACAATCATGTTTTAATAGTAAGGAAACTAAGAGGTTGTCACTAACCTAACTTTAAGAAAAAGTCTAAGCAGGGAGTCACACCAGCATTGGCTCATCCCTGTCAATAGCCGTTCAGGAAACACTGGTTAAGTGTGCTAATTTAGAAAAATGTACATTCAAATCTAAGTAGTATAACTAATTATCCACAATGCTACATACTTATATAATTATTTGTATAGAAGACAAAACAAGACTTGCCTTTTTCATATTAATCTAGCCATTGGGACTTCCTCTTGACCTTTCCTCTCTTAGTCCCTTTCTCTTAGAGCAGGGGTCTTCAAACTTAGCCCTTTTATGACTTGTGGACTTCAATTCCCAGAATTCCTCAGCCAGGCATCTTTGAAGTGGCTAACAAGATGTCTTCTGGCCAGTTTAGCTTGCTGGCCACGGTTTGGAACTCCTGGGTGTACTCTGCCACTGGCTGTCTGCCTTGTTTTACCGTCTTGATCCACTCTCGGGCCTTCCGATCTGCCAGCGGGTCCTCGGACCTATGCCTGAGGGAGAACATGAATGGGTTGAAATTCAGTAGCTTTGGGATGTCAGCACTGTAGAGGTCTACAACTCAGTCCGCTGTGATGCCATCCAGGGCAGCTTGCACGATGGGAATTCTGGTGCACTCAATGAGGATGTCCTGGCCTATTCCTCCATGTAGTTGAGCACCTGGTTAGGAAGAATCTTAGGCGTTGCGGCTCTCCACGGAACTTTACATCTAGTGGAGGGAATTTCTGGATGGAGCGTTGCCTTTTTTCCTGTTTATATCATCTCCCCTCTCTCTCTGCAGCTTCCACACGACGAGGGGTAGCTACACCAGTGGCGACTGCAGCACGTTGGTGGTTCCATCGGCTGGCCCTGGGACCTTGAGTTCAGACTCCCCTGTGGTTTCCTTCTTACTGCAACCCAGGCGGATGGTGCCTCAATAGGGCTCGGCTTTCTCTTCCTTCAGGGAGTCCAGGGCTATCTTCATCATGCTGATTGCCTGTTCTAGCAGCCAGCTGGAATGCCCCAAGCAATCCTCCTCATCCTCGCTGAGATGGAGGGATCTGTCCATCTCCTCCTTTCAGCCTGGTTGGTGACTGCCCCATCTGAGTGTCACCTTTCTTTCCTTCTTCTCCCAGTCATCCTTCTTTCCAACACCCATTGACCATCTAGGCTTGTGGCAGCGATCTATCACTACCTCTTCTTCCAATGAGCTGGAGGACTCAGAACTGGATTGTTTGCAGGTGTCTGCCCAGCAGGAAGGGTCCCCCTTTGCGGCAGGTTCCTCTCTCCCTATTCCATTGTCTGACATGGTTTGTGATGTCCCCCGGTAAAGGGCTTTCCTTCCGGGCTGACTATTACTGCAGATCTTGTCTAATGTCAGGGCCCACTTCAAAACCTCATCCTAAGGAAGCAGAACTCATGGAAGCAGTTTCTTCCAAAAGGAACTTTTATTAGGAGAAGCTGATAGCAGGCAAGATAGACAGGATCTGAGGGTTTTCTGCTCAGATCAATAGGTTAAAAGTGTCCCAAACAAACCCCAACCCAAAGGTTCATCCGGTCAGTTCACATGGGCCAATCCCCAGGTGTTGTGGGAAAGAGCTGATAATGCCAGGCTGTCTCAGGGTTGTAGCAATGTTATGTCGGCTTTCATATCTTCCCTTCAACGTGGAGATAAACCAGTGCCGGAGGCGCATTCCTTTCTTCTTCCTCCCCTTTCTAGCTGACATCAAGGGGAGAGATAGTTCACAAGGGAAGTATGCAGAAACAACAAAGTGTTACAGTGTAGCAATAGAAGGGAAACAGAGCAATAAACCCCAGCTTTCCCCTTCCTCTCCAGGAGCATGGCAGAACCCAGGATTATAGAGAGAGTAGAGATTGTGTTAAAGATAGGAAAGGCCCCCTTAGAATATGGGTTCTGACAGAGAGAGAGGGACTGTTGAAAGTCACCCAGTCAAATTTCATGCTTAAGGTGGGACTGGAACTGATAGTATCCTAGTTTCTAGACCTTAACCAATACACCAAACAGCTTGATACATTTTGCATTCTGTTTTTACAATATTTACACTATTACAGTCTTAACTCTGTTTCTTATAAGAATATAATATTGTAATGAATGATTTCTTTAAAAAGCAACAACAGGATATTACTTGCACAGAGTGTATTGCAATTGGCCAAAAAGTTTTTTTTTAAAGCAACATTATCTGTTGTGGCTCCATCCAGATGTTCAGAGTTGTCTGCATTAAGCGGAATGTTGATTTTAAAGTGATGCTTGGAATCGATTCCATAGCTTTCTGAAAACAGAATGAACCTTTCAAGAAAAAAGAAGGGAAAAAATGGTTGTATTGTATGGAACAGATTTCTTATGAGAACAATATAGACAAAAAGTAAAGACAGATTTCTTAGAACCTTTTTTTTATTAGTTGCTAAATTAATTTTGAACAGCCAGACTGGCTCCACAGAACATCACTGGAATCAAATACATTTATGGTCATATCATACTATGAAAAATGCAGTGACAAAAGAAAACTTTTCTCATAGCTTTAATTGTTGTCTGCATATACTGTCACATATAAGCTATACATTATCATCTTTAGAGTACTTTCTTCTGCATTATTTCAGCCAGTATAGATTATCAAGTGTTGGGGAGTATACTGATTGATTTCACATCACAAGCTGAACCCTCTAGTTTGGGGTCGAACGACCATTTCACGGGGGTCGCCAAACAATGCGATCCGCCATTTTTCCCCTTTTCCTTAGCTGTGCTACTCCCTCTTATTCTATTGGCTTTCGAAAGCCAATAGAATAGACTCTCTTGAACAGAGTCTAATTCTATTGTCTTTCAAAAGCCAATAGGAATTGTCCAGGGCTGTCTCTGCCCTGCTGAGCCCGCCAAAAGCCCCAGTCTGCAAACGGTGCTGCAAGGGGAACAGTCTGCAGAGCTTCCCTCCCTGTTGAGCAACTAAAAAGTAAGTAAAAGAGGGCTGGGGGTGGGAGGTGGGAGGCTGGTGGGTGCAGGGAGGGTTGCTGGTGCGCGTGGGGCCTGGCAGGTGCCTTACCTGCCTTGGGCTGGGCCAGCTGGTGGCCCAGCCGGTGGTCGCCCTGCGCTGCTGCTGCTGCGGCCGCCCAGGAGCGCCTGGGCCTGCCTGCCACCGCCCCGAACGGCCGGGGGCCAAGGTAAGCCTAGCGGGGCAGTGGCAGGCGCAGGGAGGGTAGCTGGCACACGTGGGGCCCAGTGGGTGCCTTACCTGCCTTGTGCTGGGCCAGCTGTGGCCCAGCCGGTGGTCGCCCTGCCTGCCGCGGCCGCCCGGGAGCGTCCGGGCCTGCCTGCCGCCGCCGGGGGCAGCACCGCGCATGCGCGGCGCACCGCACATGCACGGCGCGTGCTTATGACCAGGGTCGCCGGTATAAAAAGGTTGAGAACCACTGCTCTAGTTTAATATGATTTGATAGGGTTGACACTATTCCTCTTCTATTTCTCTGTGACAGCATTTAAGCATTAACTTGCCTATTCTTAACCACTTGCTAGATGCAATTTCAAACCTAAGTCAGTCCGAAAAAATTTTTTAAAAGAGAAAAACATTTTACCTTTTTATCAGAAAAGCATAATATTATTGACAATAACAAACCCTGCAAAAAGAGAAAGATTTATTTCAGGGCTACAGAGACATCTTCATGTTCCTTCCCTTCATTTTTTTTCCTTACAATGTAACACAGGCAATACATTGGATAAAAAGACTGCAAATGGCCCCAAATCATCCAATGAGCTTCCTCTCCTGATAATGGACCTCAGTTTTAGGCTCACTTTTCTTGGCCCTAATTCAATAATTTAACCAAATGTCTCTAAGAAAAAAAAAGATGATAAGAATATGATTCCAAAGCTATAGCTGGTAGGATAATTGTCCTCTAAAATAATGCCATCCAAACATGAAGGTAATCGTTGGTGCTGTACTACTTAAACTATGGATTGAGACCCCTGCAGAACTGCAAGCTATTTAAATGGGGTAATCACATTTTTTTTTAAAAAAAATCAAGCTTTTGCAGGCAAAATGGGACCAGTGGTGTGCTAATAACAACCAGTTCTGCCAGCCCAATTGTCATTATCATGCTTGTGAGCAGCCAAAGAGCTCTATCATCTCCCTCTCTCTCTCTCTCTCTCTCTCCCCCTATATCTATCTATCTATCTATCTTCTATCTATCTATCTATCTATCTATCTATCTATCTATCTATCTATCTCTACTATGTTTACCTCTCTCTCTCTCTCTCTATCTCGTTACCTCTCTATCTCGCTATCTTCATCTTTACTATCTCTACTATCTTTACCTATCTCTCTATCTCTATCTTGCTATCTCACTATCTCTGTCTCTTTATTTTTACTATCTCTTCTATCTCTATCTCTATTTCTCTGTATCCACACACACACTAATTGTATTCAAAATATTAAAATAAAAGCTCTGTTTTCAACTGCTCAGAAAATTATTGAAAATTTGACAGTTAGCTATTACGAACCAGCACGAACTAATTCCATCATACCATTTTGGTACAAACAGGTTTGATCTTCCCTGTGAAAGATAGCTAGGTAGATAGTTAGATGATGAAAGAGTGCAAGAGCAAGGGAGGGAGAAAAATGGTAGATAGACAAACCTAAGATATCAATCCACTGAAGAATTAAGGCACCTTCATTGAAATTTATGGGTTTATGAAGCATAATCTATCCCATTGGTCGAGTATAGGATGGTAAAGGTTTTTCTCAGTCTAGGGCTGAGATAAGTTACCAGCACCCAACTAACTTCTGTGCCTTGGTTCTTAGTCTCTCTGTTCTTAATCCAGTAACTTAGTCACTACACTACAATGATTCTCAACATTTCTTTGGTTTTATTTGTAGAGGAAAGGTTATTTTAACAAGGTTCCAAATCATGAAATTGAATGATATGCCTTGTAGTGTATTAACTAGCAGATATGTTTCCAGCTGTCAAAAGCAGCCTAGATTTGAACACATATGATCCAAATGTTTCCACTATCCTGAAATTGGTTAAAATTATTCATATTGTAATACTGTTAGCAAATTATTAAATTTGAACATATATAATTCTCAAATATCAGTGAAGTTCCCACTAACACCCATGTCAGCTTAGCCCTCATTAAAATCTGCACAAATGAAAGGGAAACAATGTGAATGCATTTGATGAAACTGATATGAAATCAAGAATGGGTTAAAATATGTCCATTGTTTATACCTGCAACATTCCTTAGCAATCCTTGTAAACTGCATATATTTCAAGAGACTGGATACCTGATAATATATAAAAATATGGAGCACATATTTATGAATCTCCTTGCTAGTTCTGCCACTTGGTTCATAGGAAGCCAACAGGATTTGGATGCCGAGGAGTGGTACTAAAATGAAGGTGGCCCTCACAGCTTTCAGGTACTGAATAGATTTTTTAAGATGTCTGGCTCTCAACTTCTTTATGACAATGTAAATGATCCTTATCAGGATCAGTAAATTCACCTATAGAAAAAAAAATAGAAATTGTTAATTTCATGCCAACCACATCCACATTTGAAAAAGAAATTTCATGCAATTTGACAGTAAAAACATCAACGGAGACTTTCAGGCCTAAATCCCCAATGTCTGCCTTAAAGGAACTTTGTCTAAATAGGTAAAATGAATTACTGAATTCAATACTATGCTACCACCATTAAAACAGCTTTTTCTTCTTGCTTAGCTTTCTTCTGTTTCATTATATGTTTCTAGCATAATAAGCACTTCAAGGTTATTTTTTTAAAAAAATAAAAATAAAATTCAGAAAAGTGTTTTGGACTATACAAAATATTCAGAAAGGGGTGGGAAAAGAGAAAGTGTCCTCTAAGTAATATTTAACATCCAATAAGTAATATCCAAAAATTGGGTGTTGCACAAAATCAACCAATAATTCATAAAACCTATAATCAAAACCTCATGTTTGAAGAACAGTAAAGCCATCTTTACTCCTTTTACATAGGATTTAACCTAATTTACTTAGCATATCCAGCTTCTGATTTAATTTGCAGTATCATACCTGCCTTTCACTAATTGTAACTAATTTTCTTTCTACTTCCTTCTTAATAAAGAATAACCCTCAGGGCTTGCATTTTAGCTCCCACTTAAATGGTGGCTTGACTATATTGTTTATACAAGTAAAGAAATTAATAAATAAATAAAACAATTTTCAATGTATTTAATAATAAAACAATTTACTGATCCTTTTTTTAGTCCTAAAATCATTGTTTAGATATAATAAACAAACATTTATTCTTGATAGTTCGTGGTAGCCAGTTTGATCTAATGATTAAGGCACCAGGATAGAAACTAGGACCATGAGTTCTAGTCCCACCTTAGGTCTCAAAGCCAGCAGGGAGAGTTTAGACCAGTTCACTCTTTCTCAGCCCAACTCACCTCAGAAGGTGGTTGTTTTGTGGAAAATAGAAGGAGGAAGGAGTAGTACATTCACTATGAGTTATTTATAAAAATAATAAAGGTGGGATAAAAACAAACAACTAAACAATAGTTTTTACATTACAAGTCAAGTGTAGTCGTATTATGATGACTGGTCATTTTTTTGGCTTCCATCAGCTGATAGCTGTGATACAGTCTGAACGATGCCAGACACACAGGAATTAATTTATATATGTGTGTGTGTAAAAAGAGTGATCTTTTGTTCTGTTCCCTCTAACTTTATGGCATGTGTGCAGAAGAAGAAAGGGTATGAGATTCAGCAAGCTCAGGCGCAATGCTCTGGTAGACTTTGATTTTTAACCATTACATTTTACTTTTTCACTGCTGTAGGATTGATGTGACGCATGTGTCAGTGTCCAATATCCTATAGCAACTCTATATTTAGATGAATTTCCATATTACTTTTATAATGCACTGAATTTATTGCCTAGCTGTGCAGTGAGTCAGCCTCCTCCTTGTACATAGCAATAGCACATAGCACTTAGATGTATATACCACTCCATAGTGGTTTACAGCCCTCTCTAAGAGGTTTACTGAGTCAGCCTATGGCCCCAAACAATCTGGGATCCTCATTTAACTGACCCCGGAAGGATGGAAGGCTGAGCGGGTTAGGATCGAACTGCTGGCAGTCAACAGAATTAGCCTGTAATACTGCCTTCTAACCACTGAGCCACTGCAGCTCATAGATAAACATAGATCAACATTTGGCATAAAAGTAGGAAAAAATATATTTGGCAATGAAATCATTGTAATAAGTTCTTACCAAGAGAACAGTGAAGATAGGCCCCGCGAAGATATAGAATAAAAGAGTATCTGCTCTGTACCAGCAGCTGGATGGTACATAAAAAATATACATTTTTTTAGATTGCTAACAAAGAATAGCAAAGCTATTTCGAGCTTCTTAACTCTCTTCAGCCAGATATACCCTTCTGAGATTCAAACCTGGGCTGTGTGCATGTTAGGCAGCTGTATTAACCTCTGGACCACAGGCTCTTTCTCACTTTGTCAGCTGTATCAGGGAGGGAAGAGATAGGGGGAGGAGATTTACCTTGAGTGTTTTTTGATGTACCCTGTCAGCCCAAATATGGGAGAAAGAAATCTTCTTTCTTTTTCTTTTTTCTTTTGCCTGTATCAGTTCAATCTAGAGCCATCCACAGGCAGCAGTCGCCAACTGTGACATCATTTACATATACATTTTTTTAGATTGCTAACAAAGAATAAAGGGAGAACTGGAATAGCTAATTGGAATCTCAGAAGGGTATGTCTGGCTGAAGAGAGTTAAGAAGCTCGAAATAGCTATTCCAGTTCTCCCTTTATTCTTTGTTAGCAATCTAAATATATGTATGTATGTATGAATGAATGTATGTAGCGGGCCTGTCTTAGAGTGTTTGCAGGAGTTTGGCTGGGAAGGGAGAGATTGGGACAGCTGCTGATGGTTTTGGGTGTGGCAGAGATGGATGAAGGGAAAGGATAGAAAAAGGGAAGGAAGGAAAGGGGTGGCTGTTGGAATTCATCAGGTGAAAGTAAAGAGGGATTGGAGGTTTTAAGCTGACCCCTTTGTGTGGAGGAGGGGGAGAGAGAAAGAGAGAGGGGGGAGTAGAATTTTATTGCTTTCCTCCATGAGAAGGATGTTTCAAACAGAGGCAAGAGAGAGTGAGAGAGGGAGTGGAATTTTATTGCTCTCCTTCGTAAAAGGATATCTCAAACAGAGGTGTGAGAGAGTGTGTGGAAAGGAAGTGGCTGGGGCTGTTAGCCTGGGACTTTTAACAATAAAGATAAGGGGGGAGGGTTTTGATGCCGAGACCTGACTGAGAAGAATTAACAGAAGAAGAGGAGAGACTGGTCGTAGTTACTGTTGCTGTGAAGCCTGGAGGCTACCTGGCCTGTGACTACTGTTGCTTGTACATGTTTTAGACTTTGTGGGGAGGGGGGGGCAAGCCATTACTATAGCATGTTGACTGCTTTTGTTTCTACTACTGCCTGGAGCCGGGGTTTTCCTCCACCCCACTTGATCTTGAACGGTCATTGAGGAATCATTAACTATTGCTGCTACAACAGCCTTGGCCGGTTGGATACCATCACAGCATTGACTATTGGGGCTGGGGGGGAGCTGGTCATCTTTGTTCCTGGAAGCCCCTTCTTGATGACAAGAGCTTGCTACTTCCTAACTCTGCCTGAGCTCCGATTAGAAGAGATACCTTACCAACCCCTAGAGAATACAGCAGCGGAGTTTGATGAAGGGGGGTGGGGCTGAGAGGGCCTGGGCTTTGGCAGCCTCTGAGGAGGTAACGCTAAATACATACATACATACATACATACATATATATAATATACATATATATGTAGGTCTTTGGTTATTAGGGTTTTCTTCCGTGTAAAATTGGAAGTGTCTTGGCGACGTTTCGACAAAGTCCCATTCGTCATCTTCAGGCTGGTGTTTTCGGCTTCATGCTTAGAAGCCTTGACAACTATCCAAAACAAATATAAGGAGTATATGAAATCCCCTGCACTGCTTGTCCAACACATACATCGGACAAACCAACAGAAGAATAAGTGCACGCATTGAAGAACATAAGAACTCAGTCAAAAAAGAGGAACCAACTTCTTCCCTGGTCCAACACCTTAAAGCCACAGGACATGAAATTGACTTTAAAAATACCAGAACCATTGCCAAAAGTGAACATTTTAATAACAGAATAATCAGAGAAGCCATCGAGATAGAAAAACGCCCACACAGCATGAACAAGCGAGATGATACCTCCCGCCTACCAGCCATTTGGAAACCCGCCCTTATTGACAAACGACTCCCTAACACAACAAATGATACCAGACCCACACTCACAAAAACCACACAGGATGTCACCACCACACATCCACGCAAAAAGCAAACCCAAAGCCACACCGATGATGAGGCACGACCACAAACCAGAAGCCAGACCACAGCTGCATCATTAGCCACTTTAAACCCCTCCAATCCATACATGAAGCAAACTGATACCCTCCATGAAGATGAGGCACGACCACGAACGCGAAGCCAAAAAATAGCAAGGCAGCCCAAAATCTTAAACCCCCCTGCAACTCAGACTAACCTGAGCACAACCAAACAGAACACTCCCCCAGCCAATCAGAGCACAGCCAACCCCCCAGCCAATCAGAGCACAGCCAACCCCCCAGCCAATCAGAGCACAGCCAAGCCCCTACCAATCAGAACACACCTCCACCCAATCAGAACACAGCCAAGCTCCCACCCAATCAGTTCATACCCCACTGGCAGTTAAAAGGAAGAAATAGCTAAGACCACACATTGCTGCTCGAAGCACGAAGCTGAAAACACCAGCCTGAAGATGACGAATGGGACTTCGTCAAAACGTCGCCAAGACACTTCCAATTTTACGCGGGAGAAAACCCGAACAAGAAATCCAATGGCTCCCTAGGACACACCATCTACCAGAAGAAAACACACACAAACCGCTATCTGCACGCTCTCTCACACCACCACCCAGCACAGATCAACTCTGTAGCCAAGACACTCATCTCCAGAACAAAACGCTTAGCTGACGAACAACACCTAAAACCCGAACTACACACTCTCACCAATGTACTAACATCCAATGGATTCCATAGAAATAAGATTACAAACCTAATCCAAAAAGAAACCCCCACTAAAATCCAAGACAAAGAACAAGAAAACGGCAAAGCCCTCCTCCCATACATAAAAGGCACCACAGACAGAATCAGTAAGATCCTCCATAAACACAACATCAAAACAGCATTCTGCACAAACAGAAAAATATCCACCATCCTTAGAAACCCCAAAGATAAAATTGAATTAGAAAATCAAGGAGTATACGAAATCCCATGCACCACTTGTCCCACCACATACATCGGACAAACCAACAGAAGAATAAGTGCACGCATTGAAGAACATAAGAACTCAGTCAAAAAAGAGGAACCAACATCTTCCCTGGTCCAACACCTTAAAGCCACAGGACATGAAATTGACTTTAAAAATACCAGAACCATTGCCAAAAGTGAACATTTTAATAACAGAATAATCAGAGAAGCCATCGAGATAGAAAAACGCCCACACAGCATGAACAAGCGAGATGATACCTCCCGCCTACCAGCCATTTGGAAACCCGCCCTTATTGACAAACGACTCCCTAACACAAAAAATGATACCAGACCCACACTCACAAAAACCACACAGGATGTCACCACCACACATCCACGCAAAAAACAAACCCAAAGCCACACCGATGACGAGGCACGACCACAAACCAGAAGCCAGACCACAGCTGCATCATTAGCCACTTTAAACCCCTCCAATCCATACATGAAGCAAACTGACACCCTCCATGAAGAGGAGGCACGACCACGAACGCGAAGCCAAAAAATAGCAAGGCAGCCCAAAATCTTAAACCCCTCTGCAACTCAGACTAACCTGAGCACAACCAAACAGAACACTCCCCCAGCCAATCAGAGCACAGCCAAGCCCCTAACCATTCAGAACACACCTCCACCCAATCAGAACACAGCCAAGCTCCCACCCAATCAGTTCATATCCCCACTGGCAGTTAAAAGGAAGAAACAGCTAAGACCACACATTGCTGCTCAAAGCACGAAGCTGAAAACACCAGCCTGAAGATGACGAATGGGACTTCGTCGAAACGTTGCCAAGACACTTCCAATTTTACGCGGGAGAAAACCCGAACAACCAAAGACCTACATACAAATACCCGCGAAAACCTCAGAAAACACACACACACACACACACACACACACACACACACACACACACACACACACACACACACACACATATATATATATATATATATATATATATATATATATATATATATATATATTAGGTGGTATATTTAGTTTTTCAGCACATTAACTTCTAAAAAGCTGCTCTCGCTTCATTTGAGCCTTGATCTACAGCCCATTAGTATTAATGATAGCATGTACAATATCATTAATGAGCAGTTAGGCTGTTAAGCTATTAGTCTGTTGATCACTTTCACTGAATTCAGTCTAAATCATGCAGCCTTAAAACACTATCAGTCTTAGTAGCATAATAAAGATGGGCAGGGTAATTTTAGTTTTGACTTACTTATCATTGAAATACATGCTTCTGGCTACAGCATATATAGAGGCAGGAATTAAAGGGAATCCTGTGAACAACAAATAAGGTTTGTTTTTTTAAACAACACAAGGAATTTTATTTATTTAGCTCCAATATTGCTTTCTAATATTAGTAACCTAAATGTATATTGAGGAGAAAAATCTACCAAGAGTCAACACTAATTTGATGGGACATAATCAATCAATAAAAAAATGTCTTAGAAGAAAAAAATGAGGTTAGTATGCATCAAACTAAATTAAAGTAAGCATCTAAAACTGGTTAAAAATATAAGAATAATTTTATAGTCCATGTTAAAGATAGCATAAGAGTCTGTAGATCCAACTCAACATGTCAAGCATGTGAAATGAGACCCCCAAATTCTATAGAATTATTATCCATCACAATAATGGGAGGAGAAGGTTTAGGAAGGGGGGCTTAAAAAAACTTCAAAGATGCAATGTAGCATGTTACTTATCCCATGATGACAGTGTATCTTGTTACATGATGACAGTGTATCTTGTTACAGTGTGTGTTCTTGTAATGTAGAAAGGAGAGGAGGTGAAAGGAAAACAACGTACCCCAGCCGAGAAAATAATACCACCGCAAGGCCTGTCTTTTTGCAAATACATTTACCACAGTGACAATGTAGAGGTAAATGCCTTCACAGAGCATCCAGAAGAAGTTGCAAAGAAAAAAATAGACTTGGGAGATGTGAAGCACAGTACATACCTGTGGGCAGGGAGAAGCACAGATTTAGTACAGCATAAAATTCATTCAGGCTGTTTTATAATACAGATAATTTCCACCTGGTTTAGCAAACAAGAGGAAGATTAAACTTCCCAGGCTGTTCTCTTATTCAAAGGGCTCTTGTCACACTTAGCTTTGAATCACTATTTCCAACTAGATGCTGAAGCTGATAAATTTGAAACTTTTTTTAAAAAAATCATACTCACTGGAGGAGTTGTAACCAGTGGCTGCTGCTGGACAATTCCTTCCAGAGTAGTAAGTGATACAACACACTTACAAATAAAACTAAAAAAAAGATTCTTATGCAAACTGACCCTTGGGCAACTCAAGCTCCTATAAAGAAACACAGGAGAGAAAACGATTTTTTAATCTCTTTTGCATACAGAATGACTTTATGTCAAATACAATATTCGAGTAGCAGTGGTTTTGTTAAACAGGCAGTAGAGTGAAAGCAGAGCTACTTAACTCATTCTTTGCATGAGTTTTCACACAGAAATAAATTATAGTATAACCTACCAAAAATATAACTGTAAAAGACAGACTACAAATAATAAGCAAGAAAATAGTAAGAGAACCCCTGTCTGATCTTGATGAATATAAATCAACAGGACCTGATGGATTACATCCCAGAGTTCTGAAGGAGCTGGCAGATGTTATCTCAGAACCATTGTATCATATCTTTAAAAAAACTTGGAGCACTGGGGAACTATCAGAGGATTGGAAAAAAACTGATGTGGTTCCCATCTTCAAAAAAAAAAAGTGGGGGGGAAGGAAACTACAGATCAATCAACCTAACATCAATACCTGGGAAGATACTGGAAAAAATAATCAAAATATAGATCTGTGAATATCTAGTAACAAATAAAGCTATAACTAGAAGCCAGCATGGGCTTGTTAAAAACAGATAATGCCAAACTAATCTTATTTCATTCTTTGACAAAGTGACTAAATTAGTAAAGGAGCAAAATGATGTGGACATAGTATATTTAGACTTCAGCAAGGCATTTGACAAAGTAGACCACAACCTACTTCTTGGTAAGCTAGAAAAATGTGGGAGAGACTGCATTGTAACTGGCTGACAAACCGTACTTAATAAGTAGTCCTTAATGGTACTACATCCACATGGAGAGAAGTAAGCAGAGGGGTACCACAAGGTTCTGTCTTAGGCTCAGTACTCTTCAATATCTTCATAAATGACTTAGATGAGGGAATAGAAGGGGAACCTATCAAATTTTCAAATGACAGTAAGATCTTAAAAGACTTGAACAATGGGTCCTATCCAGCAAAATGAAATTCAATGTGGATTTAAAAAAAGGTTTTATACCTGGGCAGGAAAAAAACAAAGGCGAAACGTGGCTCAAAAACAGTAAGTTGCTCGAGAAAGAGGTGGACTTAAAGCACCTAATTTGAAATTAAATTATGATGGGTTGGAGGTTAAATAGCTCAGATAAGTAGAAATAGTTTTATTGTATATAATATTGATGTTTTAATTTGGAGAGAGGAATTGCTCGGGCATTTCCCCTGGACCGCATCCGGAGTGAGAAGATAGGAGGAAGGGGAGAAGTAAGTAGGAAGGTTGAGGAGAAGGAGGAGAGGGGGAGAGTGAGGAAGAAGAGGGGAAGAGGGAAGTGAGAGAAGAGTTAGAGGGTGGATGGGGTTTGGGGGGAAATGGGTGAGCAATACCGAAAGTTGTGTGTATAAATTTATTTTACTCTTTATCTGAAGTATTTTTTATGAATGTAATGTAAAATTGAAATTTTTTTTTTTCACACACAAAAAAAACAGTAAGTGTGAGAGGGACCTTGGAGTCCTAGTGGACGATCACTTAAACATGAGTCAGCAGTGAGTGGCAGCAGTCAAAAAAGCTAATACAATCCTTGGTTGGATAAACAGAGGCATAGAATCAAAATCATGCCAAGTATTAGTACCACTTTATAAATCCTTAATAAGACCACACCTGGAATGCTGCATCCAGTTTTGGTCACCACATTACAAGAAAGATGTTGAGACTTTGGAAAAAGTACAAAGAAGAGCAACTAAGATGAGACTAAACCGTATGACGAACAATTGCAGGATTTGGATTTGGCTAGTCTAGAGAAAAGAAGGACGGGGGGGGGGGGAAGAGATATTATAACAGTATTCCAGGATTTGAGAGTTTGCCACAAAGAAGAGGGGGTCAGTTTATTTTCCAAAGCAATAGAGAGCAGGACAAGAAACAATGGATGGAAACTAATCAAGGACAGAAGCAACCTGGAAATAAGGAGAAACTTCCTAACAGTGAGGACAATTAACCATTGGAACAGCTTGCCTCCAGAAGTTGTGGGTGCTTCATCACTGGAGTTTTTAAGAAAAGATTGGATAGCCACTTGTCTGGAATGGTATAGGATCTCCTGCTTCAGAAGGGGACTGGACTAGAAGACTTCCAAGATCCCTTCCAGCTCTATTCTGATTCTGATTGTCCTCTCAGTGCCAAACAGTTGCTCATCAGTTAGCTTTTTTGGAAAGAGCTTCAAATCCCAAGAGAAAAATCCCTCCCAGTTCAGGATGGGATATTTACAAAAGGAACAAATTCATCTGATCAGTTTAAAGGATTTTTTTTTAAAAAAAATCAACTTTTCAGAAAAGCCAGTGGTCTTTTGAAGAATCTGGTCAGTGATGACTGCATTTTTAACTTTATCAGTGCTTTTATATTCTTCAACTAGAGTGTCCACAATATTTAAAATGTTTGCATACAGATGAAGCTGATTAATCCTCTACTGTTTTCTCTGTGCCATTAACATGTGATGCAGTTGTTTAGGAATAAACAAAATATTTCTTTCCTCAAACTGGCAACAGGTAAATAAATTACCATAGATGACACCAAAAGAATAAACATAATGATGCTGGAATATTTCTATGTCCAATGATACTTACTGTACTTGATGTAATGCTGGTGACAAGAAACAGCAATTCTTCTCTTTACCAATCATGAATGGAGAAAGCCTTATGTCACAATGCAAATTGCTATTATCACAGCCATTGTTACATTTATAAACTACATATCACATCAGAGAGAGAAACATGTTGCAAAATCCTTTTCCTAAAGAAAAGTAGTAGACTTTTATAATAGACAACAGGGAAGAACACGTATGTTATTCTTGTCTTTGAGTGTTCTAATAATGTGGCAATCTTGACATGCGACAGAGAAGCAGAAAAACAAATGCCACAAATGTCTTGACACATTTTTTTCTCATAGCTTAAGATCCATAGAATGAACAGAGAAGATGAAGCCATGGCAATCCGGAAAATGTTGCAACAATAACACAGCTTCAATTTGCAATACCTATTTGAAGTATTGCAAGAAGGGGAAATTGGATTCCTCTCTGGAAGGGCAGTACATTCAACTCAAAAACATCTTTTGATTTCAGCGTTCAGTCCAGATGCAATAGCAACTGTTCCTGAATTTTTAGTAATACTGAAAGGTACTTGGAATTATTCCAAATCTAAGCTCCATCAGCTTTGAAGACAAGTGCTATCAAAACCTGATAAAAACTATGAGCAATATCACAAATAATGCCCACAATTACTGCAACAATGGAGTTTTAGTGGCCCCATTGTCTTAGACTCTGTGCTTCCAATATGAGACTGCACTACGTAAACTGCACAACTGCTTGTTTCTTTGAACTCAAAGGAATACCATACACATTTGGGATTATTCCAAATTTAAGTGTGTAATTTTTTTTTTGAAAAAAACCCAAACCATTCATTTATTTACTTACAAGATTTAGAGAGCCGAATGCTATGTGGCTTAACATTAAAAAAAATAATAAGAAAAAGAAAATGGTGAAAAGTAAATCCTATGCAACCAGACAAGCATGCTCATAAGAACAAAATGTAAGCAACAGAGTGGCCCAAGTATCCTATCCAAAGGCCTGAAAGAACAACCAAGTTTCTAAAGACTTCCAGGGCATCTCAGCATGGGAGCCAAAGGCATCTCTGTAGAGATGTCATTTGAGAGGGCAAGGGTTGCCCAGAGAAGGCCTGCTCACTGACTCCTAATGGGTGACATTGCTTGGTAGATGGGTCCCAAAAAGTCTGCCCAATCTTACCAGAGGGGCAGAAACCATAGGACAGCGGTTCTCAACCTATGGGTCGCGACCCCATTTGGGGTCGATCGACCATTTTTCGGGGGTCGCCAAAGGTGGCGATCTGCCATTTTTCGCGGCGCCGATGCGCAGAATGTTTGTGTGACGGGGGGTCGCCGTCACACAAACGTTGAGAAGCACTGCCATAGGAGATAGCTGGTCCCTCAAATAACGTGGCCCAAACTTTGAAAGGCACCTTGATAGCACTTTTTTTTTAATTTGGAGAGAGAGGGAGAGAGAGAGAGAGAGAGATGTCTTTGTATTGTATTGCATACAAAGTTTGCAAATAAGTAAACCACACATTGTTTAAAATTAAAACAATACTTACTTAAAGTAGAGGACTATGCCAAGGGAAATCAACAGTGAAACCAAGGAAAGGCTAAGGCCAATAATAGCAATGTAGTATAAATTCCAAACTGCCTGGAATAAAACATAGAAACAAAAGTGGAATCTGATTGTAGAAAACTGTTGTTATGCACAATCGTTCCTGCTGCAAGTGTTCCATGAAATATAAAAGCTAAAAGAATACATACATATACCACTCATCATCACCATCACAATAAGTACATTATCATCATTTAGGGCCCAAGCGTATTACATCACAATATTTATGTGATGTTTGTTTATTCAATTTCTATGGCTGCCCATCTCAATCAATGACTCTGAGCGGCTCATAATTCAAAAAAATATAATGCAGTTGAAAATATTAAAAAACATTTTAAAACAGTAAAAGCAGTAAAACCAACAAAAACAAATTAAACATACATAAGGAGCAAGATACTTGGCCAATGAGCAATATAGCCAGGGGCCCTTGACCCATTCAGCACCCCAAGCTTGGGAACATAGCCAGGCTTCTTGGGCTTTACGAAAGACTAACACAAGGCGAGGTCATTCTGATCTCCAAAGAGAGGATGTTCCATAGAACATGGACCACTGCAGTGAAAACTCATCTAATAATAATAGTAGTAGTAGTAGTAGTAGTAGTAGTAGTAGTAGTAGTAGTAGTAGTAAAGTTGGAAGGGACCTTGGAGGTCATCTAGTCCAACCCCCTGCTCAGGAAGGAAACCCTACACCATTTCGGACAAATGGCTGTCCAGTCTCTTCTTAAAAACTTCCAGTGTTGGAGCATTTACTGCTTCTGGAGGCAGGCTGTTCCACTGATTAATTTTTCTCACTGTCAGGAAGTTTCTCCTTAGTTCTAGGTTGCTTCTCTCCTTGATTAGTTTCCACCCGTTGCTTCTTGTCCTGCCTTCAGTGCTTTGGAAAATAGCTTAATTCCCTCTTCTTTATGGCAGCCCCTGAGATATTGGAATACTGCTATCATGTCCCCCCTTGTCCTTCTCTTCGTTAAACTAGACATACCCAATTCTAGCAACCTTATATGTTTTAGCCTCCAGTCCCCTAATCATCTTTATTGCTCTTCTCTGTACTCTTTCTAGAGTCTCAACATCTTTTTTACATCGTGGTGACCAAAACTGGATGCAGTATTCCAAGTGTGGCCTTACCAAGGCATTGTAGAGTGGCATTAATACTTCACGTGATTTTGATTCTATCCCTCTGTTAATGCAGCCTAGCACTGTGTTGGCCTTTTTGGCAGCTGCAGCACACTGCTGGCTCATATTTAGGTGATTATCTACTAGGACTCCGAGGTTCCTCTCTCAGTTACTACTGTTGAGCATGGTGCCACCTATGCTGTACTTGTGCATTTGGTTTTTCTTGCCTAAATGTAGAACCTTGCTTTTTTCACCATTGAATTTCATTTTGTTAGTTAGTGCCCTTCTGACATTCTTTGGCTAATGGGATCTGCAGCACGCCTATTCTGTTCCATGAGGTTGAATGGTAGGGACTTTTGAAATTTATAGTTCTTTCTCTATAAAGCAGGCAGCGTGGAGGTTCAGCGGTTAAGATGCTGGGCTTGTTGGCTGGAAAGCCAGCAGCCCAGGTTCAAGACCCAAGGAGCACACGTTGGGGTGAGCTCCTGTCCTTGCCCCAACTCCTGCCAAACTAACACAGCATGCAAATGTGTGTAGATAATAAGTATCACTTTGGTGGGAAGGTAACAGTACTCCATGATGTCATGGTGGCCACATGCTGGTGTTAACCTCCATGCTTAGAACATGTGGTATAGTTGGTATCTGAAGGGAGGGAACACTGCAGGTCAGGATGCAAGCAAATAAATAAACTCATTTCAGATGGTATAAAATGGAAAAATAAAGGGTACATCTTAGAGGATTCAATGCCTACAGGTCTCAGTAATTCTGCAGGGATAGTGTCAACATCTGGAGTCTTGTTTGGCAGTTCATTCATTGCCCATATGATCTCTTCCTGAAGGATGGCTGGTTCTATTTCTACTTCTCTTACCTTGTTATCCTGGTTATTACCAGAACAGAGGCTGTAATTGGTCCATACTCTCTTGCTCTCAGGGTGTACAAACCAATGTCCATTTTCTTCACAGACTTTAAATGCTATTTCTTGTTGAGAAAAAATTAAAATCACCACCAGCATTATTTAATAAACCAATACAAACAATTGTTCTGTCACAGAACAATATTTTTACGTATTGTTCAAGCACAATTAAGTAATGAAGTACGTTTAGGTCCTTGGAATTTTTCTGATTGAGAGTCTCAGATTTTAATTAAAGGTTATGAGAAATTATGGCCACCCATAATGTTTTTCCCAATACAGATTACATCAGCATTCATCTGAATTGACTCTCTGTTTCAAAATGATTTTTGTCAGGATCCAGAAGAACTTTCTCTGCCACAGCACCCACACTTTCGAACATCCTGCCCCCAACCTCCTATGTAAGAGTCTAAAGCCTGGCTTGCAAGTTGGCCTGGGGACCCAATGGGGAAATCTGACTCTAAAGGTAGCTGCTAGATACCACTCCCCCTCCACCCACTCCTTTTTTAAATTAATCCTAATGTTGTATCTTTTTTCTTTGTTTTCTTTTTCCTTGGTTATTTTATTGTTTTATTTTACTTTCACTTTGTTTAAACCAGTGGTTCTCAACCTGTGGGTCGGGACCCCATTTGGGGTCGAACGACCATTTCACGGGGGTCGCCAAACAAGGCTGTCCGCATTTCCCCCCCCCTTTTCTTTGGCCACACCCCTGGCACCCGGTGATGTATAAGTGGTTGGGGGTCACCACAACATGGGGAACTGTATTATGGGGTCACGGCATTAGAAAGGTTGAGAACCACTGGTTTACACCTTTTCTATTTCATTTTTTTATGGCTGTGAACCATCTGGAGTAGCCTCATGGTGAGATAGGCAGCAAACAAATTTAACAACAACAACAAGTGATGCTTGTGCTGTTTGAACCATGTATTCATGATTCTACATCTGTTTCCTTGGCAAAATTGTACCAACTGATCACCTGGATTGTTCCTCTCACCTAGTCCAAAACAACCAGTGATGCCTGTCTCTGCTTGTTTTCTAACTTTTGCATTAAAGTTGCTCAGGATGTAAACAATGTCTTTTGGGGGCACTTGTTTCACAGTTTCTCTGTACAACACAGACATTAAGTTCCACTACTGGCTGCCTCAGCAACTGGGATTCTTGTGTCCTGTTGTTGGACACTCATCTGACATGTTTGAGATCCCTTCCATAGAATTTCCTTGGTGAGCTTTTTGCAGAGTAGGTTGCTAGGTTTTTCTCCAACCCTGTCATTCACTTTTCAACAACTACCCTGGGACAGCAACTGCCATGGTCCTTGGCAGTCAACCCTTGCAACCTAATATGGGATTCTTTTTCAGTTGTTTCATTGTGATTAATGGGTTTTTGGATAGTCTGGCTCCTCAGTTGTGACCTGTCTGGCTTGGGTGACCCTTCTGATATATTTTTTGGTGGTGTCTTTTCCGCATAGCTCTCAACCTCATCCGAACACACAAGCCCCTCACCCACAACAAGAGGGCCTCCACATGGAAGGGAGTATTCATAGGCCTATCCTTCAGTTACTTAAGAAGACAATTACATGGCCTGCTATTTGAGAAATAGCCAACTCAAACATTTTGCCTGAAAAAAAAATATGATATGATTGGACTTATGCCAGATTCAGGACAGAAAAAGGAATAGATATATCTCTAGAAAATAAAATAACTGTTCTTTTTTTCTTATTCCTTGAAGTTCTTGCCCCTTGCTTATTTTTTTCCTTTTCCTTTTCAATTTCTTTTTTCTGTTTTTATCTTTTATAGAAATTTAATAAAGTATATACAAGCTAGAAAGTAAAAGAACTGTTGTTAATAGTTTTCAAGGGACTTAATGTCAATTCTATATTTCAGTACCATATAAAATACTATTTTAAAGAATTGGCTGGATTTGATAACCTCCTTACTGTATATGTGCCATGCCATTATACTTCCATTTATTTTGTGATTGTCTTTTATCTGCATGGTCTTATCAAAAGCAAGCCAGTTCATCAAATCCAAATCTTCTTAGCTTTTTGTAATTAACCAAGGCAGAAACTGTTTTTAATTCTTAGGAAGAAGTTTGAGAACTCTGCAATCAAAGCGTCATTACTAATGCTTCTCTCTTGAGTTTTCTGTACAGACAACTTATATTGTTAATAAATACAGTAGCTCTGGTAAGATTGAAGAAGTGCTAAACAAGATGCGGAAAAGAGAGGAAACATGGGGAATCAATATGACAGGCATGGTTCAAATTTCTCAATTCAGCCTACCACTTCTCTAAATTTAATAGGAAAGTCAGAAGTCACTTGATATTCCCTGAAAAAATGGGAAAGTGGGAAGAGCATTAACAATCTTTTGAGGGTTTGGAAAAATGTGAGCAGATGGGAATTCTACTTGGGATCCTCATGAGGCAGAGGTCCAGCTGCTAATTTTCATCTCAGTCTTTACAGCAGTGCCAGTGGACAAAGAATTCTAATTATTTACCACTATAATCAAAATCCTGAAAGTAAGGTGGACAGTTCTGTTCGGCTGTTTTTCCTGCAGGAGTGTCATCCCAGCATAACCAGCCATCCCATGTTCTATTGCAGTAAGAACCTAAAAATTAAGGAGAATACATTCAGTTTTAATCTATAATACATTTGTTCTTGTTCATCTCAATTTTCCAGAAAATGATCACAGAGGATAGGTTATAGAAAGAAGAGAGTTATGTTGTAACCATAGAGTAAGAGGTAAATTTATAGCAATAGTTATAACTGCTGTAAAGAATCCTTGTCATGAGGGTGGTGAAGACTTCATGTGTGGGTGTGGGTGTCTTTGATGACATAGAGTCCATGATTTTGTGGGGTATGCCAATCATGCGCTCCCATGCTTCACCCATGTTAGATGCATGGGGAAGGCAATTTTTGGCCTTCAGACATTTGTCAATCACTGGATCATGACAAATATCTTCAATAGTCTGTAGGTCCTTGCAGGCTCCTACAAGATTAATTCTTGGGATGCTAAGACAAGTGATCAAGATGATCAAAACTGTGCCCAATCTCAGGGGTCTCCGCTTAGGTCTCCAAAGAAGAGGAGGTTTTGAAGCTAATTGGTTGAGATTTACTAGGTGGCTGAGGTTGAACGTTGGCACGTTGATCTGGAGCTGGAAGCATGTAGTGTTGTGGTCTTTGTGGCAGCTGGCTGTTTGGACAAGCTAAGAACTCAGGACCTTCTAGCCAGATCAATTTTGTTAACTGTGTGGCAAGGTTGGGCCACTTAACTTGATTCACAATGTTCTTATCTGTTGGCGCATGTTGCCATCGTTCAGGGCTTAAAGATGTTTCAATCTTTTTTATTCTGTTGCCTACATAGACATAGAAGTGTCTGCTTTGTTTGCAGATATAGCTTGACATCACTTTGCTGTCTGCATAGAAGGTGGTAGACTGTAGTTCAAGGCACAACATCTTCGCTATCAAGTTGGTGAGTTTTACAGCCAAAGTGGTACCACATAGTTCTAACCTTGGTACGGTGTGGCCTTGTTGTATTGTTAGTATTGCTTTTCCAAAGAAGACACCGAGACTGCAGCTCTCCCTGCTCTAGATTCTGTTATATCTTATGGTTACAATAAAAAACGACGCAAGTGTGGCTCTCCCCACTGTAGACTGTGACATATCTTAAGGCTGCATTTGCCTTCATTGACACATCTGAGAAAGCATACAATTCTTTCCTTTGTATGGTGGTGGATGAGCTGAAGACATACGTGCACTCTGGAAACATCTTGGGAGTACACTCCACGACTCCCTGTCTTGTTTCTGTTCTGGTAGATGCAGCTCATCCCAGTGTGTGGTGCTCATGGAGAACACGTGTAGCTGCAGACATTGTTTGTCCTCTATGGACAAGGCTAAGTTGTTGTAATTCTTACTATTCTGGAACACTGTTGCTTCCAAAATAGGTTTAGTTTCACAAGCATGCAGTGTTCTAGATGTGGTTTTAGGTGAGGTGCTCTTCCATTACTGGGAATGGAAGTTTTTGGGATGCTCACCTGGGTTGGGGTTTGCTGTTGATCAACACAAACCATCCCTCTTATGGCTCATCCGAGTTCCATCTTAATGGCTACTGGGGTGCCTGGTGGACCTTTGATTCTTTCATTGGAACCAATGGACTCTGGGGCATCTTGTCCCACCATGAGTAGGATTTCAGCTTTGGGATCTAGAGGAGGGATTAAATTGGCTATGTGTGCTAAGTGAGGTATTTTTCTTGCTGCCTCTGATGTTGAAATTTTGCAGTGAACATCTGGCAAGGTCTACCATTCCAACACTGATGGTAACAGGAAATGTGAACTTCTGTCTATCGATTCTATGCAAAGACCTGTGATTTTCCTCCCCGCCATGCGCATTGGTACTGTGCACGTATTTATTGCAAAATGCTTCAGTTCACTCGGGAAGTCAAAGAGGTCGAAAAAGGCAGGCTTAGCTATTGTGACCTTGCTATGTGCATCTAGTTTGGCGTACATCTTTATAGCCCTTTCAGGTTGCCCGTTGGGGTAGACTTTTGCCAGACAGACGGGTGAGCATGAAGGAGGACATGGTGAGTTGCCACATATATCTGTGTAGTATGTTCCGTACATTTCTGGCTGCTCTTTGGGGTCATGTTTAGTCTCCGTCATTGTAGGAGGTTTTGAAGTAACTTGTTGTGAATCCTCAGAAGGTTTCTTAGATTCTAAATGCAAGGATGCTGGGTGCTTATCATTGTTACACAGGTGGCATTTAACCCTGACTGCG
Source organism: Crotalus tigris (assembly GCF_016545835.1). NCBI lineage: Eukaryota > Metazoa > Chordata > Lepidosauria > Squamata > Viperidae > Crotalus > Crotalus tigris. The sequence goes on from NW_024096878.1 coordinate 50,474, forward strand.
CAATCTTTGGTCATGTGATCTATAGAGTCACAGCATTTGAAGCATACTCTATGCTCTTTGAATAGGGCCTTTCGATCGTCCAGGGATTTTTTCCCAAATTCTCTGCAATTGTTTAGAGAGTGTGAAGATTTATGAATTGGATAAGTCAGGCCTTTTCTTGGTGGGCGAGGTTTCAAATGAGTACTCCTTGGTATTTGTTCGTCTGAAGTCTTCTTTGGCTGAGTCATGATCTCTATTTTGTACACTGAAATAGGAGTTCTGTTCTTTGTGGCTTGGAAGGAACCTCTATTAGAGCCAAAGTTGTGATTGGTTCGTTTTGGCATCATGAAACGTGTTTCATGGATGTCAAGGTAGTTAGGATCATTGTACATATCTGATTGATTGGAAACAAATTGTGCAAGAGCAGCAAAGGGTGGAGGTTTGTTGAGGTACTATTTCCTGTGGGACTGGGTCATATCAAACCATTTATCTTTCAACTGTCTTGGTAGTTTTCAGTGATAATGTTCTGTGTGTCAAACTGCTGAAGGCAGGCAAGTCCAGGCATGGTGCCCTTTTCTTGTGCTGCCCAGAGCTCTTTTCATAAGGTGGAGAATCTCCAAATCTGACTAGGATCATTGATATTGATAGTAGGAAAGTCATAGAGTTCCTGTAGGAATGAGGCCTGTGCCAAAGAAGGTGCCCCATAGCATTTGTTGAGCATTTCCCAGGCTCGTTGAAAGACGGTGGGTAGGTCGGCTAAACGTGGTTCGAGGATCGCCTCCACTGCCTTTGAGGATTCGGAACCTAGCCATTGCGATATAAGAACGAGGTCTTCCCCAGGGTGTAACCTCTCTCCACAGAGGCCTTGCTTGAAAAGATGTTTCCATACTAAATAGTCTTTCCCTGGTTTGTCGGAGAATTTTTTTACGCCTCTGGATACCATGTCCGACTTTCTTCCACCAAGTGTTGGAGGATACATCAATCCCGTGTATATGCTGTAGTCTGGTGGAGGTGGTGCATTTCTTCTGGGAGCAGGGGCATGTGCCATGTCCAGCTGATGACTTTCTTCAGTGTGTTGTCCACTGAGGATATCTTGCTATGTCACGTGCAAGGGACCTTGTTGGCTTGGTCTGAATTCCTCTGCTCTGGTGTTGAGCTGAGGTGACCTGAGTTCTTGCAAGCTTACTTGTTGGAGGGTTTCTCATCTTTCGGGTGGTGCATAGCTGGCTCCCTGGTAGCTGGCACAGCTGGTGGTCGAGGTTCTCTGTGGTTAGGTCTGGTAGCGGTTTCTTGGGGCGTTGTCTCTTGTTGGCACAGCAGGGACTCTAGTTTGGCTTGAGTTCTTGCAATCTCATCCCCAAGTGACAACTGGTTCTGCTGTGGGGCCGTTGCCACTGTAGGTGGACTCATCCGGTTGCCATCAGTGGCATGGTTCATTGGGTTCAATGGAGCAGCAATGGTGGGAAGATCTTGTGACACTTCCTGCTGTGTAGCCATTGTCACTGCAGGTGGACCCATCCGGTTACCATCAGTGGTATGGTTCGGTGGATTCAATGGGGCAGCAACGGTGGGAAGATCTTGTAGTACTTCCTGCTGTGTAGCCGTTGCTGCTGCATGTAGACCCATCCGATTGCCATAAGTGGTATGGTTCGGTGGGTTCAATGGGGCAGCAACGGTGGGAAGATCTTGTGACCTAGATGTTGTGATGACATCTCTCTGGCTGCTCGGCACATCTGGCTATTGAGATTCTTCTCTTTATCTACTCAGTCTTGGGGGGTTTATGGATAGCTGTGGCACTCTGACCTGCTCACGGTGAAACACACTTTGGTTTTCCACGTAGGCCTGCTTTCCCTTCCTAGTCCTTCCAATCTGTGCGTAGATGTGACGTCTTCCAGCTCTCTCTGTAGAATTGCTTCTATTGCGGCTGCCTCTTTTGCTTTCTGTTAGTGCCGGGAAATCTCAAAGTTGGCCTGAGCTTCTGCTACACATAGAGCTGCTTCTCTTTGCTCTCACTCTGCTTCTGCTATACATAGAGCTGCTGCAGTCTCCGCTTTGGCCAAGTCTTCTCTATGCTGCTTTTTGTCTACTGCTGCTTGTGCAGCAACGTCAGCCATTGCGGTATTGATTTGTGCTTCCGCGAGACAGGTGGCAAGGCTTTCTGCCCTTGAGGCTTTGGATGCTTGGCTCTGATGAGAAGATGCTTTTGAGTGGTGGGAGGCTTCTGTGATGTGAGATTGTTGTGACACACTGGAATGTGCCTTGGATACATGGTGAAAGAATGAGGCTTTTCCAGAGGCATGAGATGGAGCCACATGTGACCGTTGGGATGGTGCTTGTGAATGGCGGGAAGTTTTGGACCCGGCCCTCTTGGCTGGTCTATCTCTTGGGCGAGGCTTGGACTCTGGGAGGCACAGTGGGCTCTCTAGAAACTTATTGTGCTCCATGTTTTTTAGCTTGAGGCTTTGCATCTTGCTATCAACTGTTGGGTCTCCTAATTGCGCCTGAATGTCTTTGAGTTGCCACTCAGAGCCCATCCATTGCGCGGAGGCATCTACCTTATCTTCTTCCAATTTGCTCGCACTTTCGGGGGAGAGCTCCTCCTTAGGCCCTTGGTAGAGTTTGAATAATTTCTTCCAATGTCTTTCATGGCACTTGTAGTGTGACTCCCATCTTTCCATCAGATGTGAGTGCATGGCTTCTGTAGGTTTTCTTTGTTGTCTCAGGTCATAGGGAACATGGGACGTCTTTGGACTCACTGACGCTTAAGCATCAGCCTCTGTGTACAGGTCAAGGTTGGCTGTTTGCAGCATTTCTCCTTGGCCGACTGGTTGGGGTGTCTCATCTAGGCTGGTTGGTTGCACCCCTTCTTCTAAATCAATGGGACACTCTGCCATGACTAGGACAGGTTCAGTACACTTCCTAACTATTTTGAAGCAAATTTGATGAACTTCTCTCTTTAACCACTAGGGGTCGCTACTCGCAGATCAGCTCCTGGGGTTCTGTCTGTGGGTGGAGGCACCACTGGGTGCGTTCTCCTGTATGCGTGGGTACTTCAGCACAGTTCACCCTTTGACCACTAGGGGTCACCTTGGCCACTAGGGGTTGCTACTTGCAGATCAGCTACTGAGGTGCTCTTCCTTTGAGGTTCATCCTTTGTCCACTAGAGGGCTTTCTCTGTGCGAGATTAAAGGCTTGCATGGAATTTATCCTTTAACCACCAGGGGGCGCTTGGAGAAAGGCTAGCTAAATTATTTCTTCTTAGAGTCACGTTGCACCTCTGTGGCCACCAGGATAAACTCTCACCTGGTTGTTACGTTGCAAGCTGAGAACTGCTTAGGAAATTACTGAGCTTCCTCTAGCTCTCTAAAATCCGCTTTGTCGTCAGCTTTGTGATACTAAGCAAGGTTAATTGCTGCCTTTTGTTCTCCTTAATTTGCCCTCAGCATGGGCACCATTAGAGGTGACTGCTTGCATGATTACTTTGGGTGAATTTCACTCTATTCCCTCTAGGGGGTGTTGGTAGCTTTGGATGAATTTAGGTAACTAGCTCTTTAACTATGAGATTCACTCTGTGTAATTAGAAAATTGCATTCAGTGAAGTACCTTCTTTCCCCTCTAGGGGGGGGGCTCTTGGCTTAGTGTAGGCCTGCTACATGCTGAATTAATTATCAAGTTGTTGTAAGTCCAGCACAGATAAATTGCTGAATAGTATAGTGTGCAGATTGGCCACCAGGGGATGCTACTGCATTGCTATTGGAGCCTCTGAAAACCTCTTTCCATTGACATAGCTGGAATTCCAAGGGGAGGGGGAGTGATTTAGTTTCCTCTCATCATTGCTGGGTTACCATGACAACAAATGGTCGCTTTGGGGTAACAGATTGATTTATGGCCTTGGCTGTTCTCAGAGCCAGGGGCCAGCTAGGGCAAATGTCTGTTTTCAAGCAATGCAGGGTGTGCGGGGGGGGGGGGTGGGTGGGTTCGCCCGTTCTGAATGTTAAACAGAAGGCAACAGAAGTTTGATATACTTTGAATTTGCCAGCAAAGAAACTTTTCCAGCCTTTCATGCAAAGAGTCAAAGGCTGCATTCCATACTTCCAAGCAGAGACTGTTAAAGTGATGTGCTCAGAAGGCTTGTGATTTTAGCAACACAGACGTTAAACCTTTCCATTGGTTTTAGCCTCTTCCCCTTTTAAGCAGTTAAAAGTTAATTGCCTGCCTCTTGGTTGCATTCCAATCTCTCTCTTTGTTAAGACCCAGCTTCAGATGTTTCACTCCATTTAAACCAGTGGTTCTCAACCTTTTTAATGCCGCGACCCCCAATTGGTCGTAAGTCGAGGACTACTCAACCGGTCGTAAGTTGAGGACTACTCAACTGGTGCAGCACCGTTTGCAGAATGGGACTTTTGGCGGGCTCAGCAGGGCAGAGACAGCCCGGACAATTCCTATTGGCTTTTGAAAGCCAATAGAATTAGACTCTATTCAAGAGAGTCTATTCTATTGGCTTTCAAAAACCAATAGAATAAAAGGGAGTAGCACAGCTAAGGAAAAGAGGAAAAAATGGCGGACTGAGTTGTTTGGCGACCCCCGTGAAATGGTCGTTCGACCCCAAATGGGGTCCCGACCCACAGGTTGAGAACCACTGGTTTAAACAAACATAGAGAATAAACAAGGGGGGGGGTATCACCCATTCCAAGCCTTTATCTGAAATTTAGAGGCAGTCTTGCTTGCAAGAAAATTAGCAATACAATGCATCAGGCAGAAACGTTTGGGGGAAGGAGGTTTCACCCAAATAACACCTTCCCTTTGAAACGCTGGCTGACAAGCAGAGCACTTCCTTTAAAGCTGAAGTTAATATGAAGGCAGATATATTGATTTTACTTTTCTCACTCTAGAATCAGATGTGAAGATAGAACCATGAATTTACTGTTCTGATCATGAATCAAAATGCCATTATGATCCAATCACAGGCAGATAAACTCAAATAAAGATGATTTCAAAACACATAATGTATTCAGTCAGAAAACAATACTTGCTATTTGTAGATTCCGTCTGGACAATGTAATCTGTTCATCTTCATTAGGTAAATTCATTAGCTTCTCCACACCAACGTCTTACATGGAGTGGAGCCATCTGAGACATCCGATGGCCCCGTGCTTATCTCAGACAAAAGCATTCCAAACTGGCTCGTGGCCAGGATATCTTGTGATGAACTTTAGTGGCTCCTCCTTTCCTCCCACTATTGATCTATTAACATGGGATAGCTGACTAGTTAAACTACATTACCCATAAGCCATCTCTTAAGGAGACAGCACTTAACCCAATAAATGCCAAACATTCTAACATACAGACCTTTGTGGTCCAGAACAACTCTTTTACCTGTATTCTCATGCACAGGAACTTGTAGAAATTTCTGGTAACATTCAAACTGTGCTTTTGCGATCATTTCATTTGTTTTCATTTCCTGTCTTGGATGAAAATGCTTAAATAAGAATCTGAAAGGGGTGGTGGTGGGGGGGGGGAGAAAGAATAAGATCTGCTATTAAATATACAATATAGCTGAAAATTTTAGGTGATTCTTTATCTAGATCTATTTAATATAATTTAATCTCAATTGCTTTCAACAAATAAATATGCGCCTAATACCCACTTGGGGAATCAATGCATTCATTTTGTGCCTAGTGCAAAAAAATGGCTTTTTGTGCAATGTGACACAAAAGACTGTTGCTTAAGATAGGTAACAATAAAAATGCGGTGAGCCCTTATCAAACATTGATATATTTTAGAATTACATAAATCTCTACTCCCCATTGAAATGAATTATAATCAAAATAATATAGATATTACAACATGTAATACTACCATAGTTGGCTTTATTGGCTGCATTCTCTTTTGATGTGGGGAGTCATCATGTTGCAAGTATCGTGTGTGAAAGGACTATGCAGTTTGAGAAGCAAAACCAAACCAACAACGATGTTGATTGGTTGTTGACCTGCAAAGTTCATTTGATGCTTTATTCATGTTTATGTGTTTTCTTTGCTTTCATCATACCATTACAATGTAGTTTCTCTTCCTTTGAAAAACATGGAAAATCTGAGAGGCGTTTAAGCTGAGCATGATGTAAAATTATAAATACTAAGTATCCTGGTAAGAAGTATCAATGGACACTGCATCTGACAAGAATCTTCCCATATGTATCTGGGAATTATAGAACAATTGCTGGAAAAGAAGGGGAAGACAGGGAATGTCCTTGAAGAGGAAAGACAGAAAGTTACCATTAAATCTGGAATATGAAACAAATGTTAAGAGATAACCTTTATTGTTATTGTTTTTTACTGTGGGCACACTGGCACACATTCTAAATGAATCTCTGTTGCCTGCTGTTGCAGAACAAGTGAAATAAAAAGTCTTGTGGCACAAAGTAAATGTAAGCATGTATGTATAAAAGTATGAAAGTAGATACAAGAATTAAATGATGCGAACCTTACTCTAAAGCACACAACAGAATCCCAGTATTATATACTCATAAGAAATCTCTGTGAGAGAGGTACTGATTGGCAGTTAAAATCTTTAGATGTACTAAGACAAGAAAACATCTTACAGTCATGGTTTCAGTATATACAAATTGTGGATAGTTGGACTGTAGATAAGAAAGTTGGAATAACATTGGGAGATGAAAATTTGGTAATTCAGATTAAAGATCAGAATCATGCTCATATTAAAAGAATTTATGACGAGTTAATAAAACTGGACTCGGAAATAGAGTTGGTAAAAGATTGTATGATTAAATGGGCCCAGAATATCCAGGAACCGATTTTATTGGATTTATGAGAGACTATTTGGATTAGAAATGTCAAATTTACACAGGCCCAAAATTTGAGGGAAAATTTTTACAAAATGTTTTATAGGTGGCATTTGGATCCTAAAAAACTGTCTTGTATGTATCCTAACTTACAACCCAAATGTTGGAAGTGTGGTAGTATTGATGCAACTTATTTTCATGTTTGGTGGACCTGTAAGAATGTTAAAGCTTTTTGGATAATGATTTGGTGGAACATTCAAAAGATTTTTAAAAAGAAGATAAAGTTTACTCCTCGATTATTTTTGTTGGGTATTTTTATAGATTTAGATGTTAATGAAACTATTTTAATGTTGAATTTAATAACCGCAGCAAGGTTACTTGTAGGTTTATATTGGAAGAAGGATTCGTTGCCTACTTTAGAAGAATGGGTATTCAAGTTTTCTAATTTAGCAGAAATGGCAAAGATTTCTGCTTATTTAAAGGATCATACACAAGAAAAATATATTAGGGTATAGAGAAGATGGATAGATTATATTCAGAATAAATATGGAACTTTAAAGTTCCATTTATTTTATGATTAAATTTTTTCTTGAAAGAAATAATAATTATTATTTATAGAATTTTATAATAAATGATTTATAATAGATTTGTTTATATTATTATGAAGTTAAAGTTTAGAGGGAGTTAAGGGTTAAGTATGAATTTGTTTATTGTATATATTTTTTGTTTTAAAAGTTATAGATTGTGTTTGTTTTGTTTACAATAACCCTGTATTCTGCTCTGGGAAGTGGGGGGGGGGTAGGGGGGGTGGGGATGGGTGGGATTAAGTAGGTTAGATAAATAGAAATATTAATGTATAAAATAGGTATCATAATTTAGAGAGAGATGCCGCTTGGGTATTTCCCCTGAACTGTATCTGAAGAGGGATGAGAGGGGAGGAGGAAGGGATGGAAGGAAGTAGGATGGGAGGAAGGGATGAGGGGAGAGAGGTGAAGAGAGGAGAGAGGGAGGAGGGAAGTCAGGAAGGAAGGTAGAGAGGGCGAATACAGTGGGGGGGGGAGACGGACGAGCGACACCTAAGGTTTTATGTATGAATTTATTTCAAAGGTATTTTTTATAATGTATTGAATGTATCAAATGTATTGAAAAATGAAAAATATTTTTTTTTCAAAAGAAAAAAAAAGAAAAAAGAAATCTCTGTGAGGAACTGAAATTTCTTTTTCTATTGAATACTTGAGTTCCAAATTGGTTTCCTAACTTTTTCAGGACAGTATCTGTAAACATGAAGAGTAATATTTTTAATATATTTAAATACACATACTGTAGAAGAACAAACTCTGTAATACAGGACTCACATCAGCAGCTCATGTTCCTCTATTTTATAGAGCTGTGCCTCAGCTATTCTAATAAATAATCTCTGAGCATGGGCCCCAGATCTCTTTCTTCTTGTTCCTGTGATGTAATACACCTAAAACTGCTTAGATGTGAAGATATTTTTAAGAAAAAACTGTTTTAAGAAGCTGTACATATCAGCTTATCCTTTGATCTTGAAAGCCTGATGAAAGCTGCTAAGTCTTGCTAGTAGCTTCTGAGAAATAACTATGTTGAAAAAACAGATTAGATGTTAAATCTTTTGCTTGTACTATTACAGAGATCCATCTAGATATGAAGCAAATTTCTCACAGAGTTTCAGTCAACTAAGTTCAATATCACAGGGTGTAATCTTAGCAAACACAACGTTGTAAGGGAAGTCACATTGTGACTTTTTCTGCCTCTACTAACCATGCAGACATTTCTTAAGCATGCACCCGAGGGTGGAAGGAGGTGCAATTAGTATTCTTGAGCATGCACCCCGAGGATGGAAGAGCTGCAGTTGACAGCAAAGTTCCCTTGGTTTTGGAGTTGAGGTGCTTCAACGCCCATTGCAAAAGATCAGGCAGGCAGCCTCAAATGAAGGCCATTGAGGTGCCATGAATAAGATACTAACCGAGACAGGAAGGCTAGTTAACAGGTAGGAGGCACTGAATAGAAAATCCAAGATCAACCAAAATGTGGAAATGAATATCATAGTTTCATAATGTAGAGATGGCAGATGAAATATTTGCCCTTCCTGGTCTGTGCTCATGCCAGTTTGATTCTAAGCTGACTTTAGAAAATTCTGCCTGGACTGAACTGAGACATTTTGATATCAGCTTGCAACTTATTTATTCTGGACTGTAGGATACCATTGCATAGTTTTCATTTTAGGAAAGTAATTGCCAGTCATTTTTCTTCCTGTGAACAGATCATCTCATATACATAAAGGTTTATCTGTGCATCTTCCTGTCCTTTCCTCTCCTCTCCTCTCCTCTCCTCTCTCTTCCACATACGCACACAAGTTAATAATAATAATAATAATAACAACAACAACAACAACAACAATAATAATAATAATAGTAAAGTTGGAAGAGACCTTGGAGGTCATCTAGTCCAACCCCCTGCTCAGGCAGGAAACCCTATACCATTTTGGAAAAATGGCTGTCCAGTCTCTTCTTAAAAACTTCCAGTATTGGAGCATTCAGCGCTTCTGGAGGCAGGTTGTTCCACTGGTTAATTGTTCTAACTGTCAGGAAGGTTAAATTACATTGAATTTATATATGACTAAAATTAAAGCTTAAAATGCATGCACAACTTTTTTAAAAAAAAAAACAACACTCCTATTGCTTTTCTGGTTTGGTTTATTTTTTTTATAGCTACCTTTACCATGAGTGCTATAATTGCAAATTGCTATAACTCTTGGCTTGTATAGCTCTAATGGCTATTTGGGAACTAGGAGTGAGTCCCTTTTATCCCAGATGATTGGAATTTGGCAGATTCCAAAACAGCAATATTCTATTTACAAGGCAAACATTATAATCATTGTGCTATTGCAACAGACAAAGTAAAAGACAGTTCTAAAAGTTATTAGAGAAGTAGAGACGCTTGAAAGGACATTTGTGCCTTTGCGAATTAGCCAATGAACTTCTGGGATTAGCCTGTGAAGAAGTTGAAGCATGGTATCCAAAATAGACAGGAACCTCAAGGCAATATAAGACATTTTCTGGAAATGAAGCAGAAAATGCATCTAAGGTTGCCTTGAAAGTAAGCGGAAGATTAAAAGAAGGCAACATCATTCATTTCTGCCTTCCTTAAATAGATGCCAATCTGTTCTGGTAATGGGGCAACTAGGCAGTATGGATAAATCCACAAATCAACAAATCACAAGACAAGAACTAGAGCAGTGGTTCTCAACCTGTGGGTCGGGACCCCATTTGGGGTCGAACGACCATTTCAGAATAGAATAGACTCTCTTGAATAGAGTCTAATTCTATTGGCTTTCAAAAGCCAATAGGAATTGTCCAGGCTGTCTCTGCCCTGCTGAGCCCGCCAAAAGTCCCATTCTGCAAACAGTGCTGCACCAGTTGAGTAGTCCTCGACTTACGACCGGTTGAGTAGTCCTCGACTTAAAAAAGTTGAGAACCACTGATCTAGAGGATGGACATGTCACCAGATGGCATCTGGTACAGACAGGGAAAGGTGACTGCAAATATTTCTAAACCAGGTCAGACCATCATGGTACTAATGTCTGTATATTTGTACAAGTAACAAAGAACATATAGGGAGTCATAACATAAGTTACCACATGTATTCAATGAGTAATCATGTTACTTGTCTAACTAGACAAGACTAATACTATGACAGATTAGTACTGCCATAGTACTAAAGTAGACTGACAGAATAGGCAATAGTTTTTAATGAGTAACCAATTACCAATTATATCAATAAGATGAACTTGGAAGAAAAAAAGGGGAGGAGATCTTCATCACTGGACTTGGAAAAATGTTTCAAGATGGGGGGAATCAAAGAAGGGTAGCAGGTCAGTGGAAAACATCTGCTTTGTTACTGTGTTCAGTCCTCAGTTAACAGTTCCAGATAGTGTTGGGTCCTGAAAAAAACACTTGTAGTAAGAGCCTAAGCCTAAGCTAAGCTAAATAGACCAAAAGTCTGTCTAGGTCTTGCACTAGGTCTACTACTTCTATAGTGCCCCAAATTAAATTTCTGTTATCTATACTTGTAGCACCCAGAGACGTATTCAATACTCTGGTCAGGTTAAAAACAGAGATATGTAAAATTGAAGTGAGGGCATGGAGATTGATGTTAAACTGCTAACAGAAGGTCCAGTTCTTTTCCTCAGGACTACCCCCATTAATTAGTGAATGCTCCTTTAGCTTGAACAATGTCATAGAACAAAAACAAATGACTTATCAGCTATCTTTCTATGAATCTTGGGCTATGACCTTGCCAAATGCACCCTTCTTCAAAGATTTAATGACACTGAACTTCAGGCAGTAAGTAGCTTATCACAGAGAAATAGGGCTTGGGTGACAAAGGGCTTTGGGAGACAGCTAATTATCTTTCTTTACTGGCATTCTCCAAATTAAGAAAAACTTTTTTCTGGGCAAAGCCTAATAATGTGCCTTCTGGATTACTATAGGGAAGATATTCTAAAATCCCTAAAGAGTCAAATCCTAAAACATACTAAATTATAACAAAGTACCTTTAGCTTCAAGAAGCTGCAGTAATCTTTCAAGGCAGTTTTACTTTTTAAAGCGCTGGGGGAAATGAAGAGAGTGGGATACATTAATCATTTTTTAAAATATTATTTAATTTTCTGTATATTAATCTGACATAAACAATAGCAATAGTTGTCAATCTGTTTATTACCTCAATTTACTTGCCAAAGTAAGGAAGGCCCATTTGCTTAGCTGCTGTCCCAACATCATTTTCCTACTCTTAATAACATCCAAACTCACCCCTCCAGTGGGATTTTTCCCTCTACCACAACCTAATGTCTCTAACGAACACTGAAATTTCAAAAGAAATATTCTTTTGATATGTTAGCATAATTACAGAAAGTTTAAATACACACATATATTTCTATAGATAAGTACTCACCAAATATTTTTTTCCTAAGATATTTGGAAGATCAATAATTCATCATTCGCCTTAGAGTTCAAATGGAGGAATGAGAGATGGGTACTAATATTATCTGCAATGTGATACAATGACTGACATAGAGTTATCAGTCATCATATGACGGATTATCATATCTCATTGTTCACCCTATGTAATTTACCAGCAATCCGAAGGAAACAGTCTTTCTTCCATATATGTATCAGTTTCCAGATATATATATATGATAATGTCAGTAAAAATATGACTCCTGGGTATATTCATAGTATAAAACAAATAACTCACGACCACCAGGAGGATCCAAATAGGAAAATAATTTAATAAAACCGAGCTTTCGTTGGGAACTTCCAACATCGTCAGGGTTAAAAGCCTATATAGTTTTAACAGTTAAGCAGCATTAATGAAAAAATAGAATAGAATAACTTTATTGTCGCTTTAATCAGCGTACATTAAAATGAGATTTCATTGCATACAGTTCTCAAAAGGTAACCACCTCCAAAGTAGCCCTTTCCCTTTTAACCTAATTGGCTTTGTGATCTCAGAAAGAGAGAGAGAGATACAGCTCAATTTCTACACTTACTGTATGTTATGTATGAATTCCCTTCTCACCTTTATGGGTGGTCTGTGTCTACCTCAATCTCGGTTCTTCTGTCAGAAGCCTGGGAGTTTAAGGGTTCTGCACAATATCTTAGCTGTTCCTAGTACTTCACTTTTCTGGAAAGAGATCTTGACGTTCTTCCTGGAATCTGTTGAAGCTATTTTCCCTTTTTAGGAATCAGAGGATGCTCCTATCACATCTGGGACCACTTTGGCTTTTATTTTCCACACCCTCTCTAGTCTAGTTCCTCTTTTAGTCCCTAGTACTTCTCCATACTAGGGACTACTCCTTTTTATCACCACTGCTGTCTTCTGGTCCTTATATAATGTATTGTCTGTCCGTTTAGATCTGGAAGTCTCCCAGGATTTTAGTCCTCTTATTCTCCACAACTTTCTATGGGATCTCTCATGGGGGGGGGGTCTAGCCCATACTCTGTGCAAATGCCACTTACTTGGTTGTGCCATTCAATGTATGCTGTTCCTGCCACCATGAGTTGGATTGTCTCTGAGTCCTCCTTCATAGAGAGTGTGTGTGTGTATTTTATATCTATCTATCTATCTATCTATCTATCTATCTATCTATCTATCTATCTATCTATCTATCTATCTACCTATCTATCTATCATCTATCTAGTAAATATCTTGTCAAAGAGCATCATAAAACAGCATTATAATTTTTTGCAAAAACTGATAAAATGCAGCCCCAAAAATATAATAAAGTAAAATTATCAAATTTAAGAGTAAAAATCACACATGCACATACAGATAGATGGATGGATGGATAGACAGACAGACAGACAGACAGACAGATAATATGAGTAGATTAGTAAACTAAAGGGATGCTGTGAATGTGATGTACTTAGGTATTTGATTAGGTTGACCATAGCATTAAAAACAATGTGGGGTGGATGATTCCACTGCCAAATGGATTTGCAGTTCATTCAAAATATTCTTAATGGATATATGATTCTGTTCTAAGTCCAGTACTATTCATCACTTTCATATTTAAAAGACACAGTCAAATCTATAGATGACATAAATTTGGGGGGGAAATTGCACACTCCTCAGAAGTCAGATTCAAGATTGCAGCTTATTAGGGAATACACAGAGTTTGTTCATGAAAGATAATATCTTAAGTTAAAGTCCATTCTTGATTATTGTTAACTGTCAAGAACCATAGAACAGCAATTTTGTCTGGGGCTGTTTTGAAGAAGGTGAATTTGGAGGGCTATAAAATCTTGAAGGAGATTTTAATCTTTTATTGAAAGCAATCTACAGTTATACAGTGGGGAGTGATCAGTGAAAGGCAGTTTTAATTTTTATTAAAACTTTCAGGTATAGTTAAACTTTATTATCATAGAATTATCCCCTACTTTCTTTTTCATTATATTTCTTTTGAACTTTTCAACATCTCTTCTTACATTGGGGATTTGCAATTTATGCATATACAATCTAGGATGAGAGTTTAATTAACTTTTCAGGTTGACTCTATTTGTTCATCTATAATATTTTAGAACTGCAAAATTTGTTTATAAGGACAATTAAAAGCTGTATCTGGTGACGTTTGATTTATTCTAGTTCCTCCCCTCGTTTTGTTTAGTGAAGACACCTAAATGCAAATTGGGGTTAGTAAAAAATGACATATTAGTACAATTATAATGATAAGGATTTTACCAATCTGGAGACAATTATGTTTAGATATTAGCTTATCTGCCTTAATCAAGCATACATCATGAAACAAATTTCAATTAAGTTGGATGAAGTTTTACATTTTTACTTTTCTTTTCAACCAGCAGAGGGAGGTCTGATATAAGAAATATTATTTGACTTTTTTTTCCTCTTTCAACTTTGAACTGAATCTTAACCAAAAACATCTGGTCTAGGGCAGTGCTTGAAATGTTTGTTAACAGTATTTAAAATGTTTAAGGGTCTCTCTCTGTTTGTTTGTTTGTTTGTTTGTTTGTTTGTTTGTTTGTATGTATGCATGCATGCATGCATGTATGTATATATGTATGTATGCATGCAGTGGGGGGATTCAAATATGTGAACAACCAGTTCTTTGTGTGGATGCTGCTTCTGGAAATCCATTCTGGGCCTGGGCAACAAAAAATTAACTACCGGTTCTGCTGAAGTGGTGCAAACTGGCTGAATCCCATCACTGTATGTATGTATGTATGTATGTATGTATGTATGTATGTATGTATGCATGTATAAAATAGCAGGGTTTCCAAACCTTGAAAAAGGCTAACAGGGTCAGGGCCATCCAATTTTTCCAATAGATGCTTTCTGAGGGCAGTCATTGCCACAAAGGAGATACAACTTTTGGGTCCAAGAAGATGCAGAGTTTGATAGAAGAGATTACCTCTATCTAAATCTGTAGGACAAGTCAGAGACAACGAGAGGTTTCCCCATGAAGTAGCACCATCTAGGCAGTATAATTTCCAATTCATGCTATTTGCATACAGAATGGTATCCACTAGACCAGGGGTAGGCAACCTTGGCTCTTTTATGACTCGTGGAGTTCAACTCCCAGAATTCCTGAGCCAACATGGCTGGCTCAAGAATTCTGGGAGTTGAAGTCCATGAGTCATAAAAGAGCCAAGGTTGGCTACCCCTGCACTAGACATCCAGCTGGTCCCAATCCTGTTAGCCTTCTGGAACCAAGATCTGGTTTTTCATTGGAACCAGCTTGTAAATGGGGTGCAGTATATATGCGTTGTTCCTTAATCACATTTTATTTTTTAAAAGAAAATGTATTATGCTGGTTTTATATTTTCATTGTGAGCCACTTAAAGTCATTAGATCAGAAGGGCAGATATACATACATGTGGAGGAATTTGCACGTGCAGCAAACTGCCATGCATTGCCCCCCACAAACCTCATAACCTTTTGATATCCCTTGTCCCAAGGAAGCAGCCAAAAGAACACCCCCTTTTGACTTAATATCTTACCCACCTAAATAAATAATATGCTTTAAGTTCCCCCTTATCTCTTCCTGTCTTTATCTCTTCTTGTCTTTATCAGTTCTTTCTTCTTTTCTAATTTACCTGTATTTGTTTTTACCTGCTCTCAACAGGTAATGTGTTACTAGAAAATAATTGCTTATATGAAGGAATTTTTCAATTACTTTATGTCAACAACTAAAGGTTAAACTTCTAAATGTAAAATGTCAGCAGTTAATGGTAAAGCCTATGTATGTAAAAAGTATATAAGAAACAATAAACTCAGAGTTTGTCAAGCTGTGTGAAGATGTGTCATGCAGCTTCAAACCTCTGCCCAAGACATGCCTGAGTCTTTTTCTTGGCATCGTTACACATACAGGTAATCCTTGACTTCGGACAATTTGTTTAATGACTATTTGAATTATGAAGGTGCTTGAAAAATGTAACTTATGAGCAGTTCTCAGACTTACTACCTGTCACAGCATCCCCGTGGTCATGTGATTAAAATCTGACACTTAGAAATCAGTATGTATTTACATGCCATTTAGGACTTTCCCAGGGAGCTTCCAAAAAAGCAAGTCAATAGGGCAGGGGTCTTCAAACTTGGCCATTTTATGACTTGTGGACTTCCAACTCCCAGAATTCCTCAGCCATGTGGTACAAGGTTCAAAAAAACTTTTGATAGATTTGACATGGACCCTACCTCAAATTGTATAGTTTTTCTGCACTTAAGTAGAAAAAAAAACATGCACATGTACAACATTGGTGTTACTGAAGTCAACAGTAGTATTTGTGAGAAGGAGCCTTGCTTCTGGGAGATGACAGATTAAGTATGAGTCAGCAGTGTGTTGCAGCTGCTAAAAGAAGTGATAATGGGAAGTGATAGTGGACTCCAAATGTTTATGCCTGGCTGGTCAGATAAATCAGGATGAATGCATGCCAGATCCCATTTATTAAACAACATAGAACATAGAATAACAGAATTGGAAGGTAGCTTGGAAGTCTCCTAGTTGCAGGGGTAGGCAACCTTGGCTCTTTTATGACACATGGAATTCTGGGAGTTGAAGTCCACAAGTCATAAAAAAGCCAAGGTTGCCTACCCTTGTACCTAGCCCAACCCCCTGCTCAAGCCCTATGGCATTCTGAACAAATAGCTATCCAGTCTCTTCTTGAAAACCTTTAGCGATGGATTAACTCCAACTTCCAGAGGTTAATTGTTCAACTGATTAATTGTTCTGTTAGGAAATTTCTCCTTAATTATAGGAACTTGGATTTTCTAGGATTATCTTTGATACTCTGTCTTGCCCTCAGGTGCTTTGGAGAATGGATCAACCCATTTTCTGTGGCTGCCCCTCAAATACTGGAAGACTGCTATTGTATCACCCATAGTCCTTCTCTTCATTTGACTAGACATACCTAGTTCACCATCTTGCAGGATCTGGGAAACAGTTACTTGATTGCAACACCTGTCTTCTGGAATGCTCCTCTATCATCATAACCTTCCCTTATATTATTCTGCAATTTACTCAAAACCTGGTTGTTCTCCTAGGATTTAAATTCCCTTAGATTTATTCCCTTCTGTTCACTTCAGTTTTGTTTAAAGTTGTCTGCCCACAGTCATTGAGGAGTTGGGCAGTCTCTAAATTGAAATAAATAAACCCACAGAAGTTACTACAAAATTTTGGAATAAAGTTTTAATGTGGTTTTGATATGTTAACAGAATCTTGAAGTCCTGTCCAAGGCCCTCTACTTTAAGTTGTTGCTTTGAATTTCTTTATGTTTTCTGCTTTCTTGTAATGGCTCAGCATCTTCTTGTCCCTTCTTGGAGTCAAATGATCATTTCATCAGAAATCCCCCATAAATACCAATCCTCAAGTCTTATTTCTGGTTAATAATAATAATAATGATGATGATGATGATGATGATGATGGAAAGGACCTTGGAGGTCATCTAGTCTAACCCCCTGCTCAGGCAGGAAATCCTATACCATTTCAGACAAATGGGTGTCCAGTCTCTTCTTAAAAACTTCCAGTGTTGGAGCATTAACAACTTCTGGAGGCAGGTTGTTCCACTAACAAAGGTTCTTTCTTCTTTTCCATACACAACCATGCTTTACTTCATTCCCTTCTGGATGCAAAGATTTATTAGAGGCCTCCTTCCCTAATTCAACCCAAGAGTAATTAAAAACAGTGATTTGATAGAAAGACTGAAAAGGGTTTATATACATCTGAAGACACTGACATGCTAAAAAAGAAATATAACATTACAGTATGGTTTCCTACATTATGTATTTATATAACAGATTTTTTTTAAAAAAAAACATCATTTAGCTCGACAATTCTTAGATATTATTATAAAGGGATAAAATAAATGCAAAACTATATGCTAAATTTACAGAATATAAAAAGAAAGAATCTGGTTCATTATTTAAAAATGCTCAGGAAGCAACTAGTTTAAAAACATGCAGTAAAATTTAGAAATGCCTAATTAGCAGGGCTTTATATATAGATTTTGACTATATATTTATAATAAAAAAAAACCAATCAGTGATTTAGTTTTGATAATACTGCTTCAAGGAGCCTCTGAAGGTGATAGTTGTGCACCCATTTGCACTGAATTGCATTGATCGATTTGAATCCAGATTTTTGCACAGCCATACTAAAGCTTGTATTAATTTAAACCTTTGGCTTTTAAAATAGAAATTTAAATGAAATTGAAGTCTTGTTTAACATATTTCTTAGTGAATTTTGTGACTTGGAAAGCACTAATTTATTTCTTCCTGTGTATTTTTGTTACAAAACACTATCCTTTTTATTGTCAAGGTTTATTACAGTTGCAATAAGCTGATATAATATTTCTCTGCAGACTGAAGGATTAAACTTCTTTTTCTAAATTTCTAGATTCCATAGTATCTAACAATTGAAATAATTATTCTAAACTGTATATTGTCATATTAGGTTCAACAATTATATCCAAAGGAGTCCAATAATATTCTATTGCCTAAGGAACCATATAGCAAGGAATCAGTCTTCAGGCAAATCAATTACCTATGAGAGTAAAACAAAGTGATCTTCAGTCACAAGGCTGTATATTCAGCAAATTCTGTATGATATACGGGTCAGAGTGATTGGATAATGTCAGAATAAGAAGATAAAGTGAGCTAGTTCTGGATCACAGCCTTTTTTTCTGCAATTCTATGTAATAATCATAGAAAAAAAACCCCACACCATTAATTTTACAGTAAAAGGTTTGGTTCCTAACTGGCAAATCGCCAGGGGAATAGAGAGACATAAAGGTTGCTATAGAAAACCTTGATAAATAACTTGTATGGTACATTGTTAAATAATGTGGGTAATATAAGAATAGTAGATCTTAAAATGAAACATTTTCAGAGTGTTTAATTATATAGTGCTCAAATCCTTTCAATAACAATTGCCCCATCCACCAGCTTGACTACTTGTTTCTTTCTTTTCCGACGTATTTTCATGACACCTTTTTGTCCCTTCTTTGAAATGAAACCTGGGGGAGGAGAAAAAAATGACAAAATATACTAAACAGCATGCCATATTTTTCTCTTTCTTTCTCCACCTCAATTTCCCGCCTTCTTTTTGTTGTTTCCCTTTTGTCTAATTATATATTACAAACTCCTTAAAGTGGGAACATTAAAAACACACACACACACACACACACACACACAGCTGTCATAATTTAGGACTAACGATATACAGCAATTGTTCCGGTAGCTGAAAGCATTGTGACAAGAGACATTGATGCCTTTGGTGTACCTACACGCTTCTATTTCATTAGGACGAATAAAAGATTAACAAACCAAAAGCCTGTTTAAGAAAGGCACAGGCGTGGTCTTCTGGGAGGGGAAAGCCAGGAAGTGGCCCTTCTTTGTCATGACTCCTGCCCTCTGGAATAATATTTCCCCTGAGATTTGTATGATTGTCACCCTGACCTTAACTTAACAAGCCCTCAAAACCTGCCCCCCCCATCAAGTGTTGGGTTACAGTAGATGGTAGAGCATCTGTGTGGTGTTTTGGTGTTGTTTTTCCAAATTCTTCTTTTTAAGGTTTCATACATTCATACTTTATATTGTTTTATTTTGCAACCTGCTCAGAATTATAAAAAAGAGAGTAGCCTATGAATGAATGAATAAATGAATGGATGGAAACTGGTATCAAAAACACAAGGAGATAGTTCTCTTTGGAATAATCTCCAGCCCTGTGGAAGGAGGATTAGGTACATTCACCACCCTGAGTTATTTATAAAGATAATAAAGGCAGGATAAAAAAAAAATATTTTAAGAATCATCTGAAGGAACTCCTGGTTAGAAATAGATATCTATTTCTAACCAGGAGTTCCTTCAGATGATTCTTAAAATATTTTTTTTATCCTGCCTTTATTATCTTTATAAATAACTCAGGGTGGTGAATGTACCTAATACTCCTTCCTCCTATTTTCCCCACAACAACCCAGTGAGGGGGGGTGGGTGGGCTGAGAGAGCGAGGGACTGGCCCAAAGTCACCCAGCTGGCTTTCATGCCTAAGGTGGGTCTATAATTCACTGTCTCCTGGTTTCCAGGCAGCATCTTTATCACATCAAACTGGCTCTCTTTATTTGTTACAAGTGTATTCCACTCTTTCTGTATTGAGATCAGTGCATTGTACATGTTCCCCCTCCTCCCCCATTTTGCAAATTCTACATATATTCCATAGTCTTACAAGTTAGTGTGAAGTAGGTGATTGGAGTAAGAGTTAATGACATCAACAGAATATCAAGCTTCTATGGTCCTAGTTAGGTACTTAATCGGGTATTCTTGACTGCTTCACAATGTAACATTCAAAAGAGATGCTTCAAAACAAAACAGGGAAGGGGGGCTTGTGAGTGTATTGAAATACAATCATAAGAGCTGCAGCCAGCATCATTGATAGGGAGAGAAGGTGAAAATTCAGCAACCTCTGATGAGGTTTTCAGCCCCATTAGATTGGCGAAGCATACTGATTGGTTGCTATCGCAAACCTTAAAAGCTTGTGTATTGCACTCAAACTCCTGACAGGAGACAGTCTGAATCTTTTCTATTCAGCTGTGCTAATGGCTGTGTTTAGGGCTTCCAGAAGATGCATTCTGTAGGTGCTTGTTAAAGGACAGATTTCTTTGACTTGTGTACTCAGTAGTAATACTTTACAAATGAAGGCATATATATATGTCCCAGGATAATGTGGCAAAATCCAATCTGGGTCAGTCACCAGGACCAGAGATTTAGTCTTCTGAGCCTTCAGACTGGTGCTGGAGCCCATCTTCAGAGAACTTCTCTCTACTGTTCCAATATATATTCCAACAGAGAGAAGTTCCATGAACATGGACTCAAGCATGAGTCCAAAAGCTCGGAAGAGTTTAAACCTCTGGTCACGATGACTGACCCAGATTGGATTTTGCAGTAATACTTTAACGAAGAATACTTCAACCCAAGTGTTGCAAGGCTTGCGACTGTACCTTTCTTGCACATCTTCACACAGGCCTTCCTAGAGGTAAAATTATTTTCATTCCCACCACATCCAGTGTAGCTGAATGGACGGCATTTTCCAGTAGTCTGATTATAGAAGAACCGTTTCTCATTTGCTTTGCAAAGTCCTCTGTCCATGGGCATCACACAAAGAGAAGGGAGCAGAAACAAGTCTAGACATAATAAGTAAGAAAACATGGTGAGAAATAGAAGAATCCTGAATTCTTGCACTTTTGGTTCTATGATAAATACCCATTTCTCCTATATTGCACTGAAGTTCTCATAATTTAAAATGTGCGTGTGTGTGGTATGCATGCGTGCATGTGTATTGTTGGGGAGGTTTTTAAGTCAAAGGAAAGTATCAAAAATTAATATAACATAAAACTGTGAATACACACACTTAATATAATAATTGTCATACAATATAAATATACTATTATTATTATTTTTTTAAAAAAAATAGAAGTGAAATCCATAGTGGCATGAATACAAGCAAACAGTAAAATATATCATGAAAAAGAACTGAATTTTCATGATAAAATCACAGGTATTTTATCCCAGATTATACCAATCTCATGCTCTCCAAATGTGATGGACCAACACCCCCTTTCCTGTGCAATAAGGCCAATGGATATGAAGGTTGTGAATGATGGGAATTCTCAGTCAAGCATCCCTAGATTGCCAGTTTGTGGCAATGCCATGCTGCACTAATAAATCTGACTTCCAAGATAGGTCAGTTAAATCAACCCTTGATTGAATTTGTTTAAAATGTGCGATGTTCTAGCTACTGTTCCAATTAGGTACATAGTTTCTAGATTTAACCAAGCTCAGCATGAATGGTTGTTTTTTCTCCAATACCGTATCTCATTAAAACCACTGTGAAATTGTATTTAAGCACCACATTCCATTATTTACAAGGTCACTCCTTTCATAAGCTGCTGCTTTCACATGTTTGTGAAAAATGAATTCTAGCAGCTAAAACTGTTCCCTAAAAACTTGATGTTTCAAGAAACTACAAGACACCATGACATTCAGCAGTTCTGAAACTTGTCCAGTTTAGAAGAATGCTGTCTGTTTGAAGACAAGGAAGGAAGACTGAAAAAGGGCACATGTTTTTAAGAGAGATAATCAAACAAAGAAGAAAAGAGATAACCCAGACATATGATGGTATGAGAAGCTTAATAGAAGGTACACTGCAGCTCTAACTTGATAGTTTGGGGAGAGCTAGATAAAGTGATTTCTGCTAGTGGGCCTTCTCTGGCCAAGTCAGACACTACAGTTCTGACACCATAGCTCAGGGGTCTTCAAACTTGACCCTTTTATGACTTGTGGACTTCAACTCCCAGAATTCCTCAGCCAGCATGCCTGGCTGATGAATTCTGGGAGTTGAAGTCCATAAGTCATAAAAGGGTCAAGTTTGAAGACCCCTGCTATAGCCTTAGGACCAAGCACCAAGAACTAGGACTGAGCACCAAGAACTAGAAGCAGCACTGGCCAGTGAAGCTGGTAGTCATTTTAATTTCTTATTATATTGCTGCAAACTGATATTATATTAGGGTATTATCAAACACACACACACACACACACACACACACACACACACACACACACAGTGTCCAATTATATGTTACATTAGCAGTATTCAACAACAATCCCAACAAATGTCAGGTTTCTGGAGCAGCCAAAGAATCCCAGGTGTCTGACATTGGCTACAACATATTATGCAAAGCCTACAGTATTCCTGCTGAAAGATAATTGTACTTCTCCGCTTGTGCCTGGAAATGAAACCAAAATGCAGTTTATGGGGTGTTTTACAGCTAGATTCATTGTCCTTTCTAGCATTAGATCCCAGATACCTTCAGAGGT
Source organism: Crotalus tigris (assembly GCF_016545835.1). Classification (NCBI taxonomy): domain Eukaryota; kingdom Metazoa; phylum Chordata; class Lepidosauria; order Squamata; family Viperidae; genus Crotalus; species Crotalus tigris. Next base: position 73,158 of record NW_024096878.1, read on the forward strand.
GTCCTCAAGCATTAAAACAAATAGACAAGCACATAACAACAATAAAAGAGATGCAGTCTTCGTGAGACTAAGTAGTAAAGAATGTTGTCTTCTGAAACAACCATGAAAGAGAAACAGCAATAAGTCTATTTGGTGCAAAGATACCAGTGATTTGTGTGAAGAATCAAGAGGGTTTTATGAAACTTAAGCAAAGCAAGGACTGGTCATTGGAGGCTTTAAGGGCCTTGATTTTCTAGATGAGAAATAATGATAGAGATAGTATTATGGCATCCAAACCTGTCCAGGTTCGTAGCTTGTAAAAAAAAGGCAATAAAAACCTAAAGCTTAAATTATTTTACAAAACTAAGTAAAATCTTAAATTATATGTATGTGCTGCTAGGTTACAGGAAAAAAAAAAAAAAAAACCACAGGGGAAACAGCCGAAATAGCAATTCGCTTATAAAATGCCAGGAAGGAAATCTCTCCCTCAGTCAGTTTAGACTCAAACTAAACATAGAGAACACGTCTTTTCATTTAATAGAAAGCAACAGATTCACATTGTGCCTCTGAGGGGGTCCTTTTCTATGAAACTATTGAACAAGCTTTTCTTCAGTGCCTTTCGTGCTCTTTGCACAGAACATGCAGGGTTTTTAATTTAAACTCACTTCCAGTTTATCCCAGGGGTTGACTGAAGGCATTTTGGTGTCAAGAGAAAGTGAACTAGACAAAGAAACTACTTTAATGTTGAATTTATTAACTGCAGCAAGGTTATTAGTAGGCTCGTATTGGAAGAAGGACTCGTTGCCTACTTTAGAAGAATGGATATTTAAAGTTTCTAACTTTGCAGAAATGGCAAAAATTTCTGCTTATTTGAAGGATCATACACAAGAAAGATATATTATTGTATGGAGAAGATGGATAGATTATATTCAGAAAAAATATGGGACTATAAAGTTTCATTTATTTTATGAGTAAATTTTATAGTAACTGTTGTAGAGATTTGTTTATATGACTTAATTTAAGGGGAGTTAAAGGTTAAGTATGATGTTTTTTTTCTCTTTTTTCTTTTTTTCTTTTTTATTATTGTTAACTTTCTTAATAATAACCCTGTATTCTGCTCTGGGAAGCGAGGGGGGGAGGGTTGAGGGTGGGTGGGTGGGTGAGTGGGTGGGTAATGATAATATAGTCATGGCAAATGCTTGGGCATTTCCCCTATGCTGCGTTCATGTGTGTGAGAGGGATGAGAGGGGAGGAAGGAGTAGGGAGGAAGTAGGATGGTTAGAGGAGATGGGGAGGGGAAGAGAGTAGGAGGGGAGGAGAGAAAGAGGAGGGAAGTAGGGAAGGATTAGAGAGGGTGGACACAGCCTGGGGGGAATGGGCAGGCGGTACCAATGGTTAGGAATTCATTTTATTTTGTATGAATAAATGGAAAATAAAAACTTTTTAATAAAAAAAAGAGAAAGTGAACTAGGTGCTTAATTCTACACTGGGCAGATGATACAACTTTGCACATCAAGGCTCCTTCCTTTAGGAAGACAAGAAACAATGGATGGAAACTAAACAAGGAGAGAAGCAACTTAAAACTAAGGAGAAATTTCCTAACAGTGAGAACAATTAATAAGTGGGATGGCTTGCCTCCAGAGGTTGTGGGTGCTTTTAAGAAGAGACTGGACCGCCACTTGTTTGGAATGTTATAGGGTCTCTTGCCTGAAAATAGGGTTGGGCTAGAAGACCTCCAAGGTCCCTCCCAACTGTTATTCTATGTTCTATATTATGTTAGCAGAGCCATTTCCTAGAACATCTCGAGGTGTTTCTTAATCCCCTTAATCTTGCATTTTGAATTTATTCTTTTGCCTCTTCTGTAAAGTTGGCCAAATGGAAACATGCACACATATGAATGCACTCACACACATACTCACAAAGCGAAACAACATCAAGTTGAAGAAAGTAGCTAAGTAGGTGGATGAAATTCTGTCCATAAAATTTTCCTATCTATGAATATCTCCATTCAAAAACAGCACAATGACAGTCGTGGCAACATGACTGAAGCCCTGCCTCTTTGCATATGCGTGTGACATCAACACATATAAGAAGGAGTAGAGCTTCAGTCAAATTGTCATGGCCACCATCTTGCCTTTTTTGACTCACTCCCCATAAAACTCTGCTGCTCAGGACACTTTTTCCAAATTTCAAATGTCTGTCTGTCTGTCTGTCTGTCTGTCTCTCTCTCTCTCTCTCTCTCCCTCCCTCCCTCCCTCCCTCTTTCTCTCTCTCTCTCTCTCTCTCTGTATTTCATACCCCTGCTGTAAGGATTATGATAGCTAATTATGAAATACCATTTCCATTAAAATATGCAATTAACAATTAACAGAGCAGTAATAAATTGCTGATATTATTTAACTACCGCAAGGAATACTTGGTGGCTGGCTGTTTTGTCAAGGAATGATACTACAGGAGTCAGTTGACCCAGAAAGAATAGTAGCTCAGCACACTATCTAGACTCAGAGATAATAGCAACGTTTCATGCCTTGCTAAAGCCATTTGAAAACAGTTCATAAATTAATGGCATCTTCAAATCTCTTTCATTAGAGTGAAATTTTATCTAGTTCTTTTCTATATGATTATCTGATTACTTTTGCCACTTACCAAGAAGATTGCTGTGCAAGAAAAAAGGGCAAATTAAATTGTTTCCATTAAGCCCTGCAAGTTGGCTTTATATCTAGTTAGGCGTTTAGAGGAAGATACTTTGGTGCATGTGTATGAACGTGTGTTTATTTGTGCGTATCTGAGTAATGTAGAAGTATTTCTCGACTGGTCATTTAGCAAATGTTTGAAGTTACAGCAGACACTCCCTCCCCAGCAGAAAATACCCCATAGTTGTTTGCCCTTAATCACAGGGATGCTACAGCACCCCCCCCAGCCTATCTCCCCCTCTCCCCATCAGACCCCACATTCTCCTCCTTACCCATCACCCACTGCACACTTGCCTTTCAAAGAGTTCTGGAGTTTGGGTTTAGAAAATACAGTAACTGTTTTTTTTTTGCTGGGTTGTATGGTGCAATTTCAGAATTATTGCTGCTTGGAAAATGGTGGCCATTTCCTGGATCATGCAGCCCAGCCCAGCAAAAACAGCTTGCTTTGCTCCCCTAACTTGAACTATAGAGTTCTTCGAAAGGTAAGTGTGTAATGGGTGACATGAGGTAAGGGAAAAGGTATTAGGCCCAGTGGGATGGAAAGCAGGCCCAAGGCCTATGGGCCTCCTGAGGAGCAGGAAGTGGACCATGGGATGCCTTAAAGGTGGGGAAGGCTTTGGGAGCCCTGGGCCAAGGTCTCCTCCAGAGCCCAAGCCACCCCATGCTTTGCTTCATGATCTGCATGTTCATTAAACAACCTCATTGGGAAGAGAGCAGGGATGATCACATGGGTACTTCACTTAATGACCATCATGACATTTGACCGTAATGGACAAGTTCCATTACAGTCATGAGTCAGGGACTATCTGTAATGTGATCTCATCAGGATTTTGTAATTCTGTCAGACTGTTCCTCACTGTGGCTCTATAGGAGTGCCAAGATATTCTTAGAAGATAGCACTCCTAAGTTCTAAGAACTAGAACTAAGAACTTCTAAGCTACCATATTTTCCCACTGATATGTACTCCTGACTGGACAGGTTTAAGTTTTGAGTGGATTGTCCAAATTCAACAGCATATCCTTGCCTACGCAAGGAAGAAGAATCAACCTAAAGACATACAAACATGAGATGTGTTTAGCTGCTCAATCAGGGCAAACACCAAAAAAGTATTGTTAGTTATTCTTGAAACAGTTTTAATGCTTTATTTATTTATCTACTCAGAACATGTCTGTACCATCCTTCATCTTGATTGGATTTTGGGTGACACAAGAGAGGCTTTCCTCCATCCCATTGCTGAATTAGGTGATTATAGTCCAAGCAAAGTTCTATGTTCTGTCATGAATGAAGCCAGGATATAGAAAAACCACACAGCACTTTCCCATCATAGGCAGTCCCAAAGTTCATTAAGAAGATCTCCCTGGACTTTTCTTACATACACTCCAGTTTTCTAGCCAGCATGCATAATCCACAAACTACCAGCCAGTTCCCAGAAGCACATCTGAATGCAAGTGCAGATGGCCAGAAGAAAAATATAGCAACCGTGATCAGTCTTTTTCCAGCTGTTCCTTTCTCCCTGACGTATAACTGTGGATCATAAAAATGAGAAGTCTCAATCTCCAATATGGTGTACTCTCATGGAAAAGCAATGGCAATAAACCTTTCAAAGAGAGTTCTCAGATTAAAAAAACAGCAACAATAAAAATAAAGAAGAGCAAAAACAACAGAAGGGATTTATTTCTGTCACTAACAATTACCTCAGAAATGTTAGTATTTATTATTTCTTTTCTGATATTTATATATCCCAAGTCTCGAGACTCTAGGAGATATGTAGGATAGTTAGGTAACAATTAAAAATGAGCTGAAATGAATGAAACTCTGATTTAATTTATTAATGAAGATTTTATAGTCTATTTTTTGTTTTGGCTTTCCTGGACTCATCTATTTTTCCTCAGTGATGTTTGGAGGGAGAGCCATTAATCTAAAGACAAAGTGCATATTCCTGATGTGAACACAGTGGTGCCACTGACTCCTTCAGGCAGAAAGCAGTAAAATATAAATTCAGCACATTCAGAAGGAATAATCTGTCAGATAACATGCTAGGTGCTAGCATGCATTGTGTGACTATTCCCATGTTGCAATGGCATGTTAGAAATTTGAGATCTCCTTGGTAAACTATAGTTTAGCAGTGGCACAGTCAAAACAGAAATTCCTAGCAATTTCTATCATACCCAGTATTAGTTAGCAGGCCTGAGTGTGTTTTTGGTTGTTACCAGTCAGAATAAATAATATAATATACACTGTGTGACCTGGTTAAGGAAGCTTCATATGTTCATATGCTATGGTTCCTTTCTATTGAGGCATTATATATGAAAGTGATAAAAAGGAACTTTACTATATTTTAGGAGAATAATAGAATGCACCGAGAAGCAGCTTTTCCATGAGGGCAGGCACAAACACCTGATTTTTAAAAAGCAAGTATACAGATGATGGAGTACAGAGGAAATAAAAAATGGAGGAATCGGTCACCAAGCTTTGCACAAACCCCCTTAGTTAGTAAACTGAATGCCCTTCAGAATCACTAGAGGCAAAGTAGAAACATGACAGGGAAAAGTTCAGATTAGAAATGTAGAGTGAGCCTAATTCTTACTCAGCAATAAATTATTAATACATACCTTGCTTAATAAGTGGAGCACTATTATTACCAATAGTACTAAAAACCATGTGGTCACCATCTATTTGTAGTGAATTGGCTGAGGGGACTGAAATTTAAAAAAAAGTCTGATCAAAATGGTATATTGGGACAGAGAAAATGGTGATTAACATTTATTTAATACCCAAAGTATTATCTGAACTTACTTAAACTAAGAAGCAGTTTTCACTTCATTTACATTTGTTTACATTAAACTGAAACAGGAGTTTATTCCGATCTTCTGTCCTGCACCATACTAGCTTGCTAATGCATAATTTAGGCAGTTCTTTCAGTGGAGACTTTCTGATTCCTTATTGCCTTTGATTTTTGTCCCCAATTATAAAGGCACATGATAGCAACCACCCATAGAAGCAACCTTCAAACTGAACATGGGAATGAATTTCTGTTGCAGCTTAGCACACACATTACCATTCCCACAGGCTTTGAATTCTATAAATTCCAAGTCCCATCAGCTATTGGTAATTCAGCCAATAAAAGCTGGTGATAGTTGCTTTATAAAAAGATCTGGAAGGCTACACTCTCTCCATTCTTACATTACATCAGTGGTTCTCAAATAGTGGGGCAGGCCCCCCAGGGGGGGCGCAAGGCTCCGTAAAGGGGGGCTCGTTTGACCTCGGCAAATACTGTCATATTGGACGCACGTGACACACGCAAAGGACCCGATTGGATAGACAGTCACGCGGGGGAGGGGCGCGAAATGTTTTCTTCTTCCTAGGGGGGGCATGACAGAAAATAATTGAGAACCACTGCATTACACTAACAGACACTGAGAGATGCAGGTAAGTACCCATGAAACAGCTCCACTTACCCCTGTCATGGCAGGTATTTTGGCATTCTTGCAAAGATTTAAAGTTGTTTTGGTTTCCCAGGCATCCACCATATAGGAATTTTTCACACTGCTGTGACTCTTTGTTGTAGAAATACCTGGGAATTAATCCTCGGCAGACACCAGGGTCATTCTCCAAAAGGCAGTAGGTAGGCTTTTCTGTGAATTAGGGTTGTTTCAGGGAGGAAAATCATGTTACTGAACCCTCTTAACTTCCTGATCAAACCATTCAGTTCTAACTAAAGTTAAATGCTGCTCAGTCCCATTGACTTCAGGACGAAAGAGGTAGGAAATCTTTCAGTACTCTAGTTTTATAGGTGGAAAGATTTTAACATGTTCAGAATGTGACCCATAACATAATTGTGGTGTATTAATCCACAGCAGCTGGCTAAGGACTTGCTATATACTCTGCTTTGGTTTGCAAATAATATGGCTGGTTCAGTTTCTAGGATAGGCATAACAGAGACGGAATGTGAGGAGTTTCACAAACCTGGTTTATTCTGGTATTTTTTGAGCCACAGTTAGACAATAGCCCTCAAGAGATGCTGCCATAATATTTAATATTTAATTTGTCAGGCTTAAACTCAGCTATATTTACACAGTCTTCAAATGTAGGCTACAATTATGATTTCACCACAAATTGTTGAAAGTAAGAACAGCTTCAACTTCTAATACAGCTGGCAAATGGACAATAGTTTCAAAAACGTGCTCCAAAAAATAGCATAAAGATAACTCAGCTAAATTTGTCGATCAGATATCAGACTTCTCAGTCTGTTATTTATTTACAAAATTTATATCCTGCCTTTCTTTCAGAGTTCCAGATGGCGTATACACACACTGCTCCCTTGTCCCACTTTTTATACCAACAAAAGTGCTGTGAATCAGGTTGGGTTGAGGGAATAATTGGCCGAAAGTTACAAAATATATATCTGGGGGTAGATCTGAACTTGGTTATCCCACTTTTAATGCATCAGTTTGCACACTATTTCTATGTTAGTCTAATTACAGTGAAATGTTCTCCATCATTTCATTTTAAACTCAAACTTTAAACCTAAGGGGCCAAACTTAAATCTTGGTGATATGGGAAGAAATTAGTTTATTTAAGGATGAACCAAACTTATTGTTAGTGGCATTCAGAGGTCTTTCTGCTTGATCCCTATATCTCCTAAGAAAGAATAGATAGCACTGTTCTCTGACAGTTTTTGGATCCAGAAACTGAACTCTGAAATGAAATCAACTTTAATGCAATTCTTCCAAAATTGTGGATTCTTATGGGTAAAAATATCCTTCTGAATAATATTTTTTTTAAAAAAAGAATATCTGTCTTGCAACATACTGATTCTAATTCTCATGTCACTGCTTTCCTAGTACTTTGATTGGTTTCAATGGGATTCAAGATAATGGTACTTCTACAATCAAGATATTTATGTGCAAGGCAAAGAAGATAGACACTTAAAACCTAATTAACTAAGGATAATTGAGTTGATATGATATGAACGCTAATAATTTACCTTGACAATTTTCATTTCTCATTCATTATTCATTTTACAATGCAAACCTAATTGCAATACAATTATATTACATTATACATTGTAAATTGTAAGTTAAAATTATTGTATTGCATTGTACTGTTAATATGAAGCCCTCCAAAATCAAACACCATAAATAAAAGTGATCTCATTCTTGAGCCCCTCTCCTTCTTACAGATGAAAAGAAATATAAAAAAAATCATTATAGTTATTGTTTGCTGTGATAAGTATAGCAATCTTATAAGTTAACAAGAACTTGAGACATTTGAGTAAAATCCGTATAGTAACTTAACCCAGCCATATTTCTGTTGGTTAATTATTTCTTAATACTGAGAGATGACAAAACACAATAAAACAGTAAGTTACCTTTCTTAAGTATTAATTTCTTTGTATTCTCTGGTACATCTGAAATTGAAAAAGTAATTTTAAACTGGATCTAGAAATGGGTAAAAATTCTCATATGGTTATAATTTTTCAGAGTCATCTGAATCTCAGTGATTGGGGGGGGGGGGAAATGCTATTCTACAAGACAGCCACAGCCATAGAGTTCCGGGGTTCTATAAAATAAAATTCTTTAATAGACAGCACTTGTAACATATCAACTCAATCCAAACTGGTTGGGCAGGCTGAGATAATTGAGAGATAGTAGCAACAAACTTCACTGAAAATGATGAAGTCCAATGTAAGAAATGTACACAAAGCATCTAAATTAATTTCAGCAACTAGACAAGCAAGAGGCAATACCCTGGGTTCTAGTAATCAAACAAATTCGAAAGAGATTACAAATTATACATGTTGCAGAAAACCTTATAATCATGATTCTTTTTCAAACCTTATAAGTGTACAGTTATTCATTTTACAGATGCATCAGAAAATTTTACTATGGCATCTTTTTTCAGTTCCAAATTTAGAGGGACTCCATGAAGTTTTGTTTTCCATGGATATTTACTTATTATCTGTCAAATTTAGGTACTGCCCATCTCACAGGGTGACTCTGGGTAGTATAGAGTTAAAAGCATAAAAGCCACATAAAAATACAGTGCATCAATAGAAGAGCCAAATAAAAACAAGAATAAAATAAGTTAGACCAGGGGTCCCCGACCTTGGCGATTTTAAGAATTGTGAACTTCAATTCCAAGAATTCCTCAGTCAGCAAAGCTTAAAGTCCACAAGTCTTAAAGTCGCCAAGGTCGGGGACCCCTGAGTTAGATGTTAAAAGGTGTGTGTGTGTGTGTGGTAGGGGAAAGATGTCAAGGTGCCAATCATCCCCAGGGTTGCCTGCTGCTCAGTGAGCCCCATTCGAATTGGCCGAGCCAGGTCTTCAAACTCCTTCAAAATCCCAGGAGACTGACAGCCCACCTCACTTCTGAAGGGAGAATATTCCAGAGGATGAGGGTAATGACCCTTTTTCTGGACCTCATCAGTCAAAATTCTTTAAATGAAAGGTTCTATAACATAACTTCCCTGCTTGCATGATGTAACCTTCCTTCTCATCTTAAAAGGATTTTGAATTTTCTTGGAGATTAAGGTTGAGGGGCATGATTCAAGCCTTTTTCCTTTGGAGACCGGGATCTTATTTCCTCATCTGGCTTTTGTTAGGTTTGAATTAAACACCTCACCTTATGCTGCATTTATGCACCCTTAAAACGTGCACCTGGGGCCCTGACTGGTTTAGCTTCTCCAGATCAGCATATAAATTCATGATGTTTATTATACTTGCCCATTGCTGTGCTTTCACTTGCCTTAACTGAATAAGTAAGATTGTTTTTTCTGGCAGAAAGATTTATTAAAAGTTGCTCCTTGGGATTTTCTGAATCAGTCAGCTATTTGATAGTACTTTTCTCTGCTGGAAACTCTGGAATATCTAAATCCCCGGTGAATTAACTTCTTGGTTATAAGGTATATTTCCCACTTGGACTTTTAGTATATATGGGCATAACTTTATTGCACTTTATTACACAGTTAGTGCACGTTTTTTTTTACAAGACCTTTCACCAGCAAAAAGATTGCGACTCGCTGAGGGCTCAGATGATTAGCATTTTTTAGCAATGAAGTATTTTTTTAATTAAAATAAGTATATTGGCTTTCTTTTTCACACTTAATAGACCACAGTATAATGTAAACATCACATTTATATAGACTGGGAAACAAAAATATTTGTGTAATTTACTTTATTGCAATATTTGCTTTATTACAGAACCGAACCTACAATATATCTGAAGTATGCCTGTATTACTAAACTTGGATAACATCTGCTTTATGTGTATAGTGTTAGTACTGATTGAAGTTTAAAACATGGAAATTGCCTACAGCAGGCATGTCAAACTGCCAGCCTGCGGGCCGGATGTGTCACGCCAAAACCACGCCCACCCCATTGCTGGCAATGGGGAAAAAGTTGCGATACATCACGCAACGTCATGTGACGTCGTGAGTTTGACATGCCTGGCCTACAGCATCAAATTTACATTTGTTGGTAATGTGGGGTAGGGTGGTGGATACATAGGGCTTAATGTTCATTTTGACTGTGAAATTGAGATATGGAGCTTACTATTCAAAATACTTTCCAAAAGTTTTATATTTATCTTTGATCTATTTTTAATTCCAAGAAGGACCAGAGTTCTGGTGTACAAGGGTGTTTCACATGCACATGGCACCAAATTTAATTTGTGATGTCTCCAGGGATGGCTGTAATCACTAACTAATACTTTGGGAAACTACAAGAATAGGGCGAGTTGGATCAATGATCTAATTTGATGCAAGGCTGTTTCCTAGAGTTTTATGTTTCCTAACACTACCCTAGAACAGATATACAGCCCCCCAAAAAGCAGTAAGCAATATCCAGCTCCTCATTGCAAGATTCCCTGCCCCCATTGCTGCATATACAGAACAGGATGAAATATATCTATCCTAAATCATAACAAGTTTTTTTTTTAAATGACACTATCCTTGCCTGTTTTGTATTTCTGTTTTTTAAACTTAATTTCAAAAATACGATCTGACAATAATATAGTGGTAACTATTCTTGAATCTACTGTTGGAGAGAAATATTTTTTTTCCCCTATGACAACACCTAAACACTTGAATTTCCTTCATTGTTCACCTTTTGGAAATGTCTGAAATCATTTTTATTCCAACGTGCGGTCAATGTTTTATGTTTTCTTGGGGATATCAATGAAGATGTTTGCTGGGGTCAAAAAAGTCAGTCTGGCTTCTGTGATCGTGCAATGCATGTGAAAATGTGGCAAGGTGTTGACTATAAGGTCCCAGTCACAATCATTACTTTTTGACTGCCCCCTCTTCCTTATACAGACCTCTGGATGTTGAAGAATAAATAATATATAATGAGATAGAGATAGAGATAGATAGAGAGAGAGAGAGAGAGAGAGAGAGATGGAGAGGGAGAGAGAGAGAGAAATTATCTGGGATGACAATGAAGATGCTTATAGGGAAGAGGTGAAGGCTCTGGTGGCCTGGTGCAATAAAAGTAACCTGGTTCTAAATGTTGATAAAACAAAGGAGATCATTGTAGATTTTAGAAAGAGTCATACTACACTCAGTATCAAGGATGCAGCTATAGAGGTGATCAACAGTATTAAGTATCTTGGGGTGCAGATAACAATCCGAATTGGTCTCGCCACACCTCATCCTTAATGAAGCGTGCAAACCAGCGTCTGCATTTCCTGTGTCGGGTGAGGAGAGCACATCTTTCTCCTTCTATCCTGGCCACTTTTTACAGAGGCACAACTGAGACCATTTTAACAAACTGCATCACTCTCTGGTTTGGTGGCAGCAGTGCCTCAGCTAGAAAGTCCATACAGAGAATGGTAAGGATAGCCGAGAAGATCGTAGGAAGCTCGCTCCCTGGTATTCAGGATGCTGCTTATAAGCGCTATGTGCTTAGAGCTCAAAACATTGTTAGAGACCCCACACACCCACTTTACGGTCTGTTTTTGTTGCTCCCTTCTGGGAGGAGGTTTCTAAGTATTTCTAGCAGGACTACCCAATTCTGTAATAGCTTTGCTTTCTATACCATCCATCTGGTAAACTCGTAAACTTTGTTTTTCTTGCCATGCACATGTATAAATAACCTGAATTAGGCTATTATTTCTCTGTGTCATATAATATATGTGGGTATAGGCATATTTATTTATTTATGAGACTTATATACCGCTTTAATTGCAAGCACTCTCTAAGCGGTGTACACCAGTAAGCAATGTATATATATATATTTACATTGCCCCCAACAATCTGGGTCCTCATTTTACCTACCTCGGAAGGATGGAAGGCTGAGTCAACCTTGAGCCGGTGAGATTTGAACCGCTGACCTGCTGAACACAGTCAGCTAAAGTGGCCTGCAGTACTGCACTCTAACTACTACGCCACCTCGGCTCTTAATTTATTTTTGTCATATTTATGTAGTGTATAATGGAGGTGGTGACCCTTTGAGAACTGAATGCAGTGAAATTTCATTTTAATGTATGCCGATTAGTGTACATTCAAAGTGACAATAAAGTTATTATTCTATTCTATTCTATTCTATTCTATTCTATTCTATTCTATTCTATTCTATTCTATTCTATTCTATTCCATTCCATTCCATTCCATTCTAGATAGAAAGATGAATGGATAATTATATATATATATATTATATGATTTATTCTTCAACACCCAGAGGTCCATATAAGGAAAAGAGAACAGTCAAAAAGTAATGATTGTGACTGGAACTGCATAGTCAATATACACACACACACATACACATATGTAAAACCTTTCTCACTTTGTTAAAATTCAACACTAGATCATAAATACTTTCCTCCTGATCACGTATATATTTGTATATTCTGCAAATAGTATATAGGATAACAATCTGATAAGTTTTGTGTGAGACTTAAAAAGAAGTGTTTCTTTTGAAAAAAAGACAACAAAGAATTGTAGCAAGGTATATACTGACCTTTTATGACACACGTTTGTTGACATTCTTCTAAGGTTAGAAAGTTGTTTTCATTGCCTTGACATCCACCAAAGTTAAAACTTTCACAGTGGCGGGTATGAATGTTGAAATGAAAGCGGGTGTACAGGGCTTTGCAGGGACCAGAATCAGCTTTCAAGGCACAGATCGACATGCCTAGTATGAGTGGGGATAAATTGAGACCTGAAAGAAGGCAGATAACAGTATTTCATATACTGTGTACCCTGATATAAATTGAACAGTATTACAGCCAAAGGTATTTGAAGGAATCTAAACATGATGTATCATATATATTCAGTTCTGTTTCCAAGAGGTAGAATGAAAATATCTGTAAAATATTCCTGCTTGGTCCAACACAACATTTCAGTTTGTGTTTGTGCATCTTCAAGTCAGTGTTGACTTCTGATGACTATCTGGATTAGTCACTGTAGATTTTTTTTTAAAATCCCTTTATTATTTTTATGAATAATACCTGAACAACACAGTACTCCTTTCTCTTTCTATTTTTGTTTAGTAAAATTTTCTTTATCCTTGCATCCTTCTTGCATCTAAAAGAGAGTGATTGACTCAAAGTGACACATTTGGTTTCATTTTTATGGTAGGACTGGATGCCTCCTAGTTTATAACTTGGTACCCTAACCACTGCATCAAACTGGCTTTCCTTCTTTATGTACGGAGTACCATTATGCCCTAAAATCAAATTAGTGATCACCCTGGGAATAAAACAACCATAAATAATTAACTTATAACTGTAATTCATATAGAAACTTGAGGCTTCATAAAGTAAAACTTTTCTACTGGATGTAAAACTCTTGAATCCAAAATCTAGATTTTAGTTTATTTAGTGGAAAGAAAGCACTTGCTTAGTCTGGCATTTTGTCTGCAATCTGAATTTTATTTATTCCTTCCTCCACATTTACTTTAGAACAGAATTTGCTCTTGACAGCAGATGAAAATCCTGACCTTCTGTCGCTTTGTCCAGACAAACTAGAAACCCATTCTGATAATACTCCAGCTTTAAAAAAAAAAAATGCAATGAGATTACTCATCTAAAGCAAGAACCCAGTAAACATTTACTCTGAGCTTTGCCTGGACCAGCCAGTTGTCAGCTTACTTGCAAGATAAAGCAGAGAACAGTACTATCAGCCATTCAGTTTTGCATGTACAAGCCCTCCTCACCCCAATTTCTAACCCCACTTATATTAGCTGTTGAGGGAGGCTGCATATTTGTATTTTTGTATTTGTATTTAATTTTATTTATATGCCGCCCAATCCCAAAGGACTCAGGGCGGCGTACAGAGATTAAAACAATCATAAAACAATAAAATAATACAGTCATACTGCGAGTCCGATTATATCCCGCCCCCCCCCCTGGGGACATCAGCCCCAGGCCTGCCGGAACAGGAGAGTTTTAACAGCTTTCTTAAAGGCCGGCAAGGTGGGAGTAGTTCGAACCTCGGGGGGAAGTTGATTCCACCAGGTCGGAGCCACCACAGAAAAGGCCCTTCCCCGAGGGCCCGCCAGCTGACATTGTCTGGCCAACGGGACCTGAAGGAGGCCCAATCTATGGGACCTCACCAGTCTCTGGGAACTGTGCGGCAGTAACCTGGCCCTATGCCATGAAGGGCTTTAAAGGTGATAACCAACACCTTGAATTGCGTCCGGAGACCCACAGGAAGCCAGTGCAGCTCGCGGAGGATAGGTGACATGTGAGCGTACCTTGGCGCGCCCACAATCGCTCTCACGGATGTGTTCTGAACCAACTGCAGCCTCCGAACGCCCTTCAAGGGTAGCCCCATGTAGAGCGCGTTACAGTAATCCAGTCTTGAGGTGACAAGGGCATGAGTGACTATGAGTAAAGCCTCCCGGTCCAAATAAGGCCGCAACTGGTGCACTAGGCGAACCTGTGCAAAGGTTCCCCTGGCCACAGCCGATAGATGTTGTTCCAAATTTAGCTGTGAGTCCAGGAGGACACCCAAGTTGCGTGCCTGCACTGAGGGAGGTAAATTTGCCCCCCCCAGGACTCATGATGGACCATCCAGTTGGCCTTTGGGAGGCAAGACCCAGAGCCACTCGGTCTTGTCAGGGTTGAGTCTAAGCCTGTTCACCCCCATCCAGACCCTCACATCTTCCAGGCACCGGCACATCACGTCGACTGCTTCACTAAAAGGACACGGGGTGGAGATATACAATTGGGTATCATCCGTGTACTGATGATATCTCACCCCATGTCGCCGAATGATCTCACCCAGCGGTTTCATGTAGATGTTAAAAAGGAGGGGGGACAGGACCGAGCCCTGAGGCACCCCATGATCGAGGCACCTAGGGGTGGATCTCTGTCTGCCCGCCAACACCGACTGCGACCTGTCAGAGAGGTAGGAGGAGAACCACCGCAATACGGTGCCACCCACCCCCACCTCTCCGAGACGACGCAGAAGGATACCATGGCCGATGGTATCGAAAGCCGCTGAGAGGTCAAGAAGCACCAGGATAGAGAAATAACCCCTATCCCGGGCTCGCCAGAGGTCATCGGTCAGTGCAACCAAAGCAGTCTCAGTGCTGTAGCCGGGCCTGAAACCAGATTGAAAAGGGTCCAGATAATTAGTTTCATCCAAGGATCGCAAGAGTTGGGACGCCACCACCTTCTCTACAACCTTCTCTACAATATGCTAGTTTGCAAAGTCCTTCACTATGCCTATCCCATAAATAAATAAATTGGTTGCTAGTTCCAATATAGTTTTTCAAGAATGCTGGAAAAATAAAGATACCTTATCAAATGCACCAATGGAATGAGAAATGTTTTATTTGCTTAAAACTGCTGGCCATACACTGGGAGAGATGTAAGCTTTTCAAGCCTAAAGCCTCTTTGCCTGGATGGCAGGTCAACTATTTTATTCTTCTTACTATGGCTTTCTTTATATAACTATTGTGTATACTATAAGCTTTCTTTTGTCAACTCAAGGATCATGTACTCCTTTCA
The DNA here is from genome assembly GCF_016545835.1 of Crotalus tigris. Lineage (NCBI taxonomy): Eukaryota > Metazoa > Chordata > Lepidosauria > Squamata > Viperidae > Crotalus > Crotalus tigris. The sequence continues at coordinate 88,784 of NW_024096878.1, forward strand.
ACCTTGTTTGTTATTATTATTTTTTTAAAAAATACTTATTTTCCTCTCCGCTGAAAGCATAATTACTATGCTTATTATCGTAGGATGTACAGTAATTATAAAAAGAAATAAGAATATCACTGACCATGAACAAACTGCTGAAAAGTAGGCTCATTTGTACAATAATTTTTTCACTTGCAAGTTAGCGTGAAAAAGGACCTTATACTTATATGACATATAGCATACATTATCTATATAAGTTCATATTATATTATTATGGAATAGAATATCTTTATTGTCATTGTGTAACTCACAATGAAATTAAGTAAATGTAGTAAATTACGAAGTTCAATATTAAACTCTTAAATGACACTAAAATACAGTATTTTAAATATACATCCTTACATAGACGTATAGCTTCATTCAACCATTTGAATATGTATTATTGAGCCTTAAAGAAGCACAATGAATCACTAGGGGGCAGCAGCTGCCTAGAAATTGCACATCAAAGAGCCATTAATTCCCTGGAAGTTACAAAACTGGAGGGTGAGACACACTGTTCATTTATTCATTTCCTTTAAAGATTACAAAGGATAAATTACCACATCTTAATACGTATGATACAGATCTATTTTTTTTTAAAAAAAAGATGACATAAGATGTAATCAGTGTCTAAAGATCATATTCTTTTAAAGGATATCGTTTTCAAACTGCTTGGCAGCCTTTTAGTGCAAATGCAAAATCTGGAAAAGATATTCATGTGGACAGAAATATTTTAGTTTTTTGGTTCTTTTCCTGTGAAATTTAAGAGCAAGAAATCTTCCCCAGTTTTCAGAAGTTAACCGTTCCCAAGTGGCATTTTGCACCCAGTGCTCAAAATTCTGCAACAGTCTTCTCTTTCCCCTCTCCTGGAGTCAATGAATCAACTCACCATGGGGGAATGTGGGCGTATGAGCTCCATGTGGCCCATGGGAGAAAGATAAAATTGGCAGCTAGCAGCTGAGGAGTCCAGGGAAAGAGCAGTGAGGTAAGGTAGCCTTTGCCAGCTGGTGAAATGGGGAAAGCCCAGAAGTCAGAGAGTGGAATTAGCTAGGAACTCTGCCAAACTTTGATATCAGGGATTTCCCCAGAGCAGGATCCAAGCTGAAATTTCATCGGCTAGGCTTCCCAATCCCCAAAGAACACTCATAAAGCCATCGTTTCTTTCTGTCCTATTGGTGTGTTGGCATACTCTGGGTCACCTTCGTGAAACAATGTGATTTAGTAAAATTCAGGAAAACCTGTGTCATGGCATTTGAGATCCAGATGGTCATGACTCTGTCAACTACAGGGGATGAGACCAGGATTTTAGAAACAAGGCATGCTGTTCATTGGTTGTGTGAGGCACCTCAATGGTTTTTAATTTGGTGTTGCCTTAGAGACCCAGTGCCCAAACTGCAACCCAAAACCCACTTATTTATCACTGGGTGCCAGGTGGGCGTGGCCCACTGGATGCCAGGTGGGCGTGGCCCACTGGGTGGGTGTGGCTGTGGCGGTCATGGCAGATTGGGTGGGTTGGCCAAGGTGGGCGTGGTCACCTCAATGTTGCTCATGGGAGGGATGCCTGTGGAGGGTGGACAGGGTTGGGGGAGATCCAAGGGGTTTCTGGCAGGTGGGGTGGTAGGCAGGAGACTCATCCTGCGGGGTGAGGCACAGCAGGGCGGGGGTGCCATTGCCATGGGGCAAGGCAAGGGCTGAGGCAGCTGCTGCCTGACACCATCGGCCCCTGCACACAGAGGCCAGCAAGCGCATGGGGGCCGACGGTGTCCATCAGCAGCCACAGCCTGCCGGCCCCTCAACTGGTGCACTCTGGGGCTCTGCAGCCCACCGCCAGCAGCTCAAAGAAGCCGCCTCTGAGCTGGATAGCTGGCCAACAGCTGAGGAGATGATGCAGTGGGTCGTGCCTGGGAAAAGGAGAGCATGCGAGGCCAGAGGGATGGGACAGGGGGAGGGAAACCAGCTGTGCCGGGATGCATCCAGCCACCTGGGAACTCAGCGAGTTAGCAGGCAGCTGGTTGAAGAGGGATGGTTGCCATCTCTGGGGCATGGTGTGCATGCCCAAAGAGAGGACTCTGAGTGCTGCCTCTGGCACGTGTGCCATTGGTTCGCCACCACTGTTATAGGAGAAGCCCTGATGGCAAAGTGATTGGAATACAGTATTGCAGGCTAACTCTGCCCACAGCCTGGAGTTTGGTCCTGACAGGGCTCAAGGTTGACTAAACCTTCCATCCTTCTGAGGTTGGTAACATGAGGAGCAGATTGTTGGGGGCCATAGGCTGATACTGTAATGTAAACCACTCAGAGAGAGCTGTAAAGCACTATGGAGGGTATACAATCTAAGTCTTATTGCTGTTGCTATTTGTGTTTATAGCAAAGTCTTTTGAACTACTTGCATTATTATGCCTGGACAACGCTGAATTCAAACTGCACACCCTCCCAATAAGATAGGAGCGTTAATCAGAGGTCTGCATATTTCAGGGCAAGACTAATCTGATCCTGGATGCAAACCAAATATTGCTGCTTTTGCCAAACAAGTTCCTCTTGAATCATTCCCTTGCCCTGATCCCATCCTAAGACTGTCCCCAGGAGTTCATTCTAATTATTTTCTTCCTTGCAGTTGCTGTCAATTTAGATCATTCCTGTCTGGCCATGAGAATGGAACCAGAAAATAAAGGAACCAGAAAATAAAGGAACCAGAAAATAAAATAATATATATATATATTATATATATATATATAAAAAGGGCCAGGCCAGATTGGGAAGGCCTAAAGTTCTTGCTTCATCTGTGACTGCAATGCCTCCCTCTTTTCTGATCAGGAAAGAAGAGTATAAAATGTTTAGTAGAAAGAATGGGACCCATTTCAGTGCCCCAAAGAGAAGAAGGGCAGGAAGAAGGAAGCCATGAACAATGGGAGCTTAGTGATATCTATCGTGTATAATTGGGAAAAAGGAGATTCTTATTTTTTAAAAAAAATCTCAGCAATTATTAAATGACATTAAAAACCTGAAAGCACAATTAAATCTGGATTTACTATATTCCCATGAAAATGTCTATGTGTGCATGTGGGGTGGGCGGATGTTGCATCTATTTTGCATATTGAGTCAGATTGTTGAATCATCTTTTTGTGGTTTACCCCAGTTAGCTTGGGTTTGTCCCTTATGACGCTTATTATTTTATAGTTGACTGACATAACAACGGGCAGGACACATTGGATGGGTTCGTATATGTCTAGGTTGTGGGAACCAGCCCTATCAGTCTGGCAAAGTCAATGATTTTACATCGTTACTACTGCAAAACTTGCCTCATTTTTATAACTCTCAGAATGGAATCCAACGATACTGTTCTCTAGTGGAAAAAATTGTTTTCTATACATCGAAAGGCTGTTTGCAGTTTAGCAGACAACCCAACCTGAGCTGAATGAACACAAATCAAAAACAAATTCTTTTATTCTCAAGAGCTTTTGTGGCCTCTTAGAAATATATTGCATTTTCTACAACATTTGGTGTTTTTAATAGTTAACACATTCCCAATAAATGGCGCAATTGCACACAGTACTCGGAAGTTTCCATTCACTTTTACGAGCATAATAGTTTACACAGAAGGAAGAAAATTAATAGTTTTTTCATCCGAGAATTTGTTCTTTTGTTTGATTCTTGATTTTCCTTCTGGTTTATGTTCAGGGAAAGAAAGAAGAAAAGAGAAAAAGCAGCTTCCCTCTGCCTCACTAAGGTATCTTCAGATAGTAAAATCTGTGCAAACAAATTAGATTTTTTCTTTAATTTCCTGGTGTTGTATTTTTTGTCAAAGAATTCAGAAGCATAACTCTGGGGTAATATAATGGAACAAATATGTCAAAACACTGGAGATTAATTTTACCCTTTTGATGGAAGCTGTCCCAATCTTTCATCCAAAACTATATTTAGACTAGTTTGTTGGCACCCTAAGGCATAAAGAATAGATCTTCTCTTAGCAGCTCTGGGAATGACAAAAAAAAAAAAAAAAACCACCCCAAACCCCAACATCCTAGTTTTTCCATTGTGTTGGTCATTATTTAAACACTGCGTGAAGTGCAGCTGTCTTTGTTTCTATTTCAAACATTAAAGATTTCCTTTTTGGAATCAAAGACTTCTAAACACATGGTCAGATTCAAGAGGTCAGTATTTCCTTGGTAATAAAAATATACTGAGATTGGACTTCTTCTCTCTAGTAAAGATATTTGCTGAGTTGCAGAAATTCCACAGGAAACACACCACTGCATCTCACACTTTGCTGGGCTCATTCAAACAGGATAGAAGTGAGAGTGTATATTTGAACTTTTTCCTCTATACGTGACAGTTCCCTGTCATGAGCTCAACTACATTAGTTTCAACAAGAGGACAATATGTACACACACACACACACTTCTAAGGAAATTTCCACTGCAGCTGGGAGGTAGTAATAAGGTCAAACTGCCCTTGTGGTCCTTGGAGAAGAACACACAACATATCCTGCGCTGCTTGGGATGCCTCATCAGCAACCACAGGATTGCAATACAAAATGCTTGCAGTGAATACGGCAAGAAGAAACTAAGGCAGAGAAAAAAAATGTGGGAAGATGAACAAAAGCAGACAATTGAAAGAAACAGCAGCCTGGGAACAGACTATCCACAAAAAACACTGGTTAACCAGAGCTAAAATTGGTAGGTCAATCTCTTCATTGCCTGCAAATTTCTTTTTTAAAAAACCCCAATCTTGAAAGATGGAGTTGCCAAGATAGGCGGTACTTTCAGACAAGTACAAATGGCATTCATGTCTTGCTCTTCAGTATCACACTAACTTGTTTCAATTCCTATTTTCTTTTCTCTTAGAGCCGACCTATGATTAATACGAAAAGGGTTGCAAAAACAAACAAAAAATAAACACCAAAAGCAAAAACAAGTATGTTACTGATAGCACGATAGCATAAAAATCATATTTTTATATTTATATGGGTTTGTAAATGCCTCCAGTGCATTGGAGATTAACCTGGTGCCCATTAAGAGAAAGGTCCCTGTTATTCACGAATAGGTGGATGTTAAGTCCTCGGCTTAATGGCGAATAAGCACAGAGCATCTCGTAGTGTCTCTTTTATTGTTGTTTCTTCTGCTCCGTTACAGTTCTGAGGCACGCAGGCCTCTCTGCTTCTTTTAAGAACGCTTCCCCGGGCCGAATGGCAACATTTGGCGCGCTCCGCGCCTTGCGCATGCATGCAAAGCCGGCACCAGCCAGTCTGGGCCCGGGCAGCTTACAACTGCCCGGGACCATTGCAACATCCTCAGGACACAACACCCCTCCCCCCCGGCTAAGACTAATAAACTATATGAATAGTTACACGCGACCTCAACACGAGCGTGGTGTGCCAACCCATGCTTCAAATGGTACTGGGCTATTGTTCTGGGGATTAATACCCAATGCCCATATTTCCAATGTTCCCAACAGCAGACACCCTCTCACTGTTTCTGCTTTGCCAGCAGCGTTACAAAGTCCTCAAGGTATTTAGGAGATCTCTTGATTCTCTGTGACCTCCTTAGACCCTGAGAATCCCCAATTCCATTTTGCCCAGAGGATGACATGAAGTTGCCCCCTCTTTCAGACCCTGGTGGTCCCCATGGACCGTGCCCCATTGCCTGGTCTGCTTGCTTGCCCACCGGGCTCATCAGACCAGGACTTTGCTCTCCCAATAACCTGGTTGACCTGCCTAGTTGCAGGCTCTCTGGCCCCTCTAATAAACTGCCACTGTTAGGCAACTCTGTAGAGCCTCCCAGGCCCACACTGGACCTATCAAGGGGCTGCATTCCTTCGCTCCCCAGTCCCGCAACGGGTTTCTGGGGTTTCAGAATTTCCCCAAAACTCAGTTGCCCCCCCATTTATACCGGAGATGTCAGAACTGGGATTTGCCCCTCCGACCACCTCCCTGTGTGAATGCCTCCTTCTGGAAACAGTAGCAGTACTGGGCCAACTAGACTGTTTGTGTGCCAGCTCTCTTGCAATGTTTGAGTTATTAGGATGCTTCCGGTTATTCTCCCTGACTGGAGTAGGTACTGGTGCCTGTGTGTTTTCTAGTTCCCATGGATTCCTGCTCGGAACACTTGCGGAATCTTTGAATAGGCCGTCTGTGGCCTCTCTGTTTGGGCCCAGCTGCTGCCAACACCCATCCCTTTGCCCATAGTGGTCCCCCTCCCCCCCCCTGGAAAATGCCCAGGAGTTTCGGAGGGTGAGTCCAGTCTTGTACGCAGCTGGTCGATATGCCGCCAAAGGACACGACCATCATCCAACGAGACCTCATATGACAAAGGACCGGTAACCTTGCATACTACAGCAGGAACCCACAAGTGACCTGGCCCGGAATTACAGGTCCATACCATGGCACCCACTTGCACATACCTCGGTGCCCTGGGTTGTGTAGCCTTAGGAGGCAGTCTGTCCAGGTGCAACCAGTCAAGTTTAGTAGTCAGTTTGCGCCCCCAGCGAAGTTCAGCTGGGCTTTTCCCAGTAGAAGTTGAAGGTGTGGTGCGGTGCACAAGAAGAAAGTCTGCCAATCTGTGGTGCCAGTCTCCATAGGTCAGTTTCTTTAAAGCATCCTTGGTGATGCGGACCATCCGTTCAGCCATACCGTTGGTGGAAGGGTGAAATGGTGCAGAGGTGGCATGATGAATCATGTTGGCCTGTAAGAAAGCTTGGAATTCGGAAGAGGTGAATTGAGGGCCATTGTCAGACACCAACACATCCGGAAGCCCATGTGCTGCAAAAATCCCCCTCAGTACTTGAATGGTCTTGGCAGTAGTGGTTGAAGAGACAGTTACAACCTCAAGCCACTTTGAATAGCTATCAACCAGGACCAAGAAGAATTGACCCTGAAAGGCCCAGCATAATTGATGTGCACCCTAGACCAAGGTGACTGTGTTTCCTCCCATCTATGCACAGGAGCCTGGGGCATTTCTGGGCGTGAGCACTGACAAAGGTGGCATGCATGCACCTTAGCCTCAATTTCCTTGTCTAACCCAGGCCACCACAAATGGCTGCGCGCAAGCGCCTTCATTCTTACAATGCCAGGATGGCCCTCATGAAGGGAACCTAAGACCCTAGACCTAATTGAGGTAGGAATAACAACTCTGCTGCCCCACAGCAGACAACCCTGAAAAGTGGATAACTCATGTTTCTTAAGCCAGAAACTCTGAAACTCAGTGCCTGGACAACTCTCTGGCCATCCAGACAAAACCCAGGATAAGACACGAGAGAGTGTGAGATCTGTGGCTGATTCAGCAGCCACATCCCTGGCATTTAAAGGTGACTCAGGCAGCACCTGAATGGACAGAATGTTGATGGCAGGGGCAGGATCAGCCTCCACTACTTGTAATGGTAATCTACTGAGGCCATCAGCATGGCCCATTTCTTTGCCAGGTTTGTGAACTAAAGAAAAATCATAGGCTGACAGAAAGATGGACCATCTCAGCATCCTAGGGGAGATGATGTGGGGGGTTTGTTTGTTTGTAGTAAACAACCCCAACAAAGGCTTATGGTCAGTGTAGACAGTGAAATGCCTGCCATATAAAAAATCATGGAATTTTTTAATCCCCGCAACAACAGCCAAGGCTTCCCTGTCTATCTGAGCGTAGTTTCGCTCAGCAGAAGGTTCTGGAATAATATGCAACAGGAACCTGAGGTCCATCAGGTCTTAGATGGCTAAGAACTGCTCCCACCCCATAAGGGGAAGCATCACAAGCGATGCACACAGGGAGAGTTTCATTAAAATGTGCAAGCACATTATTGGATGTGAGTAAGGCCTTAACCTCATTGAAGCTTGCTTCATGTGCTTGTGACCACTGCCACACTGCCTGTTTGTCCAGAAGCCTATGAAGTGGTTCAGCTACATTAGCTTTGTTAGGAATGAATGAATTATAGAAATTCAAGAGGCCCAGAAAAGCTTGTAGTTTAGCTTTGGACTTAGGCCTGGGAGCTTGCATAATAGGTTTTAATTTGGATTCAGCAGGTTGAATTCCATTGGCATCTATTTTGAATCCCAGGAAATCTGTAGAAGGCACCCCAATTTTACACTTGTCTTTTTTTAGCTTGAGCCCTGTTTTCCGGAACCGCAGCAGGACAGCCCTCAATCTCTCAGCTAAATTTTGAGTGGAGTCTCCAGCTATTAAGACATCATCAAAATAGGGGCAAACCCCTGGTATACCCCTCAAGGTATTTTCCATTACGCTTTGGAAAATTCCAGGAGCCACGTTTACTCCAAATTGTAGTCTTTTGACTTTAAATGCCCCCCTGTGTGTTACAATGGTTTGTGCTACAGCAAGCAGCTTCATTAACAGGTAACTGTTGATAAGCCTGTGCTAAATCTAGCTTGCAAAACAAAACGCCCCCCCTGAGGGAGGCCCAGAATATGACTGACTACAGGTACAGGATATGCTTGCTGTTGCAATGCCTTGTTTAGAGTGCATTTGTAATATGCACAGATGCGAATGATTACCCATTAGCCTTAAGAGGGTAACTATGGGAGTTTTCCAAGACTGGAGTCAAACAGGTCTAAGACTCCTGCTGAACAATTTGTCCAATTCAGCATCAATTTTTCCTTTTAAAGCAAAAGGTACTCGCTTGCTTTACTAGATAGGAGTGACAGGGGGGTCCAATTTAAGGAAAACTGGGGGCCCTTTGTATGTACCCAGCTGTGGGCTGAAGACATTTGAAAAATTCGTTGCAGACTTCTTGTGACTTACAGTTTACAAGCTTTAAGCCCCTGTAACTTGTATCCCAAGAGGCCTAAACAACGAGTCCTATGAGACTCGTGTGCTCACCCCCACTACCAATACATTAATGGGCCTTCAAAACCCTTATATGTACGTTAAGGGTGGCCTCCCTTAACACACACTTTGGAGTTTGAAAGTCTGTTAGCACCGATATTGGATGGCCTAAGCGGGCCTGGGAACCCGCTGCTAGAGCAAATCTTTCTGAATGTGGAATGGAAATAATTGAAAGTGCAGACCAGTGTCTATTCCTTAAACCAATGAACTCCTGCAACGTCAACTTTAAGTGACAGTTTCTTTTGAGTGGCTTTGTTGTGCCTGTCCTATAAACGCTCTTTGTGAAGCACAGAAACCACCCTGTTTTGGCTGTGGACCCTGGTACCTTCAGGCGCAATTCTTCTCGGGGTTGTACCTTCTGACGGCCCAGACACAACAGCTGCTATGTGGGCCTTGCTTTCACAATGCTCTACAGATTGCAGAACGAACCTGCAGTCGGTCCTCTTGTGGCGACTCACACACCCGAAGCACTTGGCTCCAGCTGAAGACGTTTCTTTGCCTTCTCTGCTTTCGTCTTGGACTGGGTAGAGATGATCTACTCTCTTCTTCAGGATCCTACGTCTCGAGCTCTCCTGGACTCCCACATGGTGCATGGAAACAGCTTGGGAGTATTTCTGATAGGCCTCATATTCTTGATTGCCCCACCTGCTGCCTCTTCTGCAGTAACCTCTCTCAAGGCATCTTGGAACGATATGTCTTCCTTTGCAAAAAGTCTCTGCTGCAAGTCTCTTTTCTAAGCCCACATACAAATCTGTCTCTCAGCCTTTCTTCTAAGTCTTTAACTCACAGGGCTTAGCTGCTCTTCTCAAAGCTTGCAATGTATTCTTTAAGCTGATTCACCAGCCCGTTGACCTCTGGTCAAAATATGTCTCCATGCAATAACAGACAACCTGGGCTGAAAGTGTTTTAGTAATTTTTTAAAATCTGTGTACGTAAACAGATTCAAGAGGGCGGCTGCTAAGTTTCAGCAATTCAAATGCATCTGACCACAAACACAGAAGCAAAAATAGTGGCCTTTAAGCCATCTTTCTCTACTTGGTTTACTTTCAAGTAGTTTTCTACTCTGGCCACATAAGACTCCCATCTTTCTGGGTGGTGACATCAAATTCAGCGAGTCTCCTATCTCGCCATTTTCTTCCGTGTAAGGAAAGGGTCTATCAGCCAGCTACCTCCAGCGACGCTGTACTGGCAGGCAGGAGTGCGAATTAAACGCCATTTCTAACTGCTCTCAGGATCCTGGGGTAAGATTACAATTCATTCTTAATTAATGTAAGGCATCCCACCTTTGTCGACAGTGTTAAGTCTAAGCTTAATGGCGAATAAGCACAGAGCATGTCGTAGTGTCAAAAGCATTTATTGTGTACTCTTATTGCCGTTACAGTTCTTGAGGCACGCAGGCCTCTCTGCTTCTTTAAGAACGCTTCCCCGGGCTGAATGGCAACATTTGGCGCGCTCATGCGCATCACGCATGGTGCAAAGCCGGCGCCAGCCAGTCTGGTCCGGCAGCTTTACAACTGCTTGGACCATCCAACTTCCAGAGCCTGCCTTTGCAGGCTAAGGACAAACAGTGGAAATCTTGAGTGCCCCAAAACACCCCCACCCCATTCTGCTCTGCCAGACCATGGGCCATCACCACATCCATGGCCTGCCACAGATCACTCAGGCAGCCAGCCAGCGCCATGGCAGTCACACCCGTGCCCATGGCGCAGCATCATCTGCGCACGACAGGGCGCAAGGGCAGAGTCTTGTCCCGCTGCCTGGCTACCAATCCTTGGTTACGTTGCTTCGTGTGGGCTGCACCCAGGGGTGACTCTCTGGGAGGGCTGCTGGTGAGGATGGGAGGAGAAGCAGGGGAGATGGGAGCTGGTGCGTGTGCCCACAGAGAGGGCTCCGAGTGCCATCTATGGTACCCGTGCCATAGGGTTGCCACCACTGAACTAGATATAACAGCCATAAACTGGATATAATGGAATAAACTCATCACATCATTTCCCACAATTCCGGGAAAAGAGGGAAAGAAAAATTTACTACAATATTTTCTGAAGAACTGAAAAAGTTGGGTTCCAGTTTCCCACCAAATGCACAAAATGAGATTTCATTTGTTTTATAAGATTGAACTGTGCTTTGGTTTAAGTGACACAAGGATCAGCAAGGTATGACAAGAACACCAGACTAGGTAAAACATTAAAGTGATTTAATTTACCAGAAAAAGTATACGAGAATAGCAAGGGTAAAACATAAATGTGAATTTAATTAAATAAATGTAACTGTATGATATGTGAAAGGTATTTATTTATTTATTTTTAATCCTCCTGTGTTTCTTACCTTTTCAAGAGATGTGTAATTCAATGAGAAAAGTAATTTGGATCATTTTACTAATTGTCCATTAAAGCTAGATAAAGTTTTGGTAAAAACTTAAGCTAAGCCAAGTAAAGTTATTGCAAAAGAGCAATACAGATACAAGTGTATAGCATACCACAGCATAGCAAAACCTAATCTAACTGAACCTCAGTTTGCTCCTCAGTTTTTCCATCTTGTGCTTAGCCCATTTTTGCAGTGGGATGAGTTTTTTTTTAAATATACAGAAATATTTAAAGAAAAATAAATAGAATATGGAGAAGAATATATTTAAAAAAACTGATGTTTAACATAAGAGGTTCAGTATTTTTTTAATTGAAATATGAATTAAAGGAATTTAATACCCTTGAAAGTTGTGTTCTCCTATATGTCTATGTCTTAAAATCAGTCAGAATAGTCTCATCTTATTTTGAAAGTGGTTTGTTATTGTTTTTCCTTGGGCTGAGAGATAAGGATGATCCAACATTACCTAACTGGGATTGAATAAGAAGACTGAAACTCTATAGTATGTGTGTTTGGTTTTAATCCCACTTGTATTATTTTACAAATAATCAAGGTGGCGTGAACATACTACTACTCCTCCTTCTATTTCCCAGCAACTGCAACCCTGTGTTGAGGGTTGGCTTGAGAGAGAGTGAATAAGAGCCGAGGTGGTGCAGCAGTTAGAGTGCAAGTACTGCAGGCCACTTTAGCTGAACTGTGTTCAGCAGCGTCAGCGGTTCAAATCGCACCAGAGCTCAAGGTTGACTCAGCCTTCCATCCTTCCGGGGTAGGTAAAATGAGGACCCAGATTGTTGGGGGCAATGTAAATATATATATACATTGCTTATGTGTACACCGCCTTAGAGAGTGCTTGCACTTAAAGCGTATATAAGTCTCATAAATAAATAAATAAATAGTCAAGGTACCAGCTAGGTTTTACATCTAAGCAGGACTAGAACCCACAGTCTCCTGGTTTCGAGGCCAATGCCTTGCCCACTGCACCAAAGTGACTCTCCATTCTTACTTTACTAAATGTGCCTTGTTCCACGTACGTTTTGCAAAGTGTATTTTTTCCACCACCCAAATCAAATGTCTTTGCAGAATATGACACTCATCTAATTCTACAATTTTACCTAAAACAATCACCTTTTGATGATAAGCTGACTTGACAGGGAAAATATTCAGTCCTATTTTCCTATGGATGATTGTTCTGTTGTCTCCCAAGTGAACTGCTTCATGTCTATATATTCTATATAACAGTTCATCACAAGGCTCTATTCAAATTTTCTTGTTGATGAGCATTATCAAGGCAAAACAGCTTGTCGCATTGAGATAAAATGAGTTTCTTTTTTGTCCCTTCGTAAGATGGATTGCAAACTTGCCACCCACCCACCACCCACGCCGGATAAAAGCTGACTGAGACAAGCTGAATCTCCAAGCCATGATACTAATAAGTTATGGACTTTCACCCTTTACAAGAAAGAGGGGATTTCAGTGGATATGACTCATTCCATTCAGGAAATGCTCTCTCTGAAGAGAAAGGTTACTGGAAGTAATTAATACATCAGGATCATTCTTACTATTCAAATGGTATTCCTAGGAATTTTTAAAAGTTGTATTCCGTACAAGGTATGGGGCTTATATAGACTTATTGTCAGAGCAATTGAGTAGTAGGCCTCTATTTTTTGTCATATTTGCTTTGAACTAATAAATAGTAAAGAGGAAAGTAACGAGCTAATACCTTTTTCAGATAATCTTTGGACTCCTGGTGTATATACATGACAGCTATTTTCTTTTCAGGCTAGTGTAATGTTCTTCTTTTTTTGGTCAAACAAAATTTGACAGTAATAGGAATTGTCTAGCCAACTCCAAATATTGAAAAATAGTGAGCAGGATTATATTTTAATGCAAAGATGAGAACTCTTGGTTTTAACGCATCCTTAAAAAAACAACATTTCCTCTGTATTGACACGTCTTTGAATTTTCATACATTAAATAAATTGCCGTAAGAATTTTACACTTTAATTTAGATAAAATATGCTTTGAAATTAGGTTTGCTTCCAAAAGGGTGTTTTGTGAAAAAATACATTTGAAACCATACCTATAAGGGACGAAATTGCAGACTAATTGCACCTTAAGACAGATCAGGCTCCTGAATGATAACCGTGGAATTCAATTGGGGGAAATATTATTGCCATTTATCTTGAAAAAACACATACAACAAGTAGGAATAAACATGCCCTGTTAAACCGAGACATTTTATTTCTCTGTACGTAGCTTTGTGAGAATAAATAAAGAGCACTTACCAATACAAATCTCTGCATATTCTTCATTCTCTGAAGCGGCAGTCCCATCAGAAGGGCAAATGGGGAGAGAAGATACAAATGGCAGTACAAACATATTGATCCTTTCTTCGCTCATCTTTCTAACAAGCAAAAGAAAAAAACTTCAGTACAGAAGACAAGGAAGAAGAGAGCTCTGAAGACATCCTTGCCTGCACTGCCAAGAAAAAAAATCTTATATAGGTGTACAGTCAATTCACATCATCATCCTACCAGGAAAGAGAAAAAAAGGCTGGATACAAAACTCTGTTATGATGCCTGTGTTAATGCAGAGGCCTGAACACAAGAGTTGTGAAGCTTAACTCCAACATATTGTTAATCTGAGGAAGTTGAAAAGCTTCTGTACTGAACCTACAGAAATGGGTTATGGACTTTAATCAAGTAAGGAACTCTTGACAAATAAAGCGGTGTTGAAGTAGCACAGTTTCTCTGTTTATGCTGAAATTTCTTATCTTTCCTAATGTGACTCTTGACTAAAAAGATAATTTTTCTTCATTATCCTTGGCCTGATTGATTGTTGATAATGTGTGATGAATTATGCATTTGTTTATTATTTGTTTATTTATTGCATTATATGACTACGTAAGAGTCCCCTTATATTTGCAGCACTGAGAGAAATCTTTGCCCTCTTTTCTGTGGGGACCTTCCCCTCTGCTGGGTGCTCTCCATTCATCCTGGAGGTGGCAAAGCATTATATGGCATGAAAATTCCTCTCCTTGCTGCTAATGCCTATTTTGCTGATGGTAGCTCTTTAAGTCACCCGCTGTCCCTTCCTCTCCAAAGTAATGCAACATAGTCTATTGTTTAAATACATTATAATACATTTACATCCCCCTGAATAAAATGGGGAGATATACTTAGTTAATATCAGTTAAGGGTTGTATAAGGGGGGGGGGGGGGCCCCAATTTAAGGGGGGGAATGAGATTCCATTAAATATAAAAAAGGACCAAATTAATGACTAACAGCAACCAGGATTATTCATTGTTTTTATGGTATTTATTAGTGTTATGATATTGTAAGTCAGCAAGAGTTGCTTAATATGGGCGGCCATATACATCTTAATTGGCAATGAAGACAGGATGGACAGCTTTTGCTTTTTTTTTAAGGGTCAACTATCAAGTGTAAAGGAATCAGCAGTATGAAATATAGCCCAGACTAGCACTTCATAAAGCAGACATGGGAAAAGATCCAGGGATGCCTCTATACTTGCAAAGATCAGAATGGCAGGCAATTTTTCCTGTGAGATTCTGCCAAAAGAATTTGAAGAAGCAGAACAGAAAGAGTATTAAGCTTTAAGACGTCGGTGCTGGAGAAGACTACTTAGAATACCATAGACAACTGAGATAATCCAAAGAATCAACAAACAAGTCAATTTAGGATTCCAATTGAGGCACAAATGGTCCTATTTTGGATATCGTTCTGTGCAGACATAGCTCTTGGATAAATCCCATGATGCTAGATGACTCACATTTTCTTGCAATTACAGTAGTAATGAGCGCACATTGCTTCCATCAGAAAGACGTGAAAGGTCAGATTTAGGAAAGACAATCCTGGAGAAGATGGATCATATGTATCTGAGTCCTTGGGAGGGCGGCATATAATATTGCGAAATAAATAAATAAATAAATAAATGTGGGGTGCTAGAGCTGACACTGACTTGATGGCACGGAATCAATAATCAAATCAATCAATCAGAGGCTTAATATAGGACTATATACTATAGGCTAGAACAGGGGTAGGCAACCTGGCTCTTTTATGGACTCGTGGACTTCAACTCCCAGATTTCCTGAGCCAGCTGGGCTCAGGAATTCTGGGAGTTGAAGTCCACGAGTTATAAAGAGCGAAGGTTGACTACTCCTGGGTAGAAGCAAGAAGAGCTGGATCGGGCTCGGATGTTTTGATCACTCTTGCAAACACGCTTGATGCGGTTGCGTTTGAAAAGACTCAGAACCTCCAATTGGTCAGAATGCAACAACCAGGCCACTGATGGGTAAGCTCACTATAAACAATTATTCCATCTCATGATCATCTCTAGAGGAGATGCAAGTGGTACATAACTCTAATAAATAAATAATCCAATAAACCATAACATTAAGAATATCTAGGTGCCATAGGTTCGCCACACTGGGGGTTATTTGAAATGCACTATCTGCAAATCGGTAGACTCTTAATATATAGATAAAATCTCTTTTGAGAAACGCCTAGAAATGAAATTACACAAAACGGTACATTTTTTTTCTTTTTCTTGAAAAATCTCTTCAAAATCTGTCCCATGTGTTTGAGAGCACAGAGGCACGGGGAAGAATAGCTCAGAAGAGAAAGTTAAATCACCACCAATGGCAGGATTGCTCCGGTGAATTTGAAAATATTGCTATACTTTTTTTCTTCAAAATGTTATCATCTTAAATCTGCGCTATATGTTTCCTGAACAAAAACCGAGTCTAGTCACACAATTAATGTTTTTGATCAAATGTCAACACCTTCACAAGACAGATGAACTAGTGTAATAAAAAATCCTTTCCCATTTCATAGAAATCAATGGTTAAAGTGAGTTGGGGAAAATTTCCACAAGACAACACCCTGTAACAAACATTCCTAAGCACTTCATCGGAAATAGTTCAAGCCAATTATTAATGCATACCTTATTATTTTATAGCGTCTAGGATTAAATCATTGCTTCAATCTGTATTGCAAAGATTCCCTGGAAGAGTCAGGATTTATGAAAGAAAGACTGCAATGATCCATCATTAGCCTGTATCATAGAAGCCAGTAGTATATAATTATATGACATTAGTAAGCAGCTGAAGACTGTGAAGTACTTAGGCAATATTAATGCAGTAGATCAGCCTGAAACTAGACTTCATGGAAAGCTTCTTCATAAAAAAAGTCAACTTTCAATAAAAGTTGAGTAATAAATGAAAACACTTTAAATGCAATATTATTATGGAAATGGAGCAAAAGGAAATGGGCGGCGGGGGGGGGGAGAGAATGGGAACTCCTGAAAAGTACTATTTATAATTACTGTGTTTCTGTGTACAGAGTGCCTACATTTTGATCTTAAATCTTCTAATTGTTTCCAAACTCAGCTATTGATCTATTGCATCACCTGGGAAATGCAGAAGCAGGGACTGAAGCTTCCCAAGATTAATACTCTTTGTGGTTCCCTTCTTCCTTGTTTTGTGTAATCCACTGTTAAAATAAAACTTGTGCTAAACATCTCTTGAGTAATTTTAAAGCAGCAATGATGTGCTTTTATAAAAACTTTGTGCGTTAATAAAAAAAAACAAAAGTGGAAGCCAGTGTTTTCCTCTAGTAGTTTTCATCCCCACATGAACTACAGCAATCCTCAATTGAGCCAGAATTTATGTTGCTAAGTGAGACATTTGTTAAGTGAGTTTTGCTCACAAGTGAGCCCAGAAGTTATGTGCTAAGTGAGACATTTGTTTAGTGAGTTTTGACTCATTTACGACTTTGCTTGCACACATGTTAAGTGAATCACTGCAGTCATTAAGTCAGTAATATAGGGTGTTAAATGAATGTGGCTTCCCCATTGACTTTGCTTGTCAGAAGGTCACAAAAGGGGATCACGTGATCCCAGGACACTGCCAACCGTCATCAATATGAACCAGTTGTCAATCATCCGAATGTAAATCCCGTGAGATGCAATGGTCGTAAATGTGACAAATGATCCTAAGTCCCTTTTTTCAATGCAGTTGTAACTTTGAACGGTCACTAAACAAAGGTTGAAGTTGAGGACTACCTGCATTGCAAACTTGGTAATGCTGAAAAAACTGACAAAGGGACTTGTGCATTCAGACCCAAAAACTGCAATTAAGATTAATGTGCTCTGCAGACCTTACACTCTTTTAAAATCCAGAAAGAATATTGGGAAATATTATCCTTTCCCGGGCCCTTTGGAGCAACCATGATATGGATGACGAGAACCTTCAAGATGGTTGCTGGCTTGTTTTGGATTACAATCTTGTTTGCAGATGATTTATGCACTTCACAGTCCACAGACCAGTTTCAGCATAAAGATTGCCATAAGGAGTGGGAAAAATGCATTGAAAAAAAAAAAAAAAGGAAGAGTCGAGAGGAGATTAGGACCATGACTTCGCTCACATGAAAAAGCTCTACCCAAACTAGCTTTTTTGGTGCTTTGATTTCACAAACCCACCACAATTTCAGATTATTTTATACTGCTACATTTCAGAGGACAGAATCAAGATAACGAATACCAAGTCAAACTGTATTGTGACTGTATGTTTTGATCCAACTTAAAAACAAATTGGGGAAATAATTATCTGCAATGCTTTCTTTAGAAATATTTAATAAACAGCAGGATTGTATTTGCTAGCATTGAAGAATGAAGAAATACCACTAGATGACGAAATAATCAAGAAGGTATTGGACTGTGCTGAAACACTGAGGATCAAAGAGAAAGAAGATACAGAATATTTTCAAACATGGAATTTTTTTTATCAATGGTTGGAAAAAAGGGTAGAGACTAAGAATGTAGCTTGCATTATTAAGCAAACAAATTAACCCAGCGAGCCCGATGTTTATAAGCACTAATAAATGTTAATAATAGAAAATTATTTTTTGCGGGGGGGAAGCAAATAGTTAATAAGCGGGCCACAGTTTTAGACCTATAATCCTGAACACCTTCTGCATTTGGCAGTTGATTTCTGGGTTCTTTATGGCATATCTTTATCCATGTCTTTTTAGTCAATAAAACTGCTAGATATTAATGTTGTCTGAGCTTGAATTACAAACGGAGAGAAAAAACACAAGCTATTCAGGTAAAACAACACAAAGTTTTGCCATTTTTTTAAATCTGAAAGCACAGATAAATAACTAGACCACCCAAATGTTAATATAGTTATGGAGCTTACCAGATTATACATGCCGGGCTTCCTCTTTACACCACTCTTTTGGAATGGTTGTGCTAAATTATGAAGAATTAATACAGGTAGTCCTCAACTTACAACATTCACTTAGTGACCATTTGAAATGACAAAAGGCACTGAAAAAGTGACTATAACTGTTGCAGCAGCTCCAGGGCCAACCAATCAAAATTCAGATGCTTGGCATCTGACTATATTTATGACGGTTGCGGTGTCCCAGGGTCATGTGCTCACCTTTGGGAGTTACTGACAAGCAAAATCAATGGGGAAACCAGATTCAGTTAACAAACCATGTACTAACTTAAAAACTGCACTGATTCACTTAAAGCCATGGCAAGAAAAGTCATAAAATGGGGCAAAATTTACGTTAACAGCTGTCACTTAGCAACACCAAATTTTGGGCGCAGTCGTAAGAAGAGGACTACCTATATGTGTATTTGGCTATAGGCATTGGAAACACTAAGGCAAATACACTTTTCACCCAATTCTTTCAAAGTACGGTATAGACACTCTGTTATTGCAGTCTTGTTGAAACCACAAAAAAAGTGAAAAACAGACGAGTGAGTCATAGATACATTTAAGATACATTCAACAGAGGCATGCCTGGAACAGAATCTATCTTAGCAATAAATACTCCTTGTATTTTGCTTCTCAAACCTTAACCATCTTTTCTTTCAAACTTTGCTCAGATCCTTAAAATACTTTTGTTACTTGTTTGCATAAGTACATCCTTAGTTATTTTAAACTATACGTGTTTCTGTGGATAGAATAACAAACAAAGAAAAGGTTCCTATGTTGATTTTGAGCTTCAAAATCCTTATGTTGTTTTTTTTTTTTCTGTTCAATTTCCTGTGCTGTCACTTTGAATGAGTCACTTTGTGGCTATGGAACAACAGGAAGGTCGAATGAAAAACAGAAAAGAGATAAAAGCCGGAAGTTATTAAGAATGCAATTAAATGAAAGATTTTTAAAGGTCTGAAAGATAGCTGTCAAGAAGAAAAGATGTCATAACTTCAGTGGTAAAACTTTATTATTAGAAAAATGTTTCTGTGGTTCAGCAAAAAGTCCCCCTGTATTTTAATACAGTTGTGTTCATTGGTCACAGAGATAAGTCCTATGAAGACCCATATACATAACATAAAACTGAATGCAATTGGAATATAAATTGGGATTGTTCCCAGTGTTCCCATGTGCATTGACATGTCTCTGACTAGCTTTCAAACAAAACTATCTTGTGTGTAACTTTGCTCATGACCCAATGTATACCATCTGAACCTTATTTCCGTTTTAAGGGACTGCTCTAAGTCAAATACCACATGCAAACAAAATGTCTAATGAACTCAGTGGAAGTCCAATGGCAGAGTGGGTGCTTGCATGCAGAAGACTCAAGCTTTAATCTTCATCTCAGGTAGGGATGGAAAAGCTCTTGCATAAAATTGCTGGCAGCCAATATAAGAGTAGATTGAATTAGATATACTTAACTCAATATACCCCAAACCTATGTATAAGAAGGCAGGAGCACAGAAACACACAAACAATCAGGACTTCACTGCACCACACTACCAGCCCATGTCTATTAAAAGTATCCTTAAACAATGGTTCTGACTTTCAAGTAAAGAGGTCTGGTGGATCTCTTTGAGAGGGACAATAGATTCAGAATTTTTAAAAACAAATGCTTCTGGTTGAGCTCATGAGGAAGAACCTAAATCTGAACTTATTTCCGTTTTAATCGACTGCCTCAGTCAAATACCACAAGTAATAATGTACCCATCTGACAGCAATCACTCAGAGCAGGGTCTATCCTTAAGCCAAACAATAGATCATCTATATCAGGGATCTTCAAACTTGCCCTTTTATGACTTGTGACTGAACTCCCAGAATTCCCCAGCCAGCTGACCTGGCTGAGGAATTCTGGGAGTTGAAGTCCCACAAGTCATAAAAGGGCCAAAGTTGCAGACCCCTGACATATATCTACATCTGATCAATATCATCTATACGATAGCTATATCCATAGCTCTAAGCTACAGCTATATTTTTATTTGACAGTTCACGTAAATTTCTACGATACTCAAAGTCTCCATAGCTGAACATGCATCATGTCACAGGATAAGGTATAATGGCACATGAAAAATAAATAATTAGTAATATGAAACTATCTTTATTTGTGAAACAATCAGGCTTATCAGTGGTGACCCAGTCACACAGAGAACGTACCCCTTCATTTTTTCAATAGGAGTTACACTGCAGAAAATAACACAAGGAGAAAAAGCCTTTGATTAAAATGTGATTGGCCAGCAATTCATCTTGCTTAAGACAGGTTAAATATTAGACTGACTTTAAAAATGGCAGCATCATTTAGGGATTTTTATCAGCTCAGGACAAATATTTAACTCTGGAAAGCAGGATTTGTTTCGTTCCTCTAGAGAGATATAGTTTAAAGGACTATCGTCTCTCTCTAAAGAAGTTAGGAAGTGGGTGTGCAGATGGTGATACTTAGAGAGGTTTTGACAGGCTACCGAAGACAATTCTAAAGAGAGTTAGCCTGGCAGTTTTAAATCCAATTCTAGAAGGAGGTAGAGAAAAACAGAGGGGAATTAGCTTTAGATTTGAATGGATCAATATTATAATTCTATATATTTTCTATTTTGTGTAGAAAGTCACAGGAAATGCATAGCTCATGTGACCCCATGTGCATGACATTGGAGTTTCAAAGTATTCTTAGCCCTTCCTTAAAAAAAAAAGCAACACTACTGAGAATAATCTTTGAACCAAAGGAAATCCTTTTTTTATCAAAAAAGGAAATTTGCTACCCAAAGGATATTGCATGCTATGTTCA
This sequence comes from Crotalus tigris, assembly GCF_016545835.1. Lineage (NCBI taxonomy): Eukaryota > Metazoa > Chordata > Lepidosauria > Squamata > Viperidae > Crotalus > Crotalus tigris. The sequence goes on from NW_024096878.1 coordinate 110,053, forward strand.
ACGCTGTTTGCGAAAGCAAACTTTCATATGCCATACACGTTAAAAACTTAGGAGTAACTTAATGGTATCCATGCATGTGTGTGACATTACTATGCAAACTCGCATGCTTACATACTTGCCTCAGCTTTTCTTCCCTAAGCACAAACCAAGCTGTCCTAGTTTATTTCTTTTAGTTATTCCAGTATTTGTTTGTTTTTATCTTGCCTTTTATTATTTTTATAAAATAACTCAAGGTGGGGGAACTATATAATACTCCCTACTGCTATTTTGCCCATAACAACAATGCTGTGAGTGGGGTTCGGGCTGAAAAGAAGAAGGGACTGATCCGAAGTCAACCAGCTGGCTTTAATGCGAAGGCAGAACTAAACTCAGAGTGTCCTGTTTTCTGGATCAGTACTTCAGTACCAGAACGCTGGTGCCGCAGTGGTTAGAATGCAGTATTGTGGGACAATTCTGATGACTGCCAATTTCCAGCAATTCAGCAGTTCGAATCTCACAGCTCAAGGTGACTCAGCATTCCATCCTCCGAGGTCCAGTAAAATGAGGACCCAGATTGTTCGGGGCAATATGTTGACTTTGCAAACTGCTTAAAGAGGGCTGTAAAGCACTGTGAAGGGGTAGATAAGCTAAGTGCTATTGCTATCACCAGTATATCAGAACTAGAGTCTGCTCTTCCTAGAGATAATAATAGGAGGGATGAAGAAGATTAATGGAGAGGATACTAGGCAGAAAGGCAACTCTGTATCCTATTAAGTAAATTCAAGGCTATAATCTGAAGGCATTCAAAATCCAATGGCTGATTAAATGGGATAGCAACCTTTTGGCTAGCGAGAAGACATGTTTACATCTATTAAGGCCATATAATTACTTCTCTTTTGAGTGTGAAGCCTCAAGGCAGCTAGCTCAATTTAAGACCAAAGCAATGCATAAAAACAGTTAAGATTATAGATTAAAATAACATTAATAGAAATTATAATAGTAAGAATAAAATGATCTACAATTTCAAGTTGGCAAAGAGATATATCCATGTAGGATTCCAAATACCAAGAAGGGCCCCAAACCCAACTCCCAAGAGAACAGGGTATTCTGTAGCCAGGAGCAATGAGGACAAGATCTTCTCCTGCATGAAAAAAGAACAAGTCTCTGACCTCAGAAGCAAGAGAGCTTCTTCTGCCAATCGTATCAGCTGGACAGGTGCAAAATAGGAGAGATGACTTCACATTAACCCTAAGCCCTTTTGAGTTTATCAGTCAAAACCCAACTTCTTAATATGTGCCTGATAAATTAGTGGGCATTTTTCATTATTGTCATCATCTCTTCCCTTTCCTGCACTAATTAAAATGCTGCATTTTCCACCAAGTGTAACTTCTTCTCTCTCAGACTGTCAAGTACATTTCAGTGAAAACTCTATGAGAATTATACCTAAGAGAATTGCAACATACAGTAAAATCCACTTTTATCCCTCAGTTTAATTGAGAAAGGTTATTTGTCACCAGCTCTCTTTTATACAAATAGCATAGACAAAGCTTATCACCAACTATACTAAATTTGTTTCAAGAAAATAGTTGGGTGATTAACTATGCATCTTCCTTGGTTCCCAATGTCATCCATCTATGTAAGAGAATAAATCCCTTTTCCCTTGGGATTTATTTGAAACAGCTTCTTCAGTACATAAGCTATTAATAATATTGTACCCTTACTTGGCTGGAATTTGCATTAACATAACATGAGAGGAAATCCCAAGATAATTTTCTTGTAAATGGTGTTCAGACAATTGTGATATGCAGAGCCAAGAAAATAAATATTCTAAATCTAAAAACTATGAAAAAATTTATTTTTCCTCATGCTCTCCATAGATATATATACCTGTTTACATTGCTAACAGTTTGTATTTAGTGCTCTAAGTTTGTTTCCATGAAGGTACTACTCACTGTCCTTGCTGTGAGGTATCCTTCCAGCTAAATGCCATACATTGCCATTTTAATTCTTGCACTCAGTACAACAACAGCAGACTTCACAACAATCAATACAATCTGACATCTGACACACTCATCTGGACAAAAACGACATACCCAGCCAGAGAAATAACATGAAAAAACATTGCCATTTTCTTACCACCAAAATTGATTGCAGTGCTGAAAAAAAACCGTCCCCAAAGTATCTCAAGATTCCAGGAAGACTTGTTGTTTTGTTCTTCATCAGCTCCAGAAGGCAGGGCCTGGGGGTGGGGTCTGGTGGAGGGGGACGGGAAGAAAAAAGACAAACCAGAAATATATCTGATTTTATTACCAGAGGTTGTCAATAGACAAACTGGCGGGGGTGGGTTGGGATGGGAATCTAAACACACAGCTCTGAAAGTTGCTCTTTTATGCTCTGCAGAAACCTTGGATTCCAAGGGTCGCCTGGCAAGGATCAACAGCAGACCTTCGGTTCAAAGCATGGTGATGACCTTCGGTGAAATATTTGCACTTCTCCCTACAGAGAAAACACTTTTCTCTAAAACAGTATGGGGAGGCAGGATGAGCAGCCCTTCTGACTAATTTCAGGCTGTCTTCTCTGATTAGCACCTCCCTCTCTCCCCCAAACAAGGAGGTGTAAACTGATCTTGAGACTCTCCCCAGCCACCGGGTTTTCTGCATGCCCTCGGGATAGGGGCTACTGCTATAGAATCCTACAAGGTTTTGTAATTTCCAGCCCTTATCATTTACAGAAGAGTTTGTCCTTTTGGAGATAAACAGCATTCTTAATACTGCTCATGAATGAGAAGGAGCTAGGTCAAAATATTAGGCAAAAGAAAGAGCTTCTTAAAAGAAAGGAGAGAAAAAATACTGCAACATGAGAGAAATCATCATATCAGGATTATAATGTGTGTGTGTGGGGGGGGTAGCCTTTTCTCTCTTCATATTTATTGCCAAATAAATCTTCTGCTTCCCCTTCTCCCCAACGTACTCTGAAGACTGGCATTTTCATGAAACTGTGCCATGAAGAAACAAGATAATACTTCTCCTAGAGTATTACCCACCTCATTCCTGATAGGGCATGTTACTAGCAACTACTATGGTGGTAAAAAAAAGAAGTTGTTGGCAATATGATCTTGGATTTAAGCAGATGGTCTGGCTCTCATCCAGACACAAAGATGTAGGACTATCATTTCTTTTCCCTGCCTCCCGCTCATAGTTTGCTTAGCTAAGGCTGTTAAGTCCAGCTTATTGCATTTGAGATAAAACACACAAAAAACGCTGAAGACAGTAACAGCAGGAAACGTAGTTTTGAAACCACAAGCTGTGGCACTCATTGCATGTAAGCATGCAGAGAGAAGAGCTCAGTAGGTTGCAGTTTTGACAACTGCAAAAGATGACTACGCATGAGAGATTATTTTCAATATTCTGTTTTCTGGCCTCTATATGGGCATTTTTAAACAATCGTGAGAGTCAACAGTGGGAAGCATTGGAAGCAAGGAAGTAATATGATGATTTGGTTTGTGCAAGGAAAAATTAAGGTTTCAGGGTAAAAAGAATCCCACAACTCAGGCACCGGGAAACCCCTAAACTACACCCCCCCCAAAAAAAAATTATAGCAGTTTGTAATGACAATTGCTCCAAGACTCCTAAATAAGGTCATCTTTGGCTCTGATATATCAATGCCCCAATTTTTTTTTTAACAAGGGGGAAGTCAGTGACATAAAGACTGGACTGTGCCAGGACAGGACTTACCAGTCTCATTTAAATAACATTATTGACATCTTTAATTACTTCATTGTAGTTTCCTGTGTCATAAACACATTGATCAAAAGCAATAAATCGAAACATAGTGTCACTTTAGCTCCAGTCAACTAATCATGTTTCTTGATCAAAATAAAGGAACTAAACCCATTTACCTTTTTTGCTTTTTCCACTACCTGAAATTTATATTATTTATCAATTTCAAGTATAAAGTCTGTTTATCAGTTTTCTGGGCTGTCCAACTCCAAAATGATTCTAATTGTTTTTGTGAGATAAAAACAAAAGAAAAATGTTACATCAAAAGGAATAGCAATGTTATATAAAAACGTTGCAATTGTGTAAGGTTAGCAACTTAAACATTTCATATCACTCTTCTCACACAGATCAAACAAAAATTACGTATGCATTTTTACTGTGAATATTTGCAGTCAGTTAACACCACTCTGAATCATTGTTCATATGCAATTCATAAAGTTGAAATATGTATTCCAACTATCAGACATGTTGTTTTACAAAATTTTGTCACATGTGATCTTTTCGAACCAAAACAGATGAGAAACCTTGTTTTCAAAGCCATGAAAGTCTTGAAAAATGGGGAAGATTCAAACAAGAGATAATGAGGACATAGTAAAAATGTAAAGGTTTCCCTATCAGTCACGTACGACTCTAGGAGGTGATTCTCATGTTTTCTTGACCGAGGAAGCAGCGTTGTCTTAAGATAATTTCCGTGGTCATGGGCAGCATGGCTGTATCTCAAAGGCACATGAAATTCTGTTACCTTCCTATCAAAGTGGTACTATTAAATTACTGCATTTGCATGCTTTCAAAACTGCTAGGTGGGATGGCGCTGGAGCAGGAAATGGGAGCTCACAACCATGCGTGGCACTCTGCTCTCAAACCCAGCCGTTAGCTTTCAGCTGACAAAACTCAGTGTCTTTAACTGCTGAGCAAGGACCTAAGCCTGGAGAAAATGTAGTTTTTTTTTTTTTATTAAACTTCAAAAAATAGTCAATAAAAATCAGTGTTATGTATTTATGTTTTGTCTTTTCCTTTGCTTTTGTCAATACTAAAGTACCATGCTTTGCTCATAACTTAAAACTGAGCATACGGTATATCAAAATAGTATACTCTATGCTGTATTTTTCAAAATAAATAAAATACATTTATATATTCAAATTACTTATGAAATAAACATTATTCTACATGTTTTAAACAGAGGAAATGTACAAAATGACAATGCAAATCTAACAAGAATCAGTAGGAATTAGGAATTAGTTTCAGCAAAGAATATTGGTCCACATCTGTAAATGTTTTGTCTATTAAGTTCCATAAGACAACTCAAGGCTTAGCAGAAAAGCATTACATATGTAGACAATGAATGCAAAGGAAATGGAGGAAATAATTAAGAAAAAAAACTCAGGAAGAAATAGTGAAGATATGAAACTTCTATCAAGCTTCAATCAGCACAAACTTTGTGAACTAGAAAATTTCTTTGCTGGTAGTGTTTAGTCACACACAAAAACAAATATTCATCAAGCCATAGCAATGAATAGAAGGTTTGTTTGATTATATTATCTGGGAAAAGAATGAACAGTAAAAAGCTAACCCAAATAGTAAGTTACTTATGTGGAAAGTCCAGGTCACAGAAGAGCAAATTTCAAACCTTGTGCTTTCAGCATGATAGAAAATCTAAGTATGGTACTTTCAAGAGCAAAATAGTAAAAAAGCAATGCATTTTTTTAAAAAAAAACACATATAATATTTGATGGGTTTTATATTTTAACAGTTCTTGCAGTTTTAACATTTGGTCCCTTTTATTGTTCTATCTGCAAAAAGTAAAAACCTATATTATTTCATTAATAATACTAGACCTTAATATATAGAAAGAATCAATTAGGGGAGAACGGAAAGAAAAAAGAATCACATACATAAAGTAGCATGGTATGAAATCTTTAAGCTTCCACCTAGTTGCCTGAGTGGAATTGATCAGCCTTTGTTTTAGCCTAAAATAAAAGGACTTTTGTCTAAATCAGCCAGTCTCCAATCTTTCCAGCTCGGTGGACAAGCAGAGGTGGCCCGGGGGGGGGGGGGGACAGGAGGGAATGGTTTTGTGTGCACACACACTTGTCCACCATTCTGCGGACCCGTTCCTAATGGGCTGCGGCCAGTCATCGGGGCCACAGATCAAGGTTGCAGACCCCTGATCTAAACCATAAAAACTGGCATCTCAAACCAAATCATATATGATTTTGGGTACATGGGAGAAATCAAATGAGAGATCGGAAATTAATTGTTTAGTCTTAAATGAGATGTGAATAAACCATAGCCAACAGCTGCTGCTGAGCTACTATTCCTAATGTTACAGGCCATGTTACTGTAACTCAGGGGTCTTCAAACTTGCCCTTTTATGACTTGTGGATTCAACTCCCAGAATTCCTCAGCCAGGCACGCTGGCTGAGGAATTTCTGGAGTGAAGTCCACAAATCATAAAAGGGCCAAATTGAAGAACCCTGCTGTAACTGAACATCAAAGAGGATAGTTTCCCCATTCCTACCAATCTATCTTCATGCTTGGTCTGAATAAGATAAGAGTGCCACATACACTGTTTATCGGCCCCCAACCCAATATAACTTAGTGTAGGATCTTCCTACTAAAACTAGGGACCCCAATAAGCATATCTTGATTCTAAGAATTCCTCTACAGTCCAGATGATCCCATATACATTGTTAGAAAATTAAAAATGATGGAAGGCTGTGGTCAGTTACCGGGGGAAGAAAAGAAAAGCTTAGGGTGGGGGTAAGGAGTAAGAAACATTCTACAAAAAGAAAAGACTAAAGACTTAACTATTACAATATGCTCTCAGTGGAGCTGACTTGAAGACACCCAAAATGGACCAGAATGCAGCAGAAGTGTGGGCAGTGAAGAGCATACTTCAGTATGATCATTAACCCCTCTGATTCCCTAGCTATATTGGTGTATGGTGCTTCTGAATGATGATAAGATACTGGCCATTAGTATAAAGTTCAACATTGCATAAGGGCCCAGCTGTTTGAGGGAACCATATGTTACCCACAGTATCTCCCTGGCTAATTCCTGTGATTTAAAAAACACCATCTATAGCAGTGCCTGCCCTTGGATGAGATTTCCACAACGATCCATATAGCCCACATCCTGCTTATGTTTCAAAGGTCTTCAAGACCAAGGGCTGCTCAGGCCTTTGAATGAGAAGTGAGGCCACTCTTTGGATGTCAAGTAGTCTCAAAACTTACAACTATTCACTTAGTGACCTTTGAAGTTACAGTGCTGAAAAAGTGACCATATGACCATTTTTTCACTTAATGCCATGCTGCAGACTCCCATGGTCCCATGATCAAAATCAGATGTTTGGCAACTGGCTCAACTTATGATGGTGTGTGGTTTCCCTTTTGTGACCCGACAAGCAAAGTCAAGGGGAAAGCAGAGTCATTTGACAACCACATTAGTAAGCTAACAAGGATTCACTTAAAAAACTGTTCGGTAAGAAAAGTCATAAAATAGGGCAATTTCACTAAACAACAGTCTTGCTTAGCAACAGAAATTTTCGGGCTCAATTATGGTCATAGTTTGAGGAAAGCGATATGTGGGTTTGTTTCATATGGTTTTTTTGTCACCTATCCCTCTTCACTCCTCTTCTTGTAATGGGTATTTTTTTGTTTAATGTTTTTTTTAATGTTGAGAGTTGGATAGCATGTAAATTAAAGAATAATAATAATAATAATAATAATAATAATAATATAATAATTGGCAAGTAGCCCTCTAATAGATTTACAAAGTATGTCATCAGAACGATAAATGAAAACTCCGCAGAATATAAATTAAATAATTTTTTGAGTTTAGTTATAACTTTATATTCTCCTAGTAGATACAATAGTCACTGAGTTACTCCTACGGAGATCAGTGTTATACTTCCAAATATTTAATATTTCATTGTGTTCTCTCTCTTCTCTCTCTCTCCCTCCCTCCCTAACTCCCCCCTCCTCCCTCCCTCCCTCACTCCTCTCTCTCCTCTCTCTCTCTCTCTCTCTCTCTCTCTCTCTCTCTCTCTCTCCCTCTGTCTCTTGCAATCATTATAATCAGTTTATAATAAATTGCCAGTCCTTTTTTGGCAGAACATTTATAATGTGAAACATGTCTTTTTGCTGTAATAGTTTTTCAGACTCCATTTATGCAGATGTTCCTGCAGTCTTGATAGCCTTTTTTCACTGTGCATTCTAGTTAGGACTGTTCTGGACACTTTGTGACCAGCTTCTTCTTCCTGGAACTAGTAGGAAGTGCTTTGTATTATTCCTAGAGATACCCTCTCTTCACTTGTTCCCAATACTGAAGCGAGAATTAGAAAATCAGTTTAAGAACCTGGGCCAGGGAAATCTTGCTTCAAGTTTCCACCTGGTCATGGAGCTAACTGAATAATTTTTTATTTCCCAACTTATTTCATGGATATTTTGGGGATAAACTAAGATAGAACTCCATAGAGGATTTTGAATCAGAGTTTCGGCCATTTGGGCATTTCAATTCCCTCTTGAGTTAAGATTGGATCTCAGGAGAAGTTGGCCTAAAAGGGTCAGATAATCAGATAGTCCTGCCATCTATCTGGTAGGACTATAGGTGTCGTGCCCTGCGAGGCCGTCAGGATGTGGTGGGGACCCTACCAGTTAGCTTCGCCACTGTCCAAACGACCCGACCGATGCCCTCCAAACGACCCGACTGACAAGGGCCGGTATGGTGTTGCCGGCTTTTCTCTGCTACCCGACTACGCGGCTGCATCCTGTTTGTCCTGTGTTGGTCGGCCATTCCCAGAGTTCTTGGCGGCGCTGCAGCACACCTATGATGTCATCTTCTGGTGTCGCTTTACGACCGAGGCAGCGTATTTGGAGCTTTGGAGCCTCGCAGGGGACGACAAAAGACTGAGGACAGTCATCGGACATGGGGCTGAATGGATTGTCAGGAAGGATGAAGGGTGCGATGGGCGGGGCAGTTATGAATTCACAACTGGATGGTGGTTTGTTGGGTGTTGGCTGGGTGGGGTTGGTTCTGGTGTGGGTGGGGCAGGTAGACTCTGTATGTAAAGGCACGGAGAATAGGTGATTCTCAGTGCCAACTTTTTCCCATCTACGTCTTGTAGTAAACTTCAGTTTGTTCTTCGTTCCTGTTTGCTGCTTTTATTTTCCTTTGCAAAGCACCAAGCTAGGACGTTGTAACAGTAAGTCGGCACTCACATTTTTCTTGCAATATTTTCATCTCCCTGTTCCTGTTAGCGGAGTGCTTCCAGGGTGGTCATGGCAGAGGGAGTCCAGGACGCTGACCCAGTGAGGGAGCTTCTGGAATCACCCACAGACAAGGGAATAATCCTGGAGGTGAGGGCAGTGGAGGCCCTGCCAGCAGTGTGACCAAAAGAGTTTACCCAGCAGCTATGTGTTTACCCACACAGAAGACCTCCACAGCTACTTCTGGGGATTGGTGGCTGAGTTTGGCCCTGCAACATCCAGAGGCTGGTGGGCCATATATGACTGATGGGGGGATCCCCTGTCTGGATGGCGGGAGAGACGTGTTACGATGATGAGGAGTGGAGCTATTCTACGGCCCCTGGGCAATATACCTTGGATGTCCTTTGTGATAGGTTTGGGGAAACAGGCTATCTACCCAGGGCAGATGACACTCCAGGTTCCCGGGGCCCAGCAGGTTTGTTCTTCGTTGCTGTTTGAGGCTTTTATTTTCCTTTGTGAAGCACCAAGCTAGGACGTTGTAACAACAGGAAGCTACATTTGGGGCAATTATAATAAATCTCAATGGAATCTACTGGAAGATGGGGCAGCAAAATCCTGGTTCTTCAATCTCCAACCAGGAGCAGCTGCTATTCATCCCTTCAAGTTAACCTCTGCTGTTTTGCTGGGCAGTGGGCTTCTGGAGAACGTAGGCAGAGGAGAAAAACTCATTAGGTCAGTATCTTTCAAGGACTACCTCCCAGCCAGTAGCTTTTTACAAGCCGTGCTGCTTCTGCTTCTGCTCCAGGTGTACATGAGAGGCAAAGAGTCCTGTCTGAGAAGGACCAACATCTAGTTCAGGGGGTCTTCAACCTTGGCCATTTTACAACTTGTGGACTTCAACTCCTAGAATTCCTCAGCCAGCCATTCTCTTGTCCAATCCTCAGCTCAAGATGGCTGAGGAATTCTGGAAGTTGAAGTCCACAAGTCATAAAATGGCCAAGGTTGGGGACCTCTGATTCTAGCTGAAGCCACCATGACAACATTGCACCTTGGTGATGATGATGATGCTACGTCACATGTGACATCATTGATGCTCCTGGTCTCCTCTGATTATTAGAAGTAGGAAACGTTAGGCAGGGAAATGTTTTGAAACCTGCTAAGTCCAACTTGACACTGGCTTCCTCACCTGGTACCTTCCTGACAAGTTGGGTCAAGTGGCTGAGTACAACTGAAAGCTTTCAAAAACAGAGGACAGATCCTAATACTGTGGCCATAAAGTTCTATTTTTGAGATTGAGCCGTTCTACAGTGACCGTGATAGATATTACATCATTTCTTTTAGTTTTGCTTACAGCTTTTGCCCTTATTGTCCTAGCAAAGGAGTAGCTTGCCATGTTGGAGAAAGTGTGTGCGTAACACTACGTTAGAATCTTTGGCTGCTTGCAAATTATTAGTTGGCAGCACTAACATCTTTTCTTCTGGCAGATTGTATGGCCATTGTTGACTACAATATTGCTAAATTTTGCCTAACAACTCTGAGGACATGGCAGCAAATATTAGTCAACATTGCTGAGGTCTTTTAAAACTGTTAAATATTCTTTTGTTCCTTCTAGTTCAGCGGTTCTCAACCTATGGGTCGTGACCTCATTTGGGGTCGATTGACTATTTCACAGGGGTCGCCAAGCAAGGCTGTCTGCCATTTTTTTCCCCTTTTCTGGCAGGTGCCTTACCTCCCTTGGGCTGGGCCAGCTGGTGGCCCAGCCGGTGGTCGGCTTGCTCCGTCTCTGCCGCTTGCCAGCTATGCCTCGGCCAGCACAGGGGGTGGCACCATGCATGCGTGGTGCTCCTGGGCAGGGAAAGTCCTCGACTTACGACCGGTTGGGTAGTCCTCAACTTATGACTGGTTTAGTCCTCAACGTACGACCGGTTGGGGGTCACGGCATTAAAAAGGTTGAGAACCACTGTTCTACTTCCTTCTTTGCTACTGTTGAATCTTATTATGATGGATTTTAGGTGCATCTGCTAGTCAAATAAGCAAATGAATAAAGAAAAAATAAGGCCACAAATAAAGTCTTAGTTAGTTATCAACGTATTTTCTAAAATGTGACAATGTTCAGTGGGTAAATAAATTGCAGTAATATGAAACTCAGCAGTTGTCTCTCAATACTGAATGTAGTCAGACTGCATTCCCATATTTTAAGAAAAGGGAGAAGGGGAACAATATATTTGAACAATGGGAAATCTGTGGCCATCCCGAACATTTTCCCAGCAATTTTATGTGAATGTGAATTGCCCACAACATCTCAGTGTTCTCATAGCATTTTGGTGATCTCTGATTGGTGAAACATGGACTGGTCAAGGGGGGAATGGAGACAGGAACTTTTTCTGTATCTTGTTCATGCGGGAAAATCTTAGAGCTAGCCTGACTTTACTGCAACCCGCTTCCTTCAGTAAAAGAACCTATTACTTCAACCTAATGGAGTCGAGGGTCTTTCTTTCCTAAGGGATTAGATTGGGGCAGGTCTGGCAGTTGGTCACTGGGTCCAGAAGTTTACTCTTCCAAGCTTTGGGACTCATGCTGGAACCATCTCCAGAGAATTCCTCTCTACTGGAATATTGGCTAGTTTAGACTATTCTGTGAGTTGTATTTATGTGGTGCCTTCCAGTTGGTTAATTGGTATATTGATGGCTGGCAATTGGCTGTTGTTTCCTTGTGCTCACAACTCCTTGGCTCCTAAGTAACTGATAAACTGGTGGTACATCAGCAATCCTGTTAACTGACAAGAAGCCTGTTTCCCAGGCTTCAATCATTTCCTTGGCCATCTTTGTACCAGCTCGGCCAGTAATAGTTGAGAAATTAAATGAGTGTCCTTGTTTATTGCAATGAGTTTGGGCCTCCTTGTCTGACCGCTCACTTGTGTTCTTGCAATGTGGTAGTTAATTCCTCCCTGTCTGTCCTACATAGTCAGAGGGGCAATCCATGCAGGAGATCTAGTATATCTGGTAGATTTGCCTTCATTCATGAGTATCATGTAAATGAGTATTGCGTAAAAATAACAAAGGCAGGATAAAAATCTAATAAATAAATACATGTGATGTCAGGCCAATGTTCTCTTGTTTCTTGTTCCAGAGGAAGATGCAGGCCATGGACCACCAGCTGGCACGGCAGCTGATGGGGCTGCGGGCCCAGATCCACCAGCTGAAGGTGGAGCAGGCCTGCCATCACCACAAAGAGATGCTGGATGATGTCACCTTTGAACTGGAGGGCAGCGAGGAGGACTTGGATCTGCTCTGCAACATTTCCCCCAAGATGGCCTTCCTCTTGTCTACCCCTCTCAAGCACATTGGAGTCACCCGCATGAATATAAACTCCCGCCATTTCTCCTTGTGCTGATGGACCTTCACCCCTTTGCATGCTTGCTTGGGTCTTGTGGCTGTTGGCAACCAGGGAGTATCTTGGCCCCCATTGCCTGCACCTGTAGATTTTGTGCCCGTGTAGAGCAACTGGTGTCTCACCTGGCTGATCTGCTCTGGGCTCAGGAACGTATCAGGACAGGCAACCTCAGGGAGGTGAGCTGGGAGACAAAACACATCCTCTCAGGGAGGGAAGTTTTGCTTCTTAGGAAAAGGAGATGAAAAGCAGAGAGCAATATGGACCAAGAAGGATCATTGGTGTCCTATTGGTGATTCACAGGACTAAGAAGGGTATGGAGGAGAACAAATTCCAGTCTGCAGGTTCAGAGAAGGCCGATGCATGCATCAGCCGGCAAGGCATGAAAAAAGGGGCAGAGTTCACATGCTGCAGATTGACTTTTTTGATCTCCCCTCCCTTAAGGTCTTCTCTGCTGTGGTCCTCTGGACCTGGCCAAGGATGCAGGAGGGGCAGTGACCTCAAGAGAAAAAAAATTGCTGGTCGACGTGTCTCTTTTAACTGAAAGGCTGATCACCCCTTCACTCCTCCTCATTTATTTTGCCCATGTATGTTTTAAAAGCTTGCTTACTTTTTATTGTATGTCAGTTGATGTGGCTTTGAGAAGCTACAGTCAGCAAAACACTTTAAAAACAGCAATAAGAGGTGCATCACTTGAATATTGTGTGTTGTTTATGAATGTATACCTTTGTGCTCTGCCTCAGCCCGGCTCCACTTCATCTTTAGACCAGTTGGTCTTCTATGGTATTTCTAAGAGCTTTCCTCTTTTCCTCTCTGTTTACAAATTCTAAAATGGAGCAGGAAACGAGCACCAATCGGCCCCAGTTCAGAGCGGCTTTCTCTTTTTCGGATTGTGTTCTAATTGTGCAAGCTGTTCTGTTTAGGGTGTGAGAAGGGCACTAATTCCATGGTCCCAGGGAGCACAACAATCAGCCCTGCTTCGATGTAAGCCTTGGGTGCAGGTATTATACATTGCAAGAGCCAAGAGTCTCATGCTATGTGAGTACAAGTAGGCCTTGACTTATGACCGGTTGCTTAACGACCATTCAGAGTTATGACCTGCCTGCAAAAAGGCAGTGATGACACAGTTCCAAAGTTCCTGTGGTTGTCCCCCCCCCCAGCAGTCATGTGATCACACTTTAGGTACTCAGCAACACTGTCCATTTACAGCTGTTTACAGTAACCACGCTTTACGATGGTTTTGCTGAAAACTTTAAATGTTCCTGTTGTGATGGGTAATGGGGTCATACATTATTACTGAAAGAAAAGCCACTTTTATCCAATTTTGGGTAATTTCTTCAGATTTGGGAAGCACGGCTATAAAGGGTATTTCCTCTGTTCAGTGACTTTTCTGACACACCTCCATAAACACACCACGTCCTTCTCAGCCCTATCCTTGCCATTTTTAACTGAGTGTGCAAACAGTGCTTTTGTGGTTACATTAGCAAACTTGGCACAATTAAGTAAATACATAAAAAAAACCCTCCAGAAATCATGATTCTCTTGCTCGTTGTGATCTCTGCTCGTTTCTACTGTTCTCTCCTTTGCAATATTCATTATTATCAATCTTTATTATGGTTTATTAGTCAGCAGGAAGCAAATGTAACCATGTGGTTAAATGTAACTCTGGATCAATGCTTTTCAACCTTGGCAACTTTAAGATGTGTGGATTTCAATGTCCAGAATTCGCCTGCCAGCATGGATTAGAACTATGGGTTTAAAATAAATAAAAATAATGCATAGAAGAAATTTCAACTGAAAGGAATATTAGGGACAGAAAAGGCCAAGGTTAGTGAGTCACAATAAAGCAAGAGTCCCCTTAAAAATGAAACTAAAAAATTCAGAGTGAAATCCACTTACAAATCAGCCTCTGATAAACCTAGCAGGAAGATATAATGATTAACTGAATACAGAGAAAACAAAGAAAAGTCTAAGACAAAAATCAGTGCTAAAGCTGAGGTCAAGCCATGTTTGGCTAACCGTGATGAATTGTGTTCAGTTCGTCTTAGTGATGAACATAAAGATTATTTTATATGCATCCATACGGAGCTAAGCTAATTGCCCATAACCTCAAGATTATTGTCTGAAAGGGGGAAATGCTTTGCAAGATTGCCATTGGTATTGTTCTTGTCCCTAGTCCCGAAAAGGAAAAAGTTCACGCAAGAGCAACTAAAATGATGAAACTGGAGTAGGCAAGTAAAAGAGAGGGGCCAGAGGCTTGGAACATCGGGCATGGTATGCAAAATGTGGGAAAAGCCATTCTTCTTCCTTTTTCACAATTCAAGGCAGAGTTAATTTATGCCATCACATATGGCGACCATCCCTGGTGTATATAGGTCTAAAGAAGAATTGGACATGGAGAATCAGGCCGTCCGTAGCTACCATCCTTAATCATGGCACCTTCTTGAAAGTGGTGGATTATTGTAAACACTGTCTATAGGGGAGAACACAGAAAGGGGTTGGCTGCTCTGAGGGAGCTGCTTGGTGGACCAAGTGGGCCCTTGGATTGTAGTCCTCCTTTCAGAATGTCCATGGAGGACTATCAAAACAGACACCCCTGCTTTCTTCCTCCTGTTTATTTATTTATTTACTGTACTATCGAATTTATATTACTGCCCATCTTGGAGATGTGACTCTGGGCAGTGCACAATAAAAAAAAATTAGAACAAGTCTAAAATCTAAAATTAAACCTTCCTCCCTCCCTCCCTTCCTTCCATCCATCCTTCCCTCCCTCCCTCCCTTCCTCCCTTCCATCCTTCCCTTCCTCCCTCCCTCCTTCCCTTCCATCCCTCCCTCCCTCCCTCCCTCCCTTCCTTCCTTCCTTCCCTCCTTCCTTCCCTTCCCCCCTCCCTCCCTTCCGGAAAAAAAAGACAGAAAAGCTGCACACAGTTTTCATTGGATCCATTCTGTGCGCAAGTTCTTGTTTTTTCCAATCTATTCTCCGTCCTCATCTCTCCACCACAGAGTCCAGTGCCCTGGTTTATTTTTTATTTATCCTCCCCATCTTAGCTAGTTATTTCATTGACATCTTTTTGTGAGAAACAAACATTTCAAGTGGGACTTATTCATCATCATCATCTGCAAAACTCCCCCCCCCAAAGCATTTTGTTCCAGAAAATGTCCATAAAGACTGTCCCATTCCAAATGAAAGAACAAACTTGTGAGTCACTCAGCCACCAAGTGTTGGGTGCGACTTATGAATGAAGCTTAAGTAGTAACAATGTCAGGATGAGGGGCCAAAAATCAATGTGGGGAGCAGGGCAGTCATCTGAACTTGGCTGGGGTTGACTATGTCACATGTCTCATTTTTTCAGGTCCAGTAGAAGAGCAATTTTTTGCATTGTTCCTGGCTAGTCAGCTGCCCATTCAGAAGGGAGAATCACCTCTGGTGATCCCTTTGGACCAGATCTACAGCCTGGAGCTCCCCTGACACTTATGTGAATGTCTGGAAGCATTGCTGAAACATTCTTTGAATCCATGCCCTCTCTTTCTTCTTCCCACTGTAATGGTTCCCAGAATTCAAAAGGCACAACCCGTGTCATGTGTCAAGGGTGCACACGTGGTGGCTCAGGAGATCCATAGAGGGCCAGCTGCAAGATTCAGCCATAGAACTACAGAAGGCAGGGGGTTGACATTGGCAGGAAACTTTTGGGGTTTGTAAACTGCTTTAGAACTTTTGTGGTCAGACAAGTGCTACAAACACACTTCTGGTGCTGTCTCTGCAGAGATCTTAGAGGGCAGGAAATCAGCAAGAAAGGTGGCAAGAGAGAGAGAGAGAGAGGAGAAAGAAGTGAAGAAATCTTTGTTCTTTTCGTCTGCAAAGTTCTGTCTCTGTCTAAACAGTTAATGTGGATTAACTCTGCAGTGTGATGAGGAAGACCTTTCCCTCCCTTTCAAATTGTGGGAACCACGGAGAAACTGGTTTCTCCTACCCTGACTAAAAGTAAGTAATGGAGAAGAACCGAAAGAGGGCTTTGTTCCAAACCCAAGACCACAGGGCTGGGCAATTGCGGCCCCTTCATGACTCGTGGATTTCAACTCCCAGAATTCCCCAGCCAGCAAAAAGAAAGCCTTGGCCTTTCCTTGCCTCTCTAGGTGGAATTTTCTTCCAAGGGAGCTCCTCCAGATGTTCTCCTAACATTTTCATCTTTGAGAGTTGTAGGTCACCATTTGAGGAAAAGTGCTTGGGCTATAAGGGAATATTATTGTTTACGTAGCTTTTTTGTTTGTTGGTGTCTAAGGATTCCATTCAACACTGACTCTCTAGAAGTTGTAGTTAAATGAGTGGTTTAATTACTAATGATAACTATCTGATTTGTAAACAAGAAGTAGAAGATGTTATAACTGCAATCTTTGTCCAAAGGCGCTTTCTTTCAAAAATGCAATTGGACAGAAGAAAGTCCAGTTGCCTTTTTGAAAGAAAGCGCCTTTGGGACAACCATGACTTGGATGACTGAGAATCTCTGAAGACCGCAATCTTTTCCCCCTATTTTTAAATTAAGGAGATATATATGAAGTGTGTTAAGTTTGCATGTGTACGAGGGAGAGATACTAACTATATTTGGGCATTTGTTCAACTTACATCTTTTGCTTGGGTTGAGTTTTCAAGTCACCTTACAGCATAAAGCATGCAATCAACACAATAGAAGATGGGCTCATGGCAAACAGGCACATCTGTAATATAAAATATATGTGATCAGTAAACAAATGCTTGTCTGTAGAAATATTATGATGGGGAAACAATGCAATTTTATTGATGGGGAAACAATGCAATTTAGTGACAGCAAAAAAGACATCAGAGAAATACAAGGGGCAAGGAAATGAATTTAGAGATTACATGAAATGTTAGATAGACAACTAGTTGTCTTCTAAGTGTGTTGAGCTTCAATTGCTTTCAAAATCCAGCAAATCTGTTAGGGAAGGAAGATACTACACGTAGCTTACAACCACTCACTGAGCGACTGGTTACAATGGCCCTGAAACAGTGACATACAACCGGTCCTCACACTTATGACCATTGTTCTTAACAACTATCACAGCATTCCCATGGTCACATGATCAAGATTCAGGCACTGGCATGTATATACAATGGTGGTAGCATCCTGGTCATGTGATCACCATCTGGGGCCTTCTGACAAGCAAAGTTAATGATAGAATTCAGATTTGCTAACAACTGTTTGAATTACCTAACTGTGGTGATTTGCTTAACAATCAGCAAGAAAGACTGTACAATTGGATGCAACTCTCTTAAGAACCACCTTGCTTAGCAACATAAATTCTGGTCCCAATTGCATTTGAAAGTCAAGGACTACCTTTACTCTCTAATAATTTAGTTTCAAATTAGCAATATCTTGCAGTTATATTGCAATGTAGGATACCGTACCTTTCTAAAAATCAGTGTCCCTGAATTTGGGTGGGAAGGCGACTTTGGGCCTGTAATTTTCTCCAAGCCCTAGCAAGAAGGCAAGGACAATCTACCCATGAACACTGTTATCAAGAAAATGTCCAGATAGTTGCCTGTGATCAAGACTGATCTGAAAGCACACAACAATAAAACCTTGCTCTGGGACCTGTAGTGATCCTGCCAGATTACCTTTGTTCACTTAGAGGACAATCTCATTCTCTTTGGATTGGTCAGAAATACATCCCAAAGTGAATAAGGTAATTTATTTGGTAAATATGCTTAAACTACTTGCAATTCCCCTTCATCCATTTAATTCAGATTTTGTGCCAAGTCAGATGATTGTCTATATTTTAAGACTCCATTGTGTTTTTTTCTAAGCCTTCTAGAGAGATGTGAGCCACCCTCCCTCCAGTTCTTCTTTGAATTTCCATTTAACAATCCTCTCATTTAATTCTTCTTTGGGGGCTTTATTCCATGCACTATATTCTAATTTACTATTACATTTGATGCTAGATAAAAGCCTTTTACTGAGACTGAGAGGCATGCTTTATATTTTGTGGCCCTCTACTGACAGCGTTTAGCATCACACAGTCTTTAGGATAAAGCTATTCAGTAAATCTGCACAAACTAAAACCCATGACTCATTCACCTGAGGAATTTTGCTTCTCAAGATGCATCCTTCTGGACTTGAATACCAAAGGAATGAATGCTAAAATTACATTTACTGCAGAATTTAGTGTAACAGAATTTCACAAGACCTTTTCCTCAAGGTTTTTTTTTTTTTTTTTTTTGCAGCTCATTAGAAATCATTCTTTTGCTTTATCCTAAGGATCCTTTTCTTGCTCCCGAAAGTAACCAAAGTGACCACATTACAGTTTCGGAAATTTTTGTTTACTGGTTTGAGCCAGTTTGGTGTAGTGGTTAAAGCATTCGGCTAAAAACTGGGAGACCATGAGTTCTAGTTTGTTCAGCTAGAGGCCAGTTCGGTGACCTCTCTCTCTCTCTCTCTCTCTCTCTCTCTCTCTCTCTCTCTCTCTCTCTCTCTCTCTCCCTCCCTCCCTCCCTCCCCCCCCCTCTCTCTCACTCTCTCTCTCTCACACACACACACTGAGGAAGAAAGTAAGGGCAAACCATTTCTAAAGATTTGTCAAGAAAATTGCCAGGATTTGTCAACACTGAATCAAAGGCACATGCACAAAAAATATACTGGATTACTGTTTGATACAGCAAAGTTTGATAAGTGGCATTTTTGAAAGAAATAACCTGCAATCAACAAAGAGCTTATTTTTCATGGGTTGTTTATATTAATTCTGCCGACCTTTCTTCCCTCTCCAATTTGTTAATCCTTTCGAAAACAACTGGTTAAGTCAGAACTTTTGATACCAATGTGAGTTACCTACTTATTTTTTCCTTGTATTGTATTGTCTTGACCGCCTTTTTATATCAAAAAGTAAACAAAAAGGGAGGAGCACGCAGTGCTCGGTGAAATCATTCCAAGAAATTAAAACGTTGGCATGCCAGAGTTCAAAAATCTCTGAAAGAAAAAGAAAATTGTTGAAGAAAAAGGGGACAAGAAAGGAAAAGTGAAACATCTTCAGTCAGACGTTGTTTCTTAATATTTCACTAATCAGATAATAGGCAACTGTGAGTCACTTTTCAGAATGAGATAAGCAGCATGAATGAATAAATGAATGGATGGATGGATGGATGGATGGATGGATGAACAAACGAACCAATGAACTAAAGAATCAATGAATCAAAAAATGAATAATGGAAATGGGAGTTTCCAAAAGACCCAGATTATTTCCCCATCTCCAGGCTGGAAGGACCTCTTGGTTTTCCTAATGGATAGTTGATTCTGACAGCCTATTTAAGGAAGCAGGCGGCTTCTCTATAGACAGACTATAATCTTTATTTGGTTTGAGTTATGCATGCTTGTTAGCTACACATTTGTTTACATTCTCAATTCTTTAATCTTTTGAAACATCCTTTGGACATTATAATCTCTGTCCCCCCCCAATTATATTATATGAACTGGATGCGGTTTTGCAGGACTCTTCCAAACATCATTTTAATATTTCTTTTCAGGGTGGATTTATGGGACCTCTAGATTTAGTCTTGGGGATTTTATTAATTAATATCCTAAACTCTAGAGTTAACCATGTAAGTAGAGTTTATATTTTCATTCTGGACCATGACTGCAACATTAAACATGGCTATTGTGAATACCATTATTAATGCAGCTTGGCATTCCTTAATGCTTTTCCTAAATTGCCTCATTCCTTTTTACTATGACCCATTTTAAAAATGATTATTTCGGATCACTCTATTTAATCCAAGGAATGTTTGAAGGCTGGCACTGAATGAAAGCAATTAAAAAGATGAGTTTTAAAGGCCAAATATTCATGGTGGTTTCTTTTATGTGAAATGCCTCTGCACTGGTAAACACAATAAATGTCTTGGATGTGGATTAATTGTATTTGGAGGTATACATAACCAAGAAGTCCCTGAAGATAAGGTCTTTCTGAATAAAGGGGAGGAAAAGGGAAGCAAGGCAGAGTTTAATAGTTGGAGGTTTGTAGGCTGGCTTCTCAGAACTAATGCACATCTTTTGAGAAATACAGCAATACTTGAGCATTCATCTTTATTACAAATATAAATCTTTATTATGCCTCAAAGAAGCTGACACTATCTTTCTTTTTTCATTGGTATCAAAATCAGGGACAGGTTAGCAGCTCAGAACATTTCTTAGGAATGCTTATACAAAGATAAACAAAGAAGTTAGAAGTCAGCCATCTCCACCAGCCTTGTCAAAATTATTAGTCAGATGCAATAACATCAAATCACATTCAACTCAATTTCTTGAGCAACCAGAGGCAATACCAACTTGATGAAACATATGTCACGTCGTCTGTAGCAGAATCTGATCATCTGTCTCTGCTGTGCTTAATATATCAGAATTGTCTATTAACCCAAGGAAAAAGTTCTAAAGTCAAACTCAAAGGAAGAAAAAGAAATAATATGTATGATGACATAACTTTAAGCAAAGTAATGGTTAAAATAGATCATCATGTGTGATTTTGGGTTAAAAATCAATTTGGTAAATAATTTGGGGAACTCATAAAAAATTAAATAGCCACTTCACATGCTTCCAAAGCACCAGATCAACTTTCTCAACATCCAAAGATATAGCAAAGATAGATGTGCTTGTTAATTGAGTTAAAGTCATGACATCAGTTAAGAATCTAATACTATCAAAACCAGGAAAACCATATATTTATCTATTATAAGCTGGGTGCATTATTTGAGGAATGACTGGTGATCAATGGGTCAAAGTGGCATCTACATTTGTCAAATAAAAAGGTCTATAATAGGAAAAGTTAAGAAAAAACTATAATACTTGCCTCCTTGAAAATGTGGGGCAAGAAAGTATTTGAAAAGGCACTGATATATATCTTTAATAAAATAGTAGGAACTAGACATATATACTGCTCAAAAAAATAAAGGGAACACAAACGTATAGGATCCTATATGTTTGTGTTCCCTTTATTTTTTTGAGCAGTATATTTTTGCAGGAAAAATCATCAGAGCCAAAACTTTAATTTGACACAATTTCTCTTTTTAAAATAATTTTATTGAAAAATGTGATAACAGTAGTAAAGTTCAATGCAAACTAAACTCAGAAAACAAGAGAATAAAGAAAAAGGGAATAGAAAGTGCAAAGAGAAAAAGAAAAGAAAGGTATAAGAAAAAGAAAAAAATATTTAAAGAAATGTTTTCCAGTCTTCAGAAGCACAATCAAACTTATTCATTCTTCACCCATGTAAGGTTACATGTAAGTATCTCTTCTTCCCATACCCCATCCCTTATTCATATGCAAATCTATTAATTATTAATATTTCAGTCCTGGTGTCAGCAAAAGGTCTGTAAGGATTCCTGGAATTTTATGAAAACACATCTTAGTTTAAGCTTGGTGAAACAAACCAACTCCTTTCTATTGGTTTTAACATTTTTGGTCTTTAATTGATTTAGATGTTGTTGTAGGATTTGATCTCTCTTCAAAAGTTCTTTTTCATTTTAAAGTTTTTTGTTTGTCTTTTGAATCTCTTATAAATATAGTAAGTAGCTATTTTCTAGACCATTCTCTTGGTTTGTCATTTGTTTTTCCATTTTAATTGTCACTTCTGTTTTATAATTCACATTTTTAAAAATTTTTCTATATTTCAATAGTTTCTTTGTATTCTTATATATCTGCATTAGATGAGGTTTGTTTCAGCTCTTTATCCTATATATCTTCTAAAACATTCTCTTTTACCTCTGTCATTTCTTCTATAACATCTTTTGGAAATAATCTACTCATAGAACCAGACATCATTGCTGACATTATATTTGTGGAAATTTGACATATAATTTTCCCTAGCATCCCCCAATATTGGCATGTTTACATAGCTTTCTTTAATATTGAACTATTTTTTGTTTACAAATAACCCTAAGAGATGCTGCTGGTATGAAAACGTTTTATTTTAAATAGTTAAACTAATAGGGCTGTCTATCTTTCACTTATTGATTTAAAGAACATAATGCAAAAAGAATACATGAATGGTGAATACACATGGCATGGGAGAGGTATATTCTAGGCTCACCATCCATTCAAAATTATCAGAGAACCAATGGAGGGTCAAATAGACTTACAGATTACAGATTTTAACCACCTGATGTGACAATGACAAGGGAAGAAGAAACAAATGCCTTAACCATCTTTCAAGCTTCCTTGTACTACTACTACTACTACTACTACTA
Organism: Crotalus tigris; assembly: GCF_016545835.1. Classification (NCBI taxonomy): domain Eukaryota; kingdom Metazoa; phylum Chordata; class Lepidosauria; order Squamata; family Viperidae; genus Crotalus; species Crotalus tigris. The sequence goes on from NW_024096878.1 coordinate 132,651, forward strand.
CTACTACTACTACTATTGCTGCTGCTGCTGCTGCTGCTGCTGCTGCTACTACTACTACTACTACTACTACTACTACTACTACTACTACTACTAATAATAATAATAATAATGTTGGAAGGGATCTTGGAGGTCATCAGGTCCAACCCCCTGCTCAGGCAGGTAACCCTATACCATTTTGGACAAATGGCTGTCCAGTTTCTTCTTAAAAACTTCCAGTGTTGGAGCATTCACTGCTTCTGGAGGCAGGTTGTTCCACTGTCTAATTGTTCTAACTGTCAGGAAGTTTCTCCTTAGTTCTAGGTTGCTTTTCTCTTTGGTTAGTTTCCATCCGTTGCTTCTTGTCCTGCCTTCAGGCGCTTTGGAAAATAGCTTGACTCCCTCTTCTTTGTGGCAGCCCCTGGGATATTGGAACACTGCTATCATGTCCCCCCTCATCCTTCTCTTCGTTAAACTAGGCATACCCAATTCCAGCAACCGTTCCTTATATGTTTTAGCCTCCAGTCCTCTAATCATCTTTGTTGCTCTTCTCTGTACTCTTTCTAGAGTCTCAAAATCTTTTTTACACCGTGGTGACCAAATCACCAAATGTGTAAAGGCAATATTCAATTGTACAGAATATAAAGAAAAATGGCATAGTACACTGAATGCCTGGGAGATTTGATTCCACAGAAAGCACAGGAAGAAACGAAATGCATTGTGTTTGTTATATATGAAATAAGAAGAGATTAGAAAAGGTTGTCATACAGAAAAGCAAAACCGGAGGCAGTGATAACCAAAAGGTCTCTAGAAGACAGGAGTCAGTATGAGCCTAATAATATTAAAGACATCAGAATTTTGACCATCAACAGCTGATTGAATTGCAAGGTTATTAAACCTCAAGATCTGGACAGAAGCATGGAATGTGGAAATGGCAAACTTAATGCACAATACTGCAGATACATTAACAAAACAGGAAGTTAGATGGGCCAAACGGTCATTGCTTTGCAGCTCAAAATCTTTTATGATTCAATCAATAAAGAAAGTGTCTCTCATCCCTGAGCTGATCCTGAGCTACCAGCAGGCATTCCAATGGGATTCTGGGAAGAATATAAGCATATTTCAAAATAATTTTGAGTATATTGCAATGCCTAATGGTAATTTTTGTTCTTTTTATGCTGTACTGTATAGTAATACTTTATTGTAGTGGAAATTAACTGTGATCATAGTTTGCCCCATAAAGTATTTTAATGCACTATTAAGTTGATCAGCTAGATCAGCTTCTTCCATCATCTCCTAGCCATCCAAAGCAACTTGAGGATATCTAATATTCTCTGCTTTCTATATATCCCTGCAACCATTTTGTCTGAAGCTGGATGGGTAAATATAAAAACTAAATAAAAGGCATGCTCTCTACAACTTTCTCTGCTCTGAAACACTTTTGATACAAGGCATTTCCTGTCTGGTCATCAAAAAAATAATCATCCCAGGTGCACAGGTACAAAATTCAAGTACAACATATGAGTTGTGAAAAATTAATGCTTTCTGTTTTTTAATGGACACAGAAATGTCAAATGGGGAAGGAAGTCTCCCTTTCTTCCATATGTCTTAAAGAACCAGGAGAATTGAAGTTCACATGAACTTGCAAGGCTAGGATATAGTGAATGAGCATAAAAAAAAAAACAGTTATGAACAACAACCACTAGAACAAAACCAGTAAAAATGATTTGCATATAATTTACATTCAACAATAAATGCCTATCTATGTAGAATTTAGAAATGATTTTGAGATATTAAGTAAAAAATATGCCATGCTTCATGAAATAATTTGTAAGCAGATGATCTGTTTGGAGTTTAGGAGATCACAATCAAGTTGTCCTCAAATTTCCCTTAATCAAAACATTCATTTTGAATTTGGTAGTGTTTCCTTTGCTAATTGTATAGTCAGAAGAAAGAAGAGGAAAGATGGTCTTTCTAGATAAACTGAAATATACAGCATATATCTTTTCTATTTCTTCAATTACACAGACACAAATAGGTCAATTACCATTCTGGCACTGAGCTGCATCATATTATTTCCAGATTTCCAGCACAATGCCCAGGAAGACCCACATGTCTGCTGATTTGAGCACATTAAATTCTCTGCCCCACTGAACTTTTTTTTTTCTATTTAAGTGACATGAACATTTGCATGCTGAAAAGCAAAATAATAGCCTCCAGCATCATCTTTATTTCTAGGAATGCCTCTGGACCTGAAATAAGCTCCACAATTTATTTACAAATCAACATGCTTCATTATAGCCCAGTGCTTTGTTTGGAAGTGTGACAACTTCTCCATAAAAAGTGTAAACATGATCAGAAGTAGTAAGGGAGTAGCCTGCAAATAGTGTAGAATGGGCTACAGGTAATGACATCTGACTAATTAGTCCTTGGTAGCTGGTTGTTGACCTTATGGAATCTGCCCTCTCCTCCACCCATAGCCATTTTGAGAACCATTAAGAACCTAGCGACAAAATTCTGACGGCACACACAAACCTCTAAGACTGAACCTTTGATTCTTTGTGTCACAAACTTTTGACATTCTGCAGTATCTCATAAACTTTAGGGATATCATCATCAACATCTCAGAATATTGGCAATTTCCCTTTAATTCAAGCAATTCACTTTTTTATTTTTTAAAAATTGTTTGAAAAGCTGGGGAACCACATGGAATACCAGTAAATGACTTATGGGCACCACGTTACTAAGTCCTTCTGTAGACTTGGTTTTCTCTACATAAACCCAGTTTAGAACTCTCTGAAGAGGAGAGTGGCAATACTAGTGAGCTCTGCCCTTTGGGCAAAGACTTTGAGAGCTCCTGCTGTATTCCATAAGTTCTTTTGGAAAAGCAGTTTCCACTGCTGAAAAAGGAAGTTTTCTACTTAAGAAAGCTCTTTAGGCAGTCCAGAAATATGGCTAGGCAGGGTTCCAAATTGTGAAATAGAATGGCCCACAGCAGAAGTTCCTTCAAGCAATGCTGGGCAAGAACTACCATTCCTTCCCTTGCTTCCCACTGCAGGGTAGGGAAGGGAGTTATGAACAGGTGGTTAGGAATCTGACCTATTTCAGGCTTGGATAGGAGACCCTCAAAATTCCCAAGACTGTAGGGCTTATCTTGGGAAGTAAATATATATATACACACACACACAAAAATCACTTCCAAGCAAATCACATTTCCAGTGTATCTAAGGAAGCCTAATGGACATGTCTAGGAAGTCACCAGGAGCTACGCTTTTTAGAAAGAAAACATCATCTCAGGTAAGGTTAATTGGACAGTTGAGCTGTGGTAACTATTTTTCTCAATAAATCAATGAAAGATATTCAAGGGGTCAGAAAAAATGAAAACAGATATATGGCAGTTTGACTATATATATATAATCAAAACAAGCAGCTTGTTTTTCTCAAGAGCAGTCCATAATAGGGGGATAGATGACACTATTAAGATTAATGTTCAATTTTTACACTTGTCAATCTTTTATATTCATAGATTGGGCAATTTAGAGCCATAATCTATATACTAGTGTCAACTAGTGCTATTTTTTTCATGTTTATGAAATCTGGAAGCACCACTTCATGCCTTAAATAAGTAGTTGAATGCAGATATGGCATGTGCTGAATGACAGCAAACTAAACTGAGGGAAAAGCTATTCTGATGATCAGCCAACTGATGGCTGAAGCAATTTGGTCTGTCAACCAAGACAGATATTCCTAGACTGAAACTTCATATTGTTCATGGATTCCAAAGTAGTAGTACTGTTTGCCAAAGGTCTTCCACCACCTTTGCGGCCTGCTAGCTTGCACCATAATTTTAGTTAGAAGATTTGATCTTAAAAATGTCTACTTTGACAACCTGCAACTGGGCTCAGAGAATATCCTGAAGCTAATTTAAAGGCTATTGGAAAAAATTCAGGTATAGCATGATGTTGAGCTCCTTTTGATAGATCCTGATAGATCCTAGGGTGGCATAAATCAGTTTGATTCACAAAAATAGGAAGAGAAGTCAATTCAGAAAGCAACAGTGTTTCAAAGGCCTGTAGAAAATAAGTGTGAAATTCACACTAGGTGAATTAGAGGGGGGGGGAGCCAATATTTAATAAAAGAAGTACTGAACAGCATGCCCACCAGCTCTGACTTACCTGAAGTTAATATTTGGAATGCCTCCAAGTCCACAGGAGTGAAGTGATATAGTTTGAGAATCATAAATGGAATTCCTTCAGGTGAAACTTGTGAATGATTTTCTAAATATAACTTTTATTAAGAATTCTGATTATAATAGTAAAAACTAATATAAACTAAACTTTGAGAAAGAGAAGAAAAAATAAAAAGTGCAGAAAAGGGGAGAAAGAAGGAAGAAAAAGAGAAGGATATAATAAATGAGAGAGAGAGAGAGAGAGAGAGAGAGAGAGAGAGAGAGAGAGAGAGAGAGAGAGAGAGAGAGAGAGAGAGAGAGAGAGAGAGATATTCCTTACAACAACTATAAACAAATCTAGAAACGTTACAGAGAGTGAATCCTCTATAAAGTTACAAATAGATATTTCTTCATCCAAATCCCATTCTTTAGCTATATTCATATCTATAAAACATCAACTTTTCAATCCTGGTGTCAGCAAAAAGTCCATAAAGGGTTGTATAATATTAAGACTGTTAAATAGTAAGACTGTTAGAAATAACAGGAATGTATGTATGTATGTATGTATGTATGTATGTATGTATGTATATATGTATGTATGTATGTGTATGTATATTCATTCATTCCTGTTACTTCTAACAGTTTTAATATTTTAATTCAATCAAATGTAATCATATAATCTTCTATTCTTCTTTATCCCATTGCACTGATTTCTGCAATAATGTACAAGCCTTTTGTAAGTCCAATAAAAAAACATTTTTCAGGTCATTCTCTCGGCTTATCATTTGTATTTCTCTTTTAATTTTTGAAACTTCAGTCTATTCCTTTTGAATACCCAGGAATGCATCCTTTTCCAATTTTTTCTCTTGGCCTATCATTTGTAATTCTACCTGTGGTACTTCGACTATCTTGTCAGATAAAATTTGTTCCATACTTGTCATTTCTTCGTTATCATTTTTAGACATAGTCTATCCATAGAAGCAGACATCATTACTGGCATGATTGGTATTGTGGTTACTAACCTCCAGCTCAGTTCTTCAAAGGTTTCCTTTAATGTTTCTGATCTTATAAATTTGGTGTTATTCTGTAAGTTCCAGTATTAACCAACATCAAGAACAAGTTTATATTTTTTCCCTTAGAATCTTTGATTCCCCTCTAGTGTCCAGTTTCTAAAATCATAAAATAATTTATCTTTTTTTATAGTAGCCAGGATAGCCAAAATAAGTTTGTTTCCCACCAGAATGAATAATGTTTTTATAATTAATTCCAATAGGGTGTAGTAAAAGTCAATATTCCAAATTTATTTGAACCCTTAACTCGTTTATCTTTCTTAGATCAAAATCTTATTTATCTGCTTGCTCTTCATTCCAAATTCTTCAAGTTCTTAACCTTATAATTAATATCTGTTTTGTTCAAAATTGAAGATACCCAGCTGATGACTTTTTAAATTTGTTGTTCTGAAGATCTCTAACAGGTTAAGAGGCAATTTCTGATTAGAAAATGGGATTTGCAAACTTGGTGTTGTTTAAAAGGCTCCACTGTGATTGTGAGCAAGATAATGGATCACCATTTCCCAGTGCTGAAATCATGGAAGATCACTGTCCTGCAATCTCCTCATGAGGAGCAGCTGTTCAGAGCTCATGTGGATCTGGAGAGGTTATCTGGAGAGGTTCTGAGCAACCGGCCTACTCACTGCTTCCTTGGTCTGTGCTATGGTCTACTTTTGTGGAGGCATCTTTAGTTTGCCATTCCTCCTCTGGAAATCAGGACTTGTGAACGTTATTGTTGTTTTGACAGATACATACGGACATGCCAATGCCACTTTCCCTAACATTTGGGCAGAGAAGGAGTGCAAAGCAGCAAAATTAAACCCTGCACCCTTTCCTCACATTAAATGTCGCACAACCTCTGAACAAAACTAGACACTGACTCTGGTTGATAATTACTGTTTTCATGTCATAGCCATGACTTTGTTAACTTTGGCACCTGAGATCAGTCTGAGATTTTTGTTCATTTGAAAGAATCTGGCTTCACATCATCACATTGCAAAAAAGTAATCTACTGGTGATAGAAACAAATAGTACAGCATCATTGTCATCATTAGAAAAGTGCAGCTTGGTATTTTTTGAAAAAATGTGTGTCTGTTCACTATAGATACAGCTACAAAAATCTCCACTGAATTTCACAATTCTGATTTCATTTTTAGAAGTTTGAAAGGGCAGGTAAAATGTTAATCAAATGTTAAGTATGTATGGTATATGATAAAGAAACCTAACAGAAGTTCATGTGTTTTGGCTCAAATAGCATTAGAAAACTGTAATGCTCAGGGCAGTGCTTTTTTTGTAAAAAAAAAAAAAAAAAAAAAGGTGCTGGAAGGTTCCATCCCAAAAAGGTGCAGAAACTCCGTTCTGGGCATTCTATGACAAAAAAAGCCCTGGCTCAGGGAATCCATAAAAATAGATTTCCTTTGTAAGAAGGGTAGAATCACAGGTTGCAAAACTATTATTTCTTCGTCAGCAGTCTCAAATTAAATTCTCTCATAGAGTATTAAAAATATAGCCTGAGAGTTACCATTATCAACGTTCTCAATAGGATTACAGTAGAGTGGAATAGAATAGTGTGGGAGATACATCTAAACAATGTTTGAACACAGGTACCAGGAACATGATGTCAAACTTGTACTCGAGTTGTGTTGAGCTGACTGCCTCCAGAACCCAGGAGGAGGAATGAAACAAGAATTTTCACTAACAGGAAAAAAAAAAAAAAAAAACCCAGGCTGTCTACCAGTTTAATACAGTTATGTAAATAAAGGATTAACTTTGCTTTGATTTCTGTAAATTGTCTAGTACCAGGAAAAATAAAATCCGGTCTCAAAACTAAACTGACCTTACACAACTACACAGCTTCAAATGTAGTTATAGGCTGATGCCAAGTCCTCATATGGAGATGTTTTAAGACAGAAGCAAGGAAATGCTTATATAAAAAATGCATATTCTGATCAGAAACCACATTCCATCTCTGGGTTTTAATTTTCATGTGAAATAGTCTGTCATAAAAGAGTAAGAGTTTTGCTAAGCCTAGAGACACTTCTAACAGATGTGAAGAAATAGCACAATTAATCTTGCTTCCAGAAGTTGCTTCCAGAAATTGTGGGTGCTGGAATACTGGAGATTTTAAAGAAGAGATTGGATAACCATTTGTCTGAAAGGCTGAGCAGAAGGTTGGACTAGAATATCTCCAAAGTCCCTTCCAACTTTATTATTCTGTTATTTTCTGTCATATGAATTATGTAAGGAAAATATAAACTCTCTGTAAATTCTTAAGCAAAATACTTGATTCTCTGGGTGGATATGGCTTTGGCTCTGCCCAACGAACATTTCACCTTTTCACCAGTGTACACCATATTGTATTTCTTCTTTTTTCAAATTCTAATAGAAATTTTGGAATTTTTTAAATATTCCAAGTTTCAAAGCAACAATTTATTTTTAAAATCCATTTAAAAATAAAGTTATTCCGACTTCCGGTGGTTCCAGCGATGACGAATGGCGGCGTTTTACAAAGCCGCCCGTTCCTGGTGCGTGTAAAAGCCGCGGGACTTTGACAATCAGCTGTCCCGCGGCTTGAATCTCCTCCCTGGGAAAAAGGGAGGAGGAGAGCTCTCAGGTAAAGGGAAGAGCTCCCCTGGATTCCTGTTATTTTGGGGATCGGAGGGTAGAGCTCCCTCGGAGCCTGAGCAACTCTGCGTTCCAGGGAGACTTCATTCCGAAGTTTTTGGGATGAAGCAAGTTGCCGCTTCCACATCTGCTTTTTTTTCCAGCTGCTTGTGAGTATTTGAAAGCAGACGGAGCAGACCAGGAGAGACTGTGCTTAAGTTTGATGGTGCCTTTAACTTCAGCAAGTTTCCTCTTCCTTTTCTTTTGTTCACTTTCCCTTTAGAAGAAAGGGAAAGTGAAAACTAAAATGGCGATCGTCTTTCTTGCCTGATTTGCATTACAGAGTAAAACCTGGATACAGATTAACTCTTTAAATACAGAAGTAAGAATTTGGCTTTTATTCTTTCCTCTTTTTTTCTCTATTTTTTTTTCTCTTTTTTTTAAGAACACTTAAAAGAACTGTGCCCTTTTTTTTTTCCTCAATAAGAATCTTTCTTCTTGGAACTTAAGAAAATGGCTTCAAAACGTCTGCCTCCCGCCCCTAAGGTTCCTATTTCTTCTCCAATGCCTCAGCCTGCATCTCAGAAACCAAAATCACCTCCACCTTCTCCTCCTCCTCCTGCAATTTCTCTTAATGATTTACAAGATGCTTTAAAACAGCATGCCTTGGATATTAAGGAGGAGGTAAAAGATCTTATAATTGCAGAGAGGGCTAATACAGAAGAATTATTGGAGAAAAAGAATAAACAAGTAAGAGACCATATCCTTCTGGCCTTTCAGGGCCTAGCCCTGCACATAGAAAGGATTGATGACCAGATGGAAAAGATTACTGAAAATGCATCAAGGATGGAATTTAGAATGCAGGAGGTAGAGAACAAGATAGAAATTACACAGGATGAACAAATCATTTCACAATATAGGGAGATGGAACACGCATTGCGTATCAGAGGCCTGAGGGAGAACCCTCAGGAAGACTTAAAGATGCTTATTGTGAAAGATATTGCTCCTAATATTGGTTGGCGGCCTGAAATAATTGAGAATGAGATAGAAAAAATTTTTAGAGTTAATTCACGGGTTGCTAGACAGAGAAATCTACCAAGAGATGTGGTTATTTATTTTTCTAGAAGATCTATCCGTAATGAAATTATACAGGCTTTTTACAAACAAAAGTTTCAAATTGCTGATCAAGACGTGATAATTTTAAAAGAGATACCTCCAAAAATTTTAAGAGCCAGAAAAGATTTTACTTTCTTGTCTGATGAGTTGAAACATCGTCAAATTCAGTTCAGATGGGAGATTCCAAGAGGAATAATAGTAAATTATGAAGGGATACGTCACAGATTAACTACTGTTTCCAAAGCAAGAGATTTTTATCAGTCTATCTTAAAAGCAAGATTGTCACCACCTCCACAAATAAGGATGACGGAAGAGTCTCTTATGGCAGGAGCCTCATCAATGATGGTTATGGAACAAGCTGCACCGAATTCTGACATAAAAGAGCAAAGGATGACACGAGCTGCCCATAAACGTAAAGAAAAAGAGCAGTTGCAGAAGAGTGGTGAAAGTTTGGTTGTTACAGAGCCTGTGGGAGGGGCAAGACCAAAAAGATCTTCGACAGCAGATCTGCAGGCCATGCTCCAGAGGCTCCAGGCCGGTGGAGATGGTCAGGTTCCTGACCTGGAATGTTAATGGCTTAAACGTGCCCCAGAAACGAAGAAAGATTTTCCATTATTTGAAACAACATAATAATGATTTGATATGTTTGCAGGAGACTCATATAACTTTAAAGGATTCTAAATTTTTGATGAATTCCCGTCTGGGCACACATTTTACTGCTCCAGCCCCTGGGAAAAAAGGGGGAGTGGTAATTTATGTGAAGAAAACTTTTTCAGCTAAACTAATTGAGGCTGATTCTGAAGGAAGATATCTTTTTGTGGAATTATTATTACAAGGCCGAAAGGTTCTTATTGTTGGACTATATGCTCCCAATCAACAACAGAAACAATTTTATAAGTTGCTGCATGGCAAGATATCTCAGTTGGATTATAAATCGGTAATTTTGATGGGTGACTGGAATGGGGTTTTAGACCCAACTATAGACAAAAGAAGTTCCTCTAAAACTTTTATTCAAACTAAATTACCTATGACTTTCTTTGATTTGAAGGAAGAATTGGAGCTTATTGATATTTGGCGAGAAAGGAATACAAGTGATAGAGACTTTACCTTTTATTCTGATAGACACCAGTCATTTTCAAGGATTGATTTTTTTTTGATTACTAGTGACTTCCTCCCTAGAGTGAGGAAGGTGAAAATTTTTCCTAGAACATTGTCAGATCATAGTCCGGTGTGGATGGAGTTATATTCGGAAGACGGGAATAGAAGATCCTGGAGATTGAATGAGAACTTATTTAATCGGGAGGAGTTCGTACAAAAGTGTAAAGAACATTTAAAGGACTTTTTTACTATAAATATGAATAAGGGAACATCGATGTCTATGGTGTGGGACGCTAGTAAAGCATATATGAGGGGAATTTTGATTCAATTGAATAAAGTTTTTAGGGAAAAAAGGTCACAAAGACGTAGAGAAATAGAAGAAGAGATCAAATCAAAAGAACAAGAGCTGGTTCTTAACCCTACTGATAATAATTTAAAGGTATCTATAAAGATGCTTAAGGAACAATTTAACATGTTGATGGCAGATCAGGTGGCTACCAATCTGTCGTATATGAGACATAATACTTTTTGCAATGCGAATAAGCCTGGGAGGTGGTTGGCTTATCAGTTACGAAAGAAACAGAAAGCTAGAATTATAGAGAAAGTAAAATATAAAGGTACTGAGGTTTTTCAGCAAGATTTGATTAAAAAAAGCTTTTTGGACTTTTACACAAAATTATATTCAAGTGATAATATAAGGGGTTTGGATATAGATAAATATTTACAATCAGTACATTTTCCTAGACTTTCAGAGGAACAACAAAATGGGATGAATAGTTTAATTACTGTGGAGGAAATTGGCTTAGCTATTAAGCAGTTAAAGGTTGGAAAGTCTCCTGGAACAGATGGACTGACTTCTAGGTATTATAAGATTTTATCTGAAGAAATGATAGAGCCACTAAAGGAACTCTTTAATAGTATTTTGTTGGGTATGCAAGTTCCTCCTTCTTGGAAAAGAGCTTTTATATCACTGATTCCGAAGGAAGATCAGGATCTTACAGAGCCTAAGAATTATAGGCCAATTTCATTATTGAATGTTGATTATAAGATCTTTACAAAAATTTTGGCAAATAGATTAATGCAGGTTATGAAAGACTTGATTCATAGTGATCAAGCAGGATTTATAACAGGGAGATATATGAAACATAATGTTAGACAAATTATTAACTTAATTGAGTACTTGGATAAGAATAATCAGATTCCTGTGGCTTTTATCTTTTTGGACGCTGAAAAAGCTTTTGATCAATTGGACTGGCAATTTTTATTTTCTTTGGTAGAGAAAATGAATTTTGGGGATAATTTTTTACATGCACTTAAAGCTATATATCAGCAGCAATCTGCACAAATTGTTGTAAATGGGGGATTGACTGAGAATTTCAATATTCAAAAAGGGACAAGACAAGGATGTCCATTATCCCCATTGTTATTTGTTTTAACATTGGAAATTTTATTGATTCAGATTCGGGAATCGAAGTTAGTTAAGGGTGTAAAGATAAGGAAGAATGAGTATAAATTGCGGGCATTTGCGGATGATTTGGTTTTAATTTTGGAACAGCCGAATCAGGCGATTGATGGTTTATTAGAACTTATAACACAGTATGGGAATGTTTCTGGTTTTAAAGTTAATAATTATAAGACTAAGATATTATCTAAGAATATGTCAGTTAAAGAAAGGGAAAGTTTGATTAAAGCCACAGGTTTTCAGATGGTAAAAAAGGTTAAATACTTGGGAGTATATCTAACTGCTTCAAATGGAAAATTGTACAAGAACAATTATGAACCACTATGGGCAAAAGTCCAAAAGGATTTAATAGATTGGAAAAAATTGCAATTGTCATTGTTGGGGAGAATTTCAGCTGTAAAAATGAATGTTCTACCAAAGTTTCTTTTTTTGTTTCAGATGATACCTATTCTTAAAAAAGAGGCAAATTTGGAGGAATGGCAAAAGGGTATCAATAATTTTATATGGGCCGGGAAGAAACCAAGGGTTAAATTTAAGATATTACAGGATGCTCGAGAAAGAGGGGGACTTAAGGCACCCAATTTGAAATTATATTATGATGCAGCCGCCCTAACTTGGTTAAGTGATTGGCTTAATTTAACAAATATGGATATTCTTTTTTTGGAAGGTTGGGATTTAATATATGGTTGGCATGCATATTTAATTTTTAATAAGAAAGTTGATCGGACTTTTAAATCACATATTTTGAGGAATGCCTTACTTCGTGTTTGGAAGAAGTATTATTATAGATTAAATTATAAAATACCTATCTGGGGGATTCCCAGACATGCAATTGAGGGAACCTCTAAGGGGACAAATTTTGATAAAATTTCATATAAAGAATTGTTAATTTGTTCTGGTTCGAATTGGCATTTGAAATCCCTAGATGTATTAAGGCAGCAAAATATTCTACAGTCATGGTTTCAATATTTACAAATAATGGATAGATGGACTGTAGACAAGAAAGAGGGAATAACACTAGAAGATAGACAATTGGTTATTCAGATTAAAAACCAAGGTCCGGCTCATATAAAAAGAATATATAATGTTTTATTAGAGTTAGATTCGGAAACAGAATTGGTTAAAGATTGTATGATTAAATGGGCTCAGAATATACAGGAGCCGATCTCATTGGATTTATGGGAGATAATTTGGATAAGAAATGTTAAATTTACACAAGCTCAAAATTTGAGAGAAAATTTTTATAAAATGTTTTATAGATGGCATTTAGATCCTAAAAAATTATCTTGTATGTATTCCAACATACAGCCCAAATGTTGGAGATGTGGCAATAATGATGCGACATACTTTCATATTTGGTGGAATTGTAAAAAAGTAAAGGCTTTTTGGATTATGATTTGGTGGAACATTCAAAAGATTTTTAGAAAGAAGATAAAGTTTACTCCTCAACTATTTTTACTTGGTATTTTTGTTGACTTAAATGAAAAAGAAACTACTTTGATGTTGAATTTATTAACTGCAGCAAGGTTACTAGTAGGTCTATATTGGAAGAAAGATTCTTTGCCTACTTTAGAAGAATGGATATTTAAAGTATCTAGTTTTGCAGAAATGGCAAAAATTTCTGCTTATTTAAAGGATCATACACAAGAAAGATATATTACTGTATGGGGAAGGTGGATAGATTATATTCAGAAAAAATATGGAATTAAAAAGTTTTATTTATTTTATGAATGAATATCAAATATTATAGAGAATTGTTTTATAAGTTATGGAGTTAAAGGTTAATTATGATATTTTTTTTTCTTTCTCTTTTTTTTCTTTTTTTTAATTATTATAATTTTCTTTTTCTTTTTTTTTCTTAACCCTGTATTCTGCTCTGGGAAGTGAAGGGAGGGGGGGTGGGGGTGGGAGGGAGGGTAAGGGGGGGTTTCCTCTATTTTAAAATTTTATTGTATTTTTATAAATGATTGTATGTTTTAAAAAATAAAAATTTTCAATAAAATAAATAAATAAATAAAGTTATTCCTACCATTCTCTTTGCTGTTTCACTTCTCCAGATTTGAAGAACCATCTCCAGAATGTTAGCAGCTAGAAATCTCATATTCTGTGCAGGAAACAAAGAGCATTAGCTAGTTTTATGGACTTTTAGTATGGGTAAAATTCTAAACTTGTTAAAATTCTAATCTTAACATAAAACATTCAATCAAATTCACATTTCATATTTAAACTATTGTTTTCTATAGTGGAGTTTCTATTAAAAAATCAGCTGGCGTTCAATTCAATAGGATTTCAGAAAAAATTTAGTGAAGCATATTTATAGATTCTATATTTCAGAATTCAACACAAGATGGTTAGTTCAAACCCTACTCAGGCTAGTTTAGTTTATATTTCAGTCTTAACTAATTCATTAACTTACAGCAACTTAAGATAAATGTTCAGTGCCTCAAAGTTTGCCAATACACTTTATTTATTAAACAATGTAATACTTATCTCTTGAATATACAATAGGTGGAGCTCAAGTATAAGTCTGCAGGTAATGAAATATTACAATAAAATATGCACATTTAATCTTTATAAAGATTGTGCACATTTTATCTTCCTGCTGCTGCATCTGGGACCCTAAGATCTGGGACTCATTGGGCATTGATAAGAAGATGGGTGAAGTCCTTAAAGCGTTTGACTAAAATGAGGGGAAATTTTGGTTTGAGTCCACCCTCAGCCATGGATGTTGTGGAGAAAAATTGAAGAGGGAGTGTTATGAATGCTGTTCTGAGCTTCCTATGAAAAGATGGGATATGTCTATAACAAACAAAATATTTCTTTAATAGCAATCTCTGTCCATCAGTTATGGAAATCATTTTTGAAAGTAAAGACGTTTTGGATGGATGAAAGTCTGTTGTTCAAATGCTCAGTTCCTTGATTTTCTTAGTATGAAAGTTTGGCTCCTGGCTTTTAGTAATTTCCTATATATTGTCACTTTTTAGAGTGAGTTGGGCAGCATATAAATCTAATAAATAAATAAATAAATGTTGGTGTAAAAATAAGGCTTACAGTCAAAAGGAATTTGGTGGCATCTTTTCAGACTATCACATTTTATAAAAGGTGAAATACAGCCTTTGTGAAATACAGTTCGTGAAAACTTATGTCTTTTAATAAAATCTGCTAGTCTGAAAAGGTACTACTAGGCTTCTTTTGATTTTGAGCTACCATAAATACCTCCTGCAATAAAAGTTATAGGTTGTACAACAGCTTCAATTTTCATTGAAATTTTCCCCTTAAATCAACTAGTCATGGATCAGTAGACATCTACGTGTCATATGAGAGTTTATGACAATACAGTATATGAGCTATGGCTGCAACCTGAATTTGATACTGAAGGTCCATTTCTATCAGTCATACCATCCCCCAATATTCTTCAGAAAATATAAATTACTATTACATGTCATGCAAGACATCATGTCAGATCATAAGATAGAACCTTTCTTCAACTATTCCTAATTCTGGGTAGAAATAAATACAGCAGAGGCATACTGATGCTTTCTTTACTGAACAAGCGTTCCTCTCCTCTCCTCTCCTATTTTATTTTATTTTTTTGGATGTAATTATTTCGTTTTCTTCCTCTTTCCTTAATTAATCATAGAAAGTCTTGAATCAGACTGGGAAATGGAAAGATACCACTGATGGTGAACAAGGGCACCTATGGCAATTGAAAGTAATGGAGAAGTGAACATTTCTGCATGATAATAAAGACTCCTGAAAGGAAAATGCATTTTCAGCAGCGTTACTGAAGACTGTTTGTCCTTTTCTTTAAATTCACCTGTGAAGAGAGCTAGTTTGGGCTCATTTTCTGTACTGAATAAATTGAGGAGTTAAAATCTGCCAAAGTTCAAGAAAGAAGCTAAACTTTTTTGGGAAATTGATTTGTTGCCTTACAGAGAAATCAGATATTGCAATGTAAGTAAACATAGGAGAAACCAAGCTACTGAGCCTTTCCAATGAGTACTGATCAGAGTAACTTGTCACTTAAAATAGGGAATTATGTGTGCACTGTTAATTCAACACGATATAGCTTTTTCCAAGAAGCTTCAAAGTTGCAAGCTATGTACCCACTCACTCCATCTAAAATTAAACCTTAAAGGAAACATCCCATTGATTTTTCTAAACAATGCACACTGAAAACCAATGACACAGGATACAGCAATAATAATCCTTGAAGAATCTTTGAAGAAATGAAAATAATATTAAAAAGAAGGGTTTTTTTCATAGTAAATATCAACTAAATATGAACTTTCTTCTTTATGTATTCCAACTGGGATTCACTTCCTTGCCATCCCATGTTTGGAATGGCTTTATTTCTTCAGTTTATAAACTAGAGTTAGGTAGATATATTGTTTTCTCTATTATGTTCATATATTATATTTTTTGTTCTGGCAGGGAAGAGTCCAAGTAATTCCAAGTACCATAATTTCCGGCATATAGGACAACTAGGCGTATAAGACAACCCCGACTTTGGCGCTGAGTTGCATGCTTTAGAAAGTCATCTTATACGCCGGAAAATACGGTAATTATTTTATTGCATTACAAGATGTGAATCATACATTTTAAAATATAGATATTAGCTGGATATAGTGTATTTAGACATACAAATTCAAAGTTGTTAACACTATGATGGTTTATTTAAGTTAAATCATTAATGATAAAGAGAAAAAAGTTTGTATCAATGTCAGATATAATTTCTAAACTGTAAATAAACATAAGGTTGCTAGATTTGTACAACTAAGGTGAAGTACGGCATTGATTCATAATGACAAAATGCATTAAAAAGTAAAAAGATTTATGTCTTTGAGTTTAATGCTTAAAACTATGGTTTCTACTGCTTGTTATTTATTGTTTAGAAATGTTATAAAAAAAAGAAAGGAAAAAAAGAGCTGTTTGGAAATGTAGGTGTTTGATATCTAACTTCCCTCTTCTTCATACTCTAAACAATTTACAATATTTAAAAGCACTTAGACCTCCTTAGAAGCCTAATCAGCTGTTATAAGCAAGGAAACCAAGTTATTTTATGAAGCAGTTTTGAAGGAGGGGGCTCTGTTCAAGCTTTCACCCAAGTGAAACATTAATCTGATGCTCCTTATTGCCCTAACTTCTATAAGTCAGTATTTATACCATCAAAGGAAGCATATAAATAGGTTATAGGGCCATTACAATGCTTTATCACTACTGTATGATATTGAACTTTGATGGGATATCATTGAGTCAACAATTTTATTTATGTATCTATTGATTCAGTTTATATTCTAGCTTCTCATCAAAATCAAAATGGCACTCAATAGAAAAAGTGTTGTTTTTTTTTAAAAAAAAACTAATTAAGAAAAACACAGTTCAAGGTAGGATGTATCGATGTTACTTATTGATGTTATCGTTGGGTGCTTGAAGTGCCCTCAAGGCAGAAAGAAAGGATATACTGTACATATAAAAGCAAGTACACATATGCATTCATAATATAATTAAAAAAAACAATTATGTTCTTCGAAGGATGCTGTAAAACACAATTGTTTGTTCTGTAAATATATTATTTAGCTTTTGCCGCTGCAGCAAAAGTTTCCCTTAAAAAAAAGGGGGGGAGAGAAAAAGGTAGACCCAGCTGTTAGCAATCTGAAACATAAATTAATGTTCCTTAAAGAAGTAAAACACTTTCCACCCCATGAACCCTTCCCACTTTTGCTGCCACAAACTGAGGCAGCAGGGTTGATTTTCGGCCCAGCTCTAGTTTTTGGGATGAAAAGTTTTTCTTCTCACTTCCCAGCTGACTGTCAGAGGCAAAAGGAACAGAGCTGCCCTGAGGCTTGTCTCAAATTCCTTCCTTCTGCATATAACTTTACAAGGCTGAAGAGGTGCCCTGTCTCTATATGCTGGATCACACTTAGGGCCTTAGAAAGAACCAAAGTGAAGCCTGAGCTTTTTAACATTCATCAGAAGGCTTTGAAATGAAAGCCACTATTTGTCAGCCTCTGGCTTTTTATCAGATGTTACCAAATGGGGGTTATTAAAATCATAAAAATGTATCCCAGCTGGAATGATTTATCTTGGTCTTTTGAAAAACTTGTCACTTGGTCCACCAGGCTTTAAATTATTCACATAAACCACTACCTAACCCACAGATGTCTGTTTCTTCGTCCACTGAGAAAATATTTGTACCAATGACAGGAGTGATAAATGATTGCTATCGTGTCTTCCCCTAGCAAGTCTTAAACAGCATTAAGCAATTATTTGTTAAACATAAAAAGAACAGAATAAACATGAACTTTTCACTGTAGTATTTAAGCAAAGATCAGATTACGCTTGCCATTTTTATAAGAGATGTCATGGCTTGGCAGAGATACAATTTTAATGTGAGCCAAAGGCTCCAGTGCTGATCATGCTTAGGGAAGCTGACATGTTCACGAACACTAAAGGTGGTCCTGCAGTTACTCAGGCTCAGAAATGTAAATGTAAAAAATGTAAAATGTAAAGGTGACAACTAGCACCTTGAATTGCACCCAGAAGTCACTATGGCTTTTAGAGTACACAAGCACCTTGAAGGGCATCTATTGCTACTATATTCAAGATCAGTGGCAGCTTCTGAATGCTGTTAAAGAACAGCCTCACAGACAGTGTCTGCCTATGGTCCAACTGAGCAATGACTAAGGTATGAGTGATTGAATCATGCTTCCGTTTTCAAGAAAGGCTACAATTAGCAGAAGAGAAGGAACTAGATAAGGTATTTATTTCATGATATCCTCAAACATCATCCCACACACAGGGTAACTATGATGGCTCTATTAGTTTTGCAGTGATTTATAACTTCTAAATTTCTAGATCAGCAGATGAAAAGGTAGACTTTATTAAATAAATACTTTTTATAATCATTTATCAATCCACAGCAATTAAAAACCAAAAAACCCCCAAAAACCTGAAGTCATACTAAGTCAGGAACTATTCACCACAGCGATATAGACTCAATTCTAAGTTCTTTGTTAAGCCATATTTTTTCATTCAGTTACACCAGGCTTTTAGTCTTTAGTAGACTCATTAACTCAGGCTTCGAATCTAAACTGCTTGCTGACAGATTCTAGCAAGCCCTACCTGTGAGTCATGAATATTGAACTTATTAAATTATGCTTCAAGATATTGTGAGGAAATTAAATTTTCCTCATACTAACTGAACTTGAAAGGAGGCAAATATTTTTGTCCCAAATGTATACATATTGCAACCATTCATCTACTTTGGTGATTTAACCCCTGCTGTAACACATTTGTTGTTCTTAAGTGTATTCTACACCTGGCTCTCCAACTGCAAATTTGACTTTTCTGATTTGTTTGAAAAATGAAGCTGTTGGAAAGTATTTTGGCAAGTGGAAATACATTCCTTTTTTTAATTTGCATAGACTTTAAATCTGCCACTCTGGCACAGACTATTATAGACAGAGACATGGGAAGCTGATTAACAAGTGGTAAAAAGCAAACATTGGATTCTCTAAAGGTGTAAAGAACATGTTGAGGTTTATCCTTTCAATCCCTTAAGCATTCAAGAACAAAGCTTGAAAGCAAAACAGTGCCTATTTGGATCCTCAGCCATCCAAAACGAAGAAATCCAAACAACATTGAAAACCAAATGTCTATCCAAGGAAGTCCACAGGTCTAGCAGCAGCAACAACTTAACATTTGATCAGCCCTGACACCAAAAATCTCATTAGCCCTTCCTCTACAGCTGAATATTGTGGCTTTGTTTGGCTGAACAGCAGCCATATAAACAAACTGGATGCCAGACTGAACGAAACAATGTGGATAATTAACACACTGCTTTGGCTTATCAGCATCTCTGGAAGGTAATAGATGGGATGGAAAGCTGGGACTATGGTAATTGGTGTTGATAATCTGATGGTACTAGAGACAAACCTAAGGAGCCTGCTAGAGTGTCTTTCTCTTCATGGAAAAGTCCCCAAGAGAGGTTACCTGAACTGAAGATGACGAATGGGACTTCGTTGAAACGTCGCTGTTGCGTCCTTGGCGGGAAAACAGACACGAGAAGCAGCTGGAGTTCTCAGGTTCTTTTATTCAGCGTTCAGCTTACAGGAAGATGGCTTCAGCTCAGCCCAAACGCCTCACAGCCTCTTATATAGGCAACTCCCGGGTAAATGGGTTACTTTTCCCGCGCCAGCACCCGCGCATGCGCACGGCGCTGGCGACAGCCTGTCTGGTCCCGGGCAGCTTTGCACCTGCCCGGGACTGCCTGCAAACGCCCGAGCCGTTTGCAAGGCTCGGGACATAACACCCCTTTCCCCCGGGCTAAAACTACTATCAACATACAACATTTATTTTACACGACAATTTGCTCCCCAGTGTTCCCACTGTTTACTGGCTTCTGTCTTGCCAACAATGTTATGTAATCTTCTAGGTACTTAGGAGATTTCTTTGCTCTCTGTGACCTTCTTAGCTCTGGGTTACTGGCATAAGTCCCCTGACTGGAGGGAGGCATGAGCCTGTTCTCTCTACTGTGCCCTGGTGTCTTCCAAGGACTGTGCCCCGATGCCTGGCCTGCTTGCTTGCCCACCGGGCTCGTCAGGCCAGGGCTTCTGTTGCTTTGTGACCTGGTTGTCCTACCTAGCTGTAGACCCTCAGGCCCCTTGAAGTGATAGCCACTGCTGGGCGTCTCTGTAGAACCCCCTAGGTCAGTCCAAGACCTGTCAGGAGGCTGTCTATTCCCTGAACCCCATTCTGTGTTTGGGCTCGTGTGGGTTTCTGTACTCTCCCAAAACTCAGGTGTCCCCTGATTTGTGCTAGGGGTGTTGTAGTCGGGACTTGGTTCCTCGACTAGCTCTGTGTATGTTTGACCCCCTGTAGGATTTGGGGTAAGGTCAGGCCAACCTTGGGCATTGTGTGCCAGCTCTCTTGCGGGGAATGATTTGTTGGGATGCCCCCGGGTATCCTCCGTTGCTGGAGTGCTGTGTGCTGTGTGTGGAAAGTGAGTATGCCCCCGGGGTAACTCCCTGGCTGGAGTAGGCGTGAGTGCCTGTTGTGTGGGTAAGCTCCAAGACTTCCTTTTCGGAGCAATTGCAGAACCTTGGGACGAGCCGTTTGTGGCTCCCTCAGTGGCGATGGGCAGTAGCTCTTGCCCTTCCCTTTGCTCCAAAGGGTCCCCCTCCCCCCCTGGAAAAGACCCAGGAGTTTCAGCAGAAAAGTCCCGCCTAGAGCGGAGTTGGTCGATGTGCCGACGCAGGACACGACCGTTGTCCAGGGCAACCTCGTAGGAGAGAGGACCTGTGATCCTGGACACAGAAGCGGGGACCCATGTATGACCAGGCCCGTAATTGCGAGCCCAAACCGGGGCACCCACAAGTAGTTGTCTAGGTGCCCTAGGATGTGAGGTAGATGAAGGCAGTCTGTCCGGATGCAACCGGTCAAGTCTCGTAGTAAGTTGGCGCCCCCAACGAAGTTCAGCTGGACTTCTCCCTGTAGAAGTGGACGGTGTGGTGCGATAAGAAAGGAGAAAGTCAGCCAACCTGTGATGCCAGTCCCCGTAGGTGAGTCTCTTCAAGGCGTCCTTTGCGATGCGCACCATGCGTTCAGCCATACCGTTGGTGGATGGGTGAAAAGGCGCAGATGTGGCATGACGAATCAGGTTTGCCTGTAAGAAAGCTTGGAATTCGGAGGAGGTGAATTGAGGGCCGTTGTCAGACACAATGACATCTGGCAGCCCGTGTGCAGCAAAAATCCCCCTCAGTACCTGAATAGTCTTTGCAGTGGTGGTGGACGAGACAGGCACAACCTCAAGCCATTTTGAATGGCTGTCAACAAGGACCAAGAAGAACTGGCCCTGAAAGGGCCCAGCGTAGTCAATGTGCACCCTAGACCATGGGGACTGTGTTTCCTCCCATTTATGCACAGGAGCTTGGGGCATCTCTGGGCGAGATCGTTGGCACATGTGGCATGCGTGTACCTTAGCCTCAATATCTTTATCTAAAGCAGGCCACCACAAGTGGCTGCGTGCAAGAGCCTTCATACGAACAATGCCAGGATGACCCTCGTGGAGGGATTCTAAGACCCTAGCCCTCATTGAGGTGGGAATGACAACTCTGTTTCCCCAAAGCAAACAACCCTGAGAAAGGGACAATTCGTTCCTTTTGGACCAGAAACTCTGAAACTCAGGACTAGGGCAGTGCTCAGGCCACCCGGACAGGACCCAGGAGCGGACACGTGAAAGTGTGTGATCTGTACCTGTTTCAGCGGTAACATCCCTGGCACTAAGAGGAAGCTCGGGTAAGGCTTGGATTGATAGAATGTTGACAGCTGGCGCGGGGTCAGCTTCTACTACTGGCAGAGGCAACCTACTGAGGCCATCAGCATGGCCCATTTCTTTCCCAGGCTTGTGGAGTAATGAAAAATCATATGCAGACAAAAAAATAGACCACCTAAGCATTCTAGGGGAAATGATGTGGGGAGTCTGCTTACGTGTGGTAAACAGTCCCAGCAGAGGCTTATGGTCAGTGAAGACCGTGAAATGCCTGCCATATAGAAAATCGTGGAATTTTTTAATTCCAGCAACAACAGCCAGAGCCTCCCTGTCTATCTGAGCGTAGTTGCGCTCGGCAGAAGACAATGTTCTGGAGTAGTATGCAATAGGAACCTGAGTTCCATCAGACCTGAGGTGACTCAGGACAGCTCCAACCCCGTAGGGGGATGCATCACAAGCGATGCACACAGGAAGAGACTCGTTGAAATGTGCAAGAACACTGTTAGAAGTGAGCAAGGCCTTGACTTCTTTAAAGCAAGCCTCATGTGCTTGTGACCACAGCCACACAGCTTGTTTGTCTAGTAGCCTGTGAAGAGGCTCAGCTACACTAGCTTTATGTGGAAGAAAAGAATTGTAGAAATTCAGGAGGCCTAAGAAGGCCTGAAGTTCGGCCTTAGACTTTGGCCTGGGTGCTTCTAAAATAGCAGTTAGTTTGGATTCAGCAGGATGAATCCCAGCAGCATCAATTTTGAATCCCAGAAATTCAGTAGAAGGCACCCCAATCTTGCATTTGTCTTTTCTGAGCTTAAGGCCTGATTTCCTGAATCTTAACAGGACAGCCCTAAGCCTTTCAGCTAGAATGTGTGTGGAGTCTCCTGCAATCAAGACATCGTCAAAGTAGGGGCAGACCCCTGGTATACCTCGTAGTGTGTTTTCCATTACGCTTTGGAAAATCCCAGGAGCGACATTCACTCCAAACTGCAGCCTTTTTACCTTAAAGGCTCCCCTGTGGGTCACAATAGTCTGAGCTATGGCAGCATCATTATCAACAGGCAGCTGTTGATATGCTTGAGCTAGGTCAAGCTTTGCAAAAACACGCCCCCCCTTGAGAGAGGCCAGGATGTGACTGACCACAGGAACAGGATAGGCATGTTGCTGCAATGCCTTATTGAGTGTGCATTTGTAATCAGCACAAATGCGAATGTCCCCATTTGCCTTTAGAGGCGTGACAATGGGGGTCTCCCATGGGCTGGAATCAACAGGTTCTAGGATTCCTTGTTGGATTAGTTTGTCTAATTCAGTGTC
This sequence comes from Crotalus tigris, assembly GCF_016545835.1. Lineage (NCBI taxonomy): Eukaryota > Metazoa > Chordata > Lepidosauria > Squamata > Viperidae > Crotalus > Crotalus tigris. The sequence goes on from NW_024096878.1 coordinate 155,702, forward strand.
AATCTTACTTTTTAAAGCAAAAGGGACCCTTCTTGCTTTAATCCTAATGGGAGTGACAGTGGGGTCTAGCTTTAAGGACACAGGTGGTCCTTTGAATGTGCCCAGCTGGGGGCTGAAAACATCTGCAAATTCCTTGCAGACTTCCTGTAGGTCGAGTGTTTGTAAGCTGTTGAGTCCTGTGACGTGTATCCCCAGGGCCTCAAACCAATCGAGTCCTATGAGACTCGTTCTTTCACCCCCTACTACTAACAAGTCTAGTGGACCTTCAAAACTCTTGTATTGCACGTTAAGGGTGGCCTCCCCCTTAACACACACTCTTGAGTTCTGAAAATCAGTTAATACAATATCAGAAGGCCTTAACTTGGCCTTAGTCCCACTACTGGAACAAATCTTCCTAAATGTATGCAATGAAATGATGGAAAGGGCGGACCCTGTGTCTAGTTCCATAGATAATGGAACCCCTTGTAGCTTCACGTTGAGTGACAGCTTTTTCTTCATGGGCTTGTGTGTGCCTGTCCTACAAATGTTTCTACGCGAAGCGCAAAAACCTACCCTATTCTGGCTGGGGACTCTGGTACCCTTCAGGCGTTCTTCTTGAGGTTGTGCCTTTCGTCGGCCCAGACACACAGCTGCAATGTGCCCTTGTTTGCCGCATGCCCGGCAGGTAGCGGAGCGGAACTTGCAGTCGGTTCTCCTGTGGCGACCTCCACAGCCGATGCACTTGAGCGGAGCTGAAGAGCTTTCCTTCTGATTTTCTCCCTTCGCGGGGTGTAGACGGTCGACTTCTTCGTCCGGATCCTCCTCGGAGTTTCGTCGGACGTCTTCTTGGTGCACGGACGCACCCTCTGCACTGCTTCTGATCGGCCGCATGTTCTTGACGGCGCCGCCTGCTGCTTCTTCCGCGGTGGCTTCCCTTAAAGCGTCTTGGAAGGATAATTCTTCCTTAGCGAAAAGTCTCTGTTGTAGCTCTCGATGCCTCAACCCGCACACGAATCGGTCCCTCAGTCGTTCCTCGAGGTCCTTGAACTCGCAGGGCTTGGCGGCCTTCCGTAACGCGGCGATGTACTCCTTGGCTGACTCCCCGGACCGTTGATCCCTCTGCTCGAAGGTGTGGCGCCATGAGATAACGGACACCTTGGGGTGGAAGTGGTCCTTCAGCAGCTTCTTCAGGTCTGCGTAGCTTACAGACTCTACTGGAACAGGTGCTGCAAGGTTTTCTGCGATTTCGAAGGCGTCTTGGCCGCAAGCGCAAAGCAGGGTGGCAGCCTTCAAGCTATCTTCCCTCACTTGGTTTGCCTTGAAGTAGTTCTCCATTCTGGATACGTAGGACTCCCACCGCTCTGGATGTGAGACGTCGAATTCCGCAAGCCTTCCGATTTTCGCCATCTTCGGATCTTCAGGAGACGGGTCTATCAGCCAGCCTACCCCCGAATGCGCACTGGATTGGCGGGCAGCTGCTGAGTCAACACCGTTCCTCTTCCGCCGCTCAGGACTCCTTGGGTAAGCTTACACTTTTTCCTTTCCAGGTAGTGCAAGGCATCCCACCTTCGTCGCCAGTGTTGCGTCCTTGGCGGGAAAACAGACACGAGAAGCAGCTGGAGTTCTCAGGTTCTTTTATTCAGCGTTCAGCTTACAGGAAGATGGCTTCAGCTCAGCCCAAACGCCTCGCAGCCTCTTATATAGGCAACTCCCGGGTAAATGGGTTACTTTTCCCGCGCCAGCACCCGCGCATGCGCACGGCGCTGGCGACAGCCTGTCTGGTCCCGGGCAGCTTTGCACCTGCCCGGGACTGCCTGCAAACGCCCGAGCCGTTTGCAAGGCTCGGGACATAACAGTCGCCAAGATACTTCCAATTTTACACGGGAGAAAACCCGAATACCAAAGACCTACATACAAACACCCACAAAAACCTCAGAAAACAAGCAGCAATGTGTGGTCTTAGCTGTTTCTTCCTTTTAACTGCCAGTGGGGGTATGAACTGATTGGGTGGGAGCTTGGCTGTGTTCTGATTGGGTGGAGGTGTGTTCTGAATGGTTAGGGGCTTGGCTGTGCTCTGATTGGCTGGGGAGTGTTCTGTTTGGTTGTGCTCAGGTTAGTCTGAGTTGCAGAGGGGTTTGAGATTTTGGGCTGCCTTCTTATTTTTTGGCTTCGCGTTCGTGGTCGTGCTTCTTCTTCATGGAGGGTGTCAGTTTGCTTTATGTATGGATTGGAGGGGTTTAAAGTGGCTAATGATGCAGCTGTGGTCTGGCTTCTGGTTTGTGGTCGTGCCTCGTCATCGGTGTGGCTTTGGGTTTGTTTTTTGCATGGATGTGTGGTGGTGACCTCCTGTGTGGTTTTTGTGAGTGTGGGTCTGGTATCATTTTTTGTGTTAGGGAGTCGTTTGTCAATAAGGGCGGGTTTCCAAATGGCTGGTAGGCGGGAGGTATCATCTCGCTTGTTCATGCTGTGTGGGCGTTTTTCTATCTCGATGGCTTCTCTGATTATTCTGTTATTAAAATGTTCACTTTTGGCAATGGTTCTGGTATTTTTAAAGTCAATTTCATGTCCTGTGGCTTTAAGGTGTTGGACCAGGGAAGATGTTGGTTCCTCTTTTTTGACTGAGTTCTTATGTTCTTCAATGCGTGCACTTATTCTTCTGTTGGTTTGTCCGATGTATGTGGTGGGACAAGTGGTGCATGGGATTTCGTATACTCCTTGATTTTCTAATTCAATTTTATCTTTGGGGTTTCTAAGGATGGTGGATATTTTTCTGTTTGTGCAGAATGCTGTTTTGATGTTGTGTTTATGGAGGATCTTACTGATTCTGTCTGTGGTGCCTTTTATGTATGGGAGGAGGGCTTTGCCGTTTTCTTGTTCTTTGTCTTGGATTTTAGTGGGGGTTTCTTTTTGGATTAGGTTTGTAATCTTATTTCTATGGAATCCATTGGATGTTAGTACATTGGTGAGAGTGTGTAGTTCGGGTTTTAGGTGTTGTTCGTCAGCTAAGCGTTTTGTTCTGGAGATGAGTGTCTTGGCTACAGAGTTGATCTGTGCTGGGTGGTGGTGTGAGAGAGCGTGCAGATAGCGGTTTGTGTGTGTTTTCTTCTGGTAGATGGTGTGTCCTAGGGAGCCATTGGATTTCTTGTAGACTAAGACATCCAGGAAGGGAAGTTGGTTGTTAGCTTCTGTTTCCATGGTGAACTGTATTTTGGGGTGTAGGCTGTTGAGGTGTGTGAGGAAGTTGTCCAGTTTTTCTTTCCCATGTGGCCAGATTATGAAGGTGTCGTCTACGTATCTGAGCCACCGAGACAGAGACATGCCTTCAATGGATGTACAGAAGATCAATACTTACAGCCGCCCCATTATGGGGGTGGTCACGCGCTCCCGGAGAGCAGCGTTACGGAAGACTGAAAGAGAGGCAACCGGATTGAGAGTTGCACCGGGTGGCACGAAGGAGGAGCACGGAGGATGCGATATGCTGGCAACAGTGGGGGGAAATAAAAGTGTGGATGAGATTGGTGGCAAGGATTGTGGGGGGATTGAAGGAGTGACAGGATTGAAGAATGCAAATGAGTGTGATGCGTGCCGGAGGAGTGGAGGAGAGAAACGTCCCAAGGAACACAGGAAGAAGAATCAACTCAATAGTGCAGAGGACCCTATAATTTTGAGAAACACACGTTGCCTATATGACTCAGGAACTAAAGGGAGGGAGGAAGTGGGTGGTTGTGTGGATGTAAGTAAGAGCTATAAGAAAGAATCACTGAAGGCTGTAAGTGAAGCAAGGATTAGTCGGCCTGGACCTGTTACAAGGTCCATGCGTAGAGTTTAGGCGTGGCTATGCTTATAAGCAGGTTTCCTCACTAACTGGCTTGTATTCTGACAATGATGGCAGGTGCTAGCCATTGAAAGCTAGGTGGATGTAAGTAAGAGCTAAAAGAAAGAATCACTGAAGGCTGTAAGTGAAGTAAGGATTAGTTGGCTTGGACCTGTTACAAGGTCCATGCGTAGAGTTTAGGTGTGGCTATGCTTATAAGCAGGTTTCCTCACTAACTGGCTTGTATTCTGACGATGATGGCAGATGTTAGCCATCGAAAGCTTGATTTTATTTATTAAAACCTTGGTGTTTTATTTCCTGGTGATCGCTTCCTTTTTTACTGAAGTTTGCATATAAATTATAATAACTTTGCTAGACCTAGGCAGTAATTGAATGGAAACACTGAAAAGCAAGTCAACTCACAATGCTTAGAGGTATTTTTGTTATGAAATTTGCTCATAAAGTAGAGAAATTAAATCAGGGTCTATAAGTGCTCACAGGAGTGTTGCCACATTCCTTGGCTTCTTTAGAACCAGAGGAGGAAAACTGATATGCTCAGCATTTAAGTTTTCAAAAATTAAATTGTAGCTCAGCTGTTGCGCAGGTTATAAGTTCATACTTAGAAAGGATTGGAACTCCTGGAGTGATTTAATTAAAATATGTTAAGAGCAATTGTTTTAGTGCTGCCTAGCATAGCAAATGAAACAATGAGGGTCTGAAAGGATCTCAACAGAGCTCAAGTGTGAATTAATGAGATCGATGATTGATTGAAATAAGCATTCCCAACAGAGGGTTGCTTGGAATTTCTGATGTTATTAGTTTTTGCTCACTCAGGAAAAAGCTTCTTGATGAAACTATCAGACTGTATTCCTTGATCTCAACTAAACTGGAGCTCAAACAATATATGAAAGGTGATATATGAGAGATTAACATTGTGTCTGCAGATAACAGCCCAACAATCCTGCTTCAGGTCCCTTTTTGGAAAGGCGAGGTCAGGGAAGTCCTTGCAGAGTAACTGTAAGGATTATGCAAAGTATCTGTCAGATGGCCTCGGAGTGAGACTCTGACTGTGCTAGTCCTCTAGAGATGAACTGGGCTGCTTATGTGGGCTAAATTTAATCCAGTTCTCCTAAGGAAGTAGATAGAGGGAGTGGGTAGACTCCTGTTGTTGTTGAATTCTACCACATTCAGGTGACATTTTTTCTTTTGTTTCCTTAATGACTTGGTTCCTTCTTATTTATCTCTTAAAAGGAAATTTTAGACAATATTTCTGAATTTTTCTCCTCCTGCTTATGCCGTCTTTAGATATGGCAGCTTCAGCTTAGTCTCACATAAGGTATCTTGCAGCATGTCTGTCCTTGTGCTGATGCTGTACAATCCTGCTAGCAACACAGATTTTTTCTAGACATCCACGTGGATCTGATTTCCTGAATTTGCCAATCACACAAGGCTTGACAAGGAGCCCAAGTTAGATGAATGATGGTAAGATAGAGGAGATGGCTTTAAATGTGTTAAATCAGTCAAGATCTGAGGTATTTTGAGCAGCTAATACTGGAAACTGTTTTTCACCATTGGCATTTTACACAGATAATCCTAAAGTCTCAGAATTTAGAGTCCATGGAGTCATTTCCCTACAGAGATAGGAAAATGAATAGGGGACAATGTCAATATTATGATCAATGTATTCATAAGTCAGGGTTGCATTTACTAGTGTAATTTCCTGTTAATTATTTGGGATGCTGGATCCTGGGTAATCTCTTGCCATGAGCAACTGGAAATCATGACTTAAAAAACAATTCTGCCACTGATTACTGAATACTCATTCATAATGGTACAAACCTAAAGCCCATTTGCAGGCCATTTTAAGCCTTGCTTGTTAATCTCTTATCGCTGTGGTGAAGGGATCTGTAAAATTTCTGTGAAGTGACACCTTTGGCAAGAAGATTAAGAAACGACGACACAAGCTTTAAAATGCAAGGGGAATATCAGTCAAGAAGACTGATCCCCATAAAACCTGTAGTTCAGAGTAAAAACTTTTATACGCTTACAGAAATGGATAAGAAGCAGTAAAAGATAAATGGTAAGGAATTCTTTCTCTTCTCTTATATTAGAATTTATTAGGAAGGGAAATTGAGCATCCCTTCCAGGGTGAGATAGGAATTCCTTCTCCACACATTATCATCTCATGAAGTGATAGTCCCTCTAGTCTTAGAAAAAGCACAAAAGCATCCTAAGGTGCTTTGAGAAGATATAAAACTATCAACATAGGATAGCAGCAGCTTCAGCATTTAGGAAAGAAAAGATCAATCAGGGCACAATTCAAGGGCATAATGTGCCTCCTCCGCTAATCTTTTTCCGTTTTCACATATTGCAGATCTTTTACTTCAGACAGCCAGCTTGATCAATAACTACCTTCTGTGTTGGCAAAAATACAAATCTCCTGTTAGGGTTTCCTCTTCCTCTCAGATATAACTAGAATTTACAGTCAAATTCCAGGGTCGTAAGTAAAATATATTACGCCGCTTATTACAAGCCAATAATCCGCATAGAGTTACAAGTGCATTTTTCAGTCATATTAACACCATAACTCAGAAGGTCTCAGTGGCAAGCACGATCAAAGCAGCCAATTTGTCACATCTTGTCAGCAGTCCCCTTCTTAAATATCACCCCACATATAAAGGCAGAGAAGAGTTGCCATGGTCCAGGCAGAGAGCGGGTTTCAAGAGCTGCCACATTTTTTTAATTTCAAAAGGGCCCTTGTTATTCCGTAGACATTCTCTATGGCCCCTTTCTTTCCCTGCCTAATCTCTTGCTGGCAGCCTCATAAGGATTTTGAGATCTCTGTAACTTTGCCAAGCAGAGAAAGAACAGCCAGAGGAGCAGTAGCTCAATTAGTTAGTGACAAAAAAAGGATTTTTTTTTTGTAACTTCAGCCAACTGTTTATTAAAAGTGATGCTTCCAAAGTGCTCTTTGTTTTGCTGTAGCCCATCCAAATGAAATTATGAGATGGCTCAAATAGCACGGTATTCACAGGCATTCCCCCCACCTCTCCCTATCGATACACAAAAACAAGGAGCATATCCAAGGATATTTCAACTAGAGATGTGATGGTGATGGGAATAATTGAGGTTACCTGGCATAACCCTCCTACTCCCATCATTTTGTGTGAACATGACTTCAACTAATTATGTGCCATCAAGTTGATATTGACTTTTAGTGACCATGTAGAAAGATTTTTCCTCCAGAAAAATCTGCTCCAACTGGGCTTTTCAGATCTTCCAACAATGTACTCATTGCTGTTGAAATCAAGTCTGCCCACCTTGCTACTGGTTATCCTCCTCTTCACTTCCCCCCCCCCCACTTTCTGCAGCATTATAGACTTCTCCAGGGTGCTAGGTCTTCACATAACATATCCAAAATATGATTAATTAGGATCTGGCCATTTGTGCTTTGGGTTGATTTATTTCATTGTCTTTTGATTTGTTTTCTTGGCTGTCCATGGGTTTTTCTCTCCAACATCGAAGTCTGAAGTTCAGATGTGTCAATACCCTTTTGATAGTGTTTTACATATACATACAAATAGTGCTTTTTTTGTAAAAAGAAAAGGTGCCGGAACTCACATGTCATACAACCTGCCTTGCCTACCCTACAAAGTTTACCTTTGTAGTTGAAAAAAAAACCCTTCAATTTTTAGTGTATCTAAAAGACTAGGATTTTGTTCAAGGTTAGTTAATACTATTAATGTTACCATGCACTGTGTGGCTTTAAAGTACAAGAAGGCATTTTATTAATCTTTTGGGACATTTACCACTGGCAAACCCATTTAGTTTAATGAGTGGAAATGTCAGCTTTCTATGTGGAATGAAATTGGCCCAATAAAACAAAATTGGGTTGCTTGTAAAAGATTGAATTATTTTTAAGAAGTTGTCAAACAAGGTGGAAAAATTTACATTTGGAGTTTAATATGGATATTGACTTGAAACAAATTAAACTTGGAACTTTGTCAGTGAACAGATTACTTTTAATTTACTTTTAAGTTAAACCCAATTTAATAAATAGATCTGATTAAACCTCATACTGTAGGCCTACCTTTACATCTGACCAATACATAATTAATATATATTATTAATAATAATAATACCTCCAAATCACAAGACATTGGCTTTATTCTTATTCTTTTCCTCTGCAGTTTGAATATAAAGTATAAAAGACTAAAAAGAAATTTTTGTAGACATCCCAGTCTTTGAACTACCCAAGGAACCGAAACAGCAAAGTTTCGCTGTCAGGCAAGCTTCCACACCAGCCGTCTTTCTTTCCTCTCATTTCGCCTCTTTTTAACCTCACATCCCACCTTCTGTAAAGAAAGGCAAAAGGCTCACTCACCCTCTCAAGAAAGATGGCCTCCATGTTTATGTGTCTCCCACCGCTACCATCGGCTTCCACACCACATGGTCCAACCCAGCCAATCAAGCCACGCTCTGGCTGTGGTGCTCTGGCGCCTCATGGCTCTTCCTAGAGGAGGTAGACAGTGCTGGAGGGGACCCTGCTCACACCATACCACCAGTGGGGCATTTTCAAAAGCAAACGAGGATAAGAAGGGAAACAATAGGAAAAGAACGTAACTCTGGAAAATCCATTGAAAAAAGGTGCCAGAACTCTGTGACAAAAAAAGCCCTGCATACAAGTGTATCAGCAGTTGAATTGTGTGTGTATGTGTGTGTATTACACATATACTGCTATTTCCAATATGTTTTCTCAAAGACAACAAATCTACAAGTGTTATTAAAAGATCCCAAAAACTTATATATTAACTGTCCATAGATACCCAAACTGGTGACAGCCTATAGATAGATTTCTAATGATCATATGTAATGCTAGAGTTAACAAAGGTTTTCCCACTATTGCAGCAGGGAGGAAGTTCCATCTGTATTTTACACTACATATGAGAAGTAAAGCTTTCTTTACTTCTCTAGAGTTGACAAAGAAATTATACAGTTAGCTGAGATTTAAGTGAAAATAATTGAAAAGCTGTGACTAACTTATATCTATTTCTCCTTAATTATACACGAATGATTAGCTTGATTAATATTCTTTGGTCTAAGTGGATTATGATATATGTTGTGTAAGAGCTTCAGTATTCCAAGATTCTAGGCTAAACACTAGAGAATAGCTTGTGCAATAACCAAAACATGTCCTTGTCTTGGACAAAGCTTAATTTAAAAGATATTTTATGACCACTCAGAGAAATGAAGCTTGTAGAACAATCTTCTCAAGACTAATATTTAAAGATATTAACATAAGGTAAAATGACAAACACACAGGATGCAAAGACATATTTATACATTATCAAGTGCTTTAAGGCCAAATTGCCTAATAAATTAATATTTTTCATTACATAGTGTTAGTCTGTGAGGATATATTTATAGCCTGGAAAATTGCATAGAATGGATGGAAAATAATACCAATACCAAAGCTTGCCCAGAATTGGGGAAATAGTAATAAAGATAAAAGAATTCAGAAATTATGCTGAAAACATTATCACATTAATTTGTGCATTTGATTTGCATTCCAGGCATATACCAAAATGTTACACCAATTAAACAGAGTAATTAATCTATAAAATTTGAATTGGAGTGTATTTGACTATTTTGTCCCTTCAAATCCACTTTTTAGCTAAAAACCAAAAGCATTGAAAGAAACCTAGACATATAAAACCTTTCATCTTAGTCAGTCTGGTTAGTTCTTTATTAATAGCATTCTTTCTGGTGTCCTTGTCCTTTTTGTCATTTAATGAAAGCAATAAACATTGCAATCACTCCTAAGTCTGGCTGACTATCAATAACATTGCATCAAAGATAATTCAGCCTTCATCAAAAGAGGTCCTATATGGCCATAAGGGGAGTCCCTGCTAAGCAAGTCCACAATTTGTCCCTTTGATTTCTAAAATTCTCAATATTGCAAGTAACCACAAATATAAGACACAGATCTCCCAAATAGCAAATATTCGGAATATTGCACAAATCTACCTGGGAGGGGAACCCTCTTTTTTTTCTGCCTTGGCTAGCAAGGTATTTTTTTTTTCCTTCTTTTCACCTGTGTTTCTATTTTATTCTGACTTCACATAAGTGGAAATTTTTCACTAGAGAAATCTATAATTACAAGAACAGTATAGTAATTGCAGAGATAAATTATACTTCTTTTGACAGCTTATTAGTACAGTTTTAACTTCTTTTGCTTTAAAATTGATTATATAAGCTTTTTTTTTTGTCCCAGCAAGGTCTTTAGTAATTTTTATTAAGGACACACACAAAATATTAGGATGGATCTGATCCAGTACGGTTCATAATACAATTGACATTCAAGAATATAAAGCAATGCCATTGAAAGCAACATATTAGATCTATGTATACTAGCATGCTGGTGGTGTGGAATATAATCTAGACTTTTAGAAACTTAAATCTCTTGTCAGCAATGTAAATTAAATCTGATTTCAAAGAGCCATGTCCTCACATATAATGCTTAATTAAAAGCACAAAAGCCCATTTTACTCCCTGCCTACTGAAGGCTGATATAAAACGGTTTTAGAAGGACAATAATTAAGCCTTTGTTTGGGAGGGGAAAATGTCAGGAGTTAAAATTGAAATCAGTTGACAAAACAATATGCCTATATTGGAATCTACAATCTAAGTGGTACATAATTGTTCTAATGAAAGCATTAGTCTCTCAGTTAAATTTAGTGGAATTGTTCCATAAATTTCTATTTTGTCCAATTAAAACATTGGATTTAAATCAATTCTGGAAAATTGTTTGGTAGCATATACTTGCAGAAGCATTCTTCAGCCCATACAGTATGTACACCTTTCCTTTCCACACTGTTGTGAATTTAATCCCATACACAATCATATAAAATCCGTACATACTTGATTGAGGAATTTGGCAAATTCCTCCTATATGGCAAATTATGATATATATCAGGTTTCCAAGAATCCTAATTTTTTTGTGGCCTCCATTTCCAGACCTGGTCTACCTCAAGGACTCACATCTAGCATTTCCCCTTCCTTTCCTCTTACACCCAATAGAGTCAAAGTGGGACAATGTTAAGCTTCTTTCTCACCCTTTTTTTGTTTTCCTGAATGATCTAATGTTTTGCTAAAAGTCTCTGCATACCTTCTCCAAGATCACTCTTTGCTTCTCTACAATGCTTATGCAAATGAAGGGAAATGTGTCTACTATGTAAAAAGCATGTAATTTGATTGTGTGCTATTAAGTCATTTTTGCAACCATGTGGATAGATTTTCTCTGTGGCATGTAGTTTAAGTGGGAAATTTCTCTGTGGAAGTACAAGATTTCTGAAGGCAAAGATGTTCAAGTATGGCAGGATCCTTGAACTAATATGAAATTAGAGGATGTCTTGATTCTGCTTCAGGGAATTAGAAGTGGAAGAGATGAATTGTACCTTGCATAAGAAAACAAAAGTAAGTTTTTTTGGTAGCTGCAAGACTTTATTGATTTCTAAATTACTGGCTGAAACTAAAGAAGTCAGTATTCCCAAAGACAATGGAGTTTTACAGAAGGGAGCTGTTTTCTAAGAAGTATACTTTGGAAATCAAACTTCATTTGTTTGTTTGTTTTCATGTGAACACATTTCAGGAACAGATTGAAAGTGTGAAAACATTACTTATTGGAACATTAAGTTGACAAAGTAAAGATAAATGGAATTTGAAAGTTTAAAAATAGTATAACGTAGTGTCTTTGCCTTCAGTAGGTATTAACAGAAGCATTGTATAAATTCAGTAAAAGATGCAAAATTGCTTAGGGTCTTCCAAAAGGTACATTACCAGAAACAATACCATAAAAGTTAGAGGAAAATATAGAAACAGCTGAGCTCAATACCCAGAATTTTGGGATCTACTAAGGTATGAATAATAAACTGGGGAAAACAGCTTTATTTAAAATTAATACTCAGGGCTGCTTCAAGATCTGTTGCTGCAAAAGATCCACTATTATACTGGGAAACTTCAGGAAATATTTGTATTTCTTAATTAAACCTTAAATCTAAATCAGTAGATGTGGAAGAATAGCCTAGAATTTTAAACATGAGAAAAGAAATCCACCTACAAAAGCATCTGGGTTGTTTTATGTAATAATAACAATTACAATGACTCAAACAAAATGAATAATAATGACCAAAATACATTGTATATTATGCAAAGAAAATGTATAAAAAATATCTAAGTACTCTTCAACATCTTCATCAATGACTTGGATGAAGGGATAGATGGGGAACTCATCAAATTTGCAGACGACACCAAGCTGGCAGGAATAGCCAACACTCCAGAAGACAGGCTTCAGATACAGAAGGATCTGGACAGACTTGAACACTGGGCACTAACTAACAAAATGAAATTCAATGGTGAAAAAAGCAAGGTTCTACATTTAGGCAAGAAAAACCAAATGCACAAGTACAGCATAGGTGGCACCATGCTCAATAGTAGTAACTGTGAGAGGGACCTCGGAGTCCTAGTAGACAATCACTTAAATATGAGCCAGCAGTGTGCTGCAGCTGCCAAAAAGGCCAACACAGTGCTAGGCTGCATTAACAGAGGGATAGAATCAAGATCACGTGAAGTATTAATACCACTCTTACAATGCCTTGGTAAGGCCACACTTGGAATACTGCATCCAGTTTTGGTCACCACGATGTAAAAAAGATGTTGAGACTCTAGAAAGAGTACAGAGAAGAGCAACAAAGATGATTAGGGGACTGGAGGCTAAAACATATAAGGAACGGTTGCTGGAATTGGGTATGTCTAGTTTAACGAGGAGAAGGACAAGGGGGGACATGATAGCAGTATTCCAATATGTCAGGGGCTGCCATAAAGAAGAGGGAATTAAGCTATTCTCCAAAGCACCTGAAGGCAGGACAAGAAGCAATGGGTGGAAACTAATCAAGGAGAGAAGCAACCTAGAACTAAGGAGAAACTTCCTGACAGTTAGAACAATTAATCAGTGGAACAGCTTGCCTCCAGAGGCAGTGAATGCTCCAACACTGGAAGTTTTTAAGAAGAGACTGGACAGCCATTTGTCCGAAATGGTGTAGGGTTTCCTGCCCGAGCAGGGGGTTGGACTAGATGACCTCCAAGGTCCCTTCCAACTTTACTATTATTATTATTATTATTATATAAGTGGCAAATAGTAGCTGTGGGGCAAGGGAGAAGGGGTGTGTGTATGTGTATACATATACATATACACATACACATACATGTACATCTATATCTATCTTTTCCCTTTTGTTGTTTGGGGGAGGTTAAAAAAGCCCACAAACATTTTAATAGATTTTTAGATCACATCCTTTTCAATAAGAACCAATATTTCAAAATTCATGTTGCATTGACCTTGATGGAGACATAGTGAAGCTAACATTTTTATTTAAATTCAGTGTTCAGTTTTGAAAGAAGCAACTGCATGTATTAACTGACTTTGAGAATTATTTCACTCACATGAATTTTTAGGATTTAGAACTGAAATAACTGCTAGGATCAATTAACTTTCAACTAGCATTACATAAGTTTATAAGATAATGTGGGACAATGGTCCATGCCTTTATAATACCAAAATAGTATCAAAAGAATGATTGAAGCTCTATAAGGGTGTTTCAAATGTTTGCTGGAAATGTAATTGTAAGGAAGATACTTTTTATTTATGTGGTGTGATAAGGCAAAGAATTATTGGGAACAGATTCAGGTTTCAATTCAGAAGATTTTAAAATGGACTTACAATGGAAGCCATCTTTTAGGACTACTAGATAAAGAAATTGGGAGAAAAAATGAACTCTGATACTATATATGATGATGGCTGCAAGAATTCTATATGCCCCAAAATGAAAAGAAGTTTTGACTCCCACAATGGAGGAATGGATCAAAAAGATGATGGAACTAGTAAAAATGGCGAAGTTGACTGCACTAATTAGGAAAAAGATTGTAAATAGCTTTATTGTTATTTGGAAACCATTCCTGGACTTTGAAAGAGGATTAAATCAGCTATTGTTATAGAAATGGTAAATAGTTACTATTTGGTATAAGTAATAAGTTGGTATTATAGCTCTATTAAGTAACTTACTACACCAAAAGAATTTGGAAGCACTGATTTTTGTTTCTTTTCTTTTCTTCCCTCACTTCACCATCCTCTACTCCCTTTTCCTCCTATCTTTATTTCTATTTTATATTAAGAATAAACCATTTTAATGAAAATATAATTACCAAAAGAGTTAAATCCAGCAAAGACATACAGACTCTGAATAAGTCTGAATGCCAACATTTCCCAAGACTTTAGATATTAACAATGGAATTGTAATCATATCAAGCAATTTAGGGATCATTAGAGTCATTCTAGCACCACATCAAAAAGATATCAAGGAAGAGCCAACCTTGCTGGCAGGTGGCCTAGCCCAATATAATTTTAAAGAAAATCCAGTTTTTTTTTATTTTGCATCATAAATTATGGGCTTGGATATACTCCTCCCCCTCTTCATTTGATATATTTAAAATTCCACTACATAGCCTAATTGCCCTTAAGTGGCAGATAACTCTGTCAGTTGCAAATTGCTGCAGTTACCCGTCAAGTAGATTGAAATACAAGAGAATGGCTTTTAGAAAAGCACCTTAGAGAATACTATTGTTAGCCAACATGTACAACCAAACATAAACTTGATTTTTGACAGTGCATTGTGCAAATATCTTTTGATTTAGACTAGTTTTTTGGGGAAGGGGGTTGCAGATAGTGGAATATTTCAGTGAATTTGAAAAATAAAAGAACAATATAAATAGCTTCTTTTTTTCCCCACAGTTCCATACTTCATTGTACAAAAGAGACTCAGAATGGGTTTAGGCGGTAAACATTAAAAGTTATAACTAAAACATTAAAGGATAGTTCAATTATTCTTATTTATTCATTCATTTTTTTTCAATTTGTTTAACCTTGTGAACTCTCAAACTTCCTCCTTCCGTTATATTTTCAAGATGGACAGTGTTTAATATTTATTTGTTATGTATATGTAGGGATGTGGGCCTATACATATGTTGTATATAGTATGTTAGGTGCGTGTCATGTATGTGTTCACTTTGAGAGCAGGCAACTAAATTTTATTTTTGATGTGTGCCGTTGTGCCCACAGTAAAAAAAAATGAAGGTTATCTTATCTTGTCTAAAATTTAAATGTAAAAAATTTCAGAATATTAGTTCTATTAGTTCTAACACTGCATAATACAATACTTTCAGAATACCAGTTCTGTTAGTAGTTCTAATACTATATAGTACAATATGGAATATTTTGGAATTTAAATCTGAAATCAAATCATATTTTTTCTTACCAGGTATAATCTCAGAACTGAAAGACACAATACTGACAATATCTGATTGGAAAGTTAAAGTTGGAGAATATGCTGCAATAGCAAATGTGTGTGTGTGTGTGTGTGTGTGTGTGTGTGTGTCAATAAAAATATAGAAAAACAAACACCAGGATAAAAATAAACAGGACCGTTTAATATAAACAAGCCTGTAAGTAAAAGAGTTACTGAGCTTTTGTCAGCCAAACTACTGATGTCATCAGAGTTAGAATGCTAGGTGATTAGGAATTCACATTTTTAATAATATTAAGGACACACACACACACACACACACACACACACACACGTGGGTGATATATATATATATATATATATATATATATATATATATATATATATATATATATATATAAAACCCTGACCTGAAGTAACCTATGACAAGACCCATCACAAGCCTCTATCTGATGACTCAGACCTGACCCATCACAAGACCCTCACTTGACACATCGACACCTGAAGCCCTTATAAACAATAGAACACTGACACAGAAATCCCCTAAACTCTGCTGAAGATGTTACTTAGCCTGGAAATGAAACATTCAGAAACCAACCAAACAAGCTCGGAGAACAAACCTACACCCAAGCTACAGATATTTGCCACTATTGCATATGTATATTTTTGTATATTTTCAGACAGACCGGTCTCATTGATTACACCTTGGCATTTTGACTGCTATACTGCAGTTCTACTTTTTAATATATATATATATATATATATATATATATATATATATATATATATATATATATATATATATATATATGTATGTATGTATGTATGTATATGTGTGTGTGTGTGTGTGTGTGTGTGTGTGTGTGTAAATTTGTAACGAGTTAAAAACAGTCAAGATAAATAGACAAGATACATATACTCAAAATGAGAATTAGAAACCATACCTGATAATATCATCACACATAAAATAGGAATCTGAATCTGAACATTCCAAACAAACAAACAAACAAACAAACAAACACTTGAGGTCATAATGCAAAGGAATAGTCACCACAAGCTCATCCCAAGGCTTGATGGAACAATCAAGTGTTTAGAAACTTCCTAAAAGTCAGAAAGTCAGAAAGGAAAGAACCATTCAAACATTTGAGGAGGTTCAAAGTTCGAGAACTGTTCAGAGTTCAAGGACTAGGCAGGCCTGCACTCGTTATTCAATACCCCCTAATCCTATTCAGATGATGGAGGAACATTAACCTGGTTTACCAGTTAAGGATGTAAGTTTAATGCACTTGCTTCAGAGAGGCCAAATAAGTTCCCTGGGGAAGTTTATAATTAGTTTCTCTTGATATTCAAAGCATGAGGTTCAAGGATGAAGCAGTTTCCTACCAGTCTGTATCACATTCACTTCAGTCACATCAATACATAGAGATGATGATCACCTCACCCTGTCATTGGCTTAGCTTAATGCTTTGTTTGTAGCAGCCTTCCAATTTCTAATAATCTCTATTTGCTTTAGATATTAACTTCTGTCATCTTTAGGCAGCATGCTGTATATTGCTCAAGCTCTAAAATCAAGCAGTTACATAAGTAGTAAGATGATTCTTCTAAGCATATAACTGTTAGATATACTTGACCGCTTTATGGACCATACTGCATGCACACAAAGAAAATGAAGTATTAGCTATTTAGTAGCTAGAATTAATTGTGCCTAAATGTAATTATATTTTAACATAAACTGAAATAGAGAACTAGTTAACCTCGCCTTGGGAGTTTGTTCTCTAAGATGTACAAACCCAACAATAATTTGAGAGGGCAATCGGGTCAGATGAATCGAATGAGGGGGAAGGATTGCCTGGGATCATATCGGAGTCTGTGGAAGGCTCTGAGGAGCACAAAGACTCAGAGCTTGATGTGACACTGGGCCCATCTACTCAAGCTCAGACAGAGAGACAGCTGGGTTGGGGGCCTGAACTGAGCGAAGATGAGGAGCAGCTGGGGCCTGTTCCAGATGCACGGATGCGCAGGGAGGAAAGGCGTGCAGGATAGTGGAGGGCAGTGGAAAAGTAAAAGTCTCTAAGAAGCCATGCCCTGGCTGGATTATAAAGAGGAGAGGCATGGGAAGGGCTGGTTGCTGAAGGCAACCATTCATGATACAGCTTTGTGGTTCTGTCACTGGAGTTCTTGCCTCAGGATTCTTGGATATTTAACTAGGTTTGTCGGACAGAACACTCATTATCAATTATGTGCCAAGCCAAGTGGGATTTTCTAAGCAGAGATAATAATGGGTAGACAAGGTCAGCAAGGCAAGAGATTTTAGCCCATTGATTATTCTCTTGCAAAGCTATTGGCTTATTTGGTAATCTGTTTGTTCAAGAAATGCACCTTTACTTACTTCTAGCTCTTTTCTTTCAAGAAGAGTGGAAGATTGGATAATATTATTCAGGAAACTGAAAAATGCTAGAGATGCATCAATTATATTCTAAATTTTAAAAACCCTTGTTACTGACCATAAAAATATTCCAGTTAGGCAGCAGATTAGGAAACAAAGTTAATGTTTTTTTTTAATATTAGGACTTAAGAGTGCATATAGTAATCACTATAATAAAATAGGGATCCTTTTCCCCTTTTTTGGAGGTGTTCAAGTGAAATATGAATGCTGTAGTCTGTAGTGTTTCTGAGCTAATTCAGATACCTTTCCCAGAATCCCCCCTTCTGTTACTCTCCTCCTAGTTGCCAAGCAGAATCTCAGGGTACAGATTTCATTGCACTAAGGTTATTTATTTATTTATTTATTTATAGTTTCCACTTAGATGTAATATTTCAATATGTATAATAATGACACAACATGACATGATATGATATATGATATGATATACTTTAAAAAACTGGACTTTGGGATTGTTCAGTTTTTTAAATTGTCCAGGGAAGGTAGCTCAGCTATAACAGAGCCAAAAGCTTTCCAGTTCAGTTGCTTGATACTTAACTGTGGGTTAGCTTGATGGCCTTACAAAAGATGATATCAGAGCAAATGACAGGGTGGAGAGCAAAGTGAGCAAAAGAGGAAATGAATGTAGCAATATCCTGACATTAAGGCACCAGACTGCCTGACCTACTTCCAGTGTTTGGACATTTACTCATTCTTTCCACCATTGTTATTTCTACCAGGCAGCTGTACTTGCACGTATGCTGCAAGTAATATCAAATCTAGTTTGCTCTATGTAAGCTGTGAGTGAGGAAATGAAACCTTTTATGTTTATAATGACGTTTATAGCTTTGCTGTTGGATTCCAACCTAAAAGAAGTTGGAATATTTGATTGTGTTTTTTTGTGTGTCTGTCTTTTGCTACATAATCTCCCTGCTCAGTGCAAGTTTTCTCATTCTTTTGATAATCCATTTTGAAGTAATTTATTTCAGTTTTATACCTGTACTACGCTCTTTTATCATCTTATTAAAAAATTGAATGCTACACTTTGCTATCATGTTCTTATTGCTACATATAAAACAAAGGTAAGAATGATAACTTTCCTTCATAACAATTACCCAAATAATGCCTAGAGGAACAAAACAGTATGTTGCATAACACCAGGTGGGAAACCAATTTACCAAAGATGGTTTCATGTTATGGTTTATCAGTTCAATACCTATACAGTATATCATGCCAAGGAAACTTTTAAACAGAACATTGTGAATATTAGTATCCAAACTGATATAGAGTCTCTTGCCAATATCAGATCTTGAAAATGGTTGATCAAGAATAAGAAGGCATTTCAAATAGAAAAAAATACCTGACTAGGTGTATGAGATGGTAACACAGAACAGATTTTATTACGGTGAGATTTGAGCTATTAGATTCTATTCTGAAATAAGGGAGATTTTATCAAGTGCTATATTACTAGAGGAAGCTGATAGACAACTATATACTTCAGTCAGAGTCATTCTTTGACAGAACAGCCTATGGGGATACTGTCAATAGACTGCCTTATTCCTCTAGGGCATGAAATCAACTGTTTCTAGCAGAACTGCCAACTCAATTCTCTTGATTTGTCAAGGCTGTCTGACTGAGAATTGATTTTATGCAACAGGCTGTGATAATATGGAAATCTGATAATTTATTTGAATGTGCTTTATATTTATGCATTGGTACTTTAGCTGTCATCAAGTTTTGACTTCTTTGGCCGGGATTTACAAATCACTTTATTTGCATTATATGAATTGATCACTTACATGGAAGTAAGCAGCTTTATGCATTTAGTTTGAACTGCTTCCCTTACTGATACTTTATCTATTTATGATATGATTTAATTCCAAGAAATGCAAAAATGTATGCAATAGATCAAATTCTGTACTATATTTCACATTCATATTCTTCACTCTGGTCACCTAATTAGGAGGGAGAGGGCTTAGACTGGAGGAGTCAGCAGCATTTTTAGCTATGGCCTAACTGCTTCTCCACTAGGGAAATATTTTTTTTTTCTCCACAGCCTAATCTGATCCATTTTCAATCTTTCTTTTATTGACTTATCATACCAAATTTGTTCCCATTTTGCTTTGCAGAGATGCTGATGGACAGAAGACAAATAATTGTAATAATTTCCTTCCAACATTTTGCTGGGATGGAAAGAATGACAACTTATGGCACATAGAGTATGTCTTCTGCTCTTCTTTCTAGTCCCTTAAAACAGGGGTGTCAAACTCGTGACATCATGTGATGTGTCGCAAGGGGCAATGGGGTGGGCACGGTTTTGTTGTGACACATCTGGCCTGCGGGCCAGCAGTTTGACACCCCTGCTTTAAAAGTATCTCAACTGCAGGTCTTCTGACCAGGAAGGAAGAGAGAAAGGCTTAGAATGACAGAGCCATCAATTAGTGGGTGATATAACTTAAGTATATTAAGCACACAGATATTAAAATATTATCAAAATGTATGAAATAAATATGTTCTAATTCAAGTACCTATTTTCTTCTCTATTAATTGGTAATGAGACACAACCAATTAAGGATGGCCAGGTGTTTATGCTTCACATAAAGCCAAAAGTTTGTATAATAGAGAAAAAAGAGAGACAGAAATGGATCACCAGTTAGGTAGAATATTCATTGGTTTCCAACTCCTTCCTCTTCTCCTAATACATTCATCCTTTGTCAAAAAGTTGGAAGAAATCAAAACCCAGCCTGCAGACCAAAGGCACTGGCTTGGCATTTAAAACATGGTCAGATGAATGTAGGAGAATATAATGTGAGGAGAATATAAGTGACAGAACCGTCAATGGTCACTTGGACAATAGATTCAAAAAATAAAATAAAAAGCACACCAGCACAATTTGAGAAAGTAATGACACCAGAAAGAGTATTTTATTATTTAATTGCTTTAACTTCTTATGTAATGAAATACTTTTGATGTATTATTATTAAAACCAGCCGTTATCTTAGAGATGGGAAACCATTGGTTCTCCAGAAGTCACCAAATGATATTTCCCAGCAAAGATGTAGTGAAAGATGCTGGAACGTATTATTCAGAAACAGCTGGAGAGCCACATACTCTCCATCAGTTCTCTTATATAAGAATCATTCTCTTCTCAAACAACAGATGAATGAAAATCATTTATTTTTATTCAGTTCTAAAATCTCTACCTGCTTTTCCCCTGACAAAATAGTTCCCAAACACCTTGGCATGTTTTCCTATATAATGGGTTGCAGATGTTTTCAGCCACAAAGATGTTTATGAGATTGAGTCATTGGGTGAGTGTGTTCATGATGCTGCTGCATCCATGGAATGACTTTGCCTATTAATCTCAATGTGATTTTCTGGCTAAGTTTAAACAGCTTTTGAAATTTAATGCATACCTATACAAGGTGTGTGTGTGTGTGTGTGTGTGTGTGTGTGAGAGAGAGAGAGAGAGAGAGAGAGAGGGAGGGAGGGAGGGAGAGAAATTTCGTATTGGAAGTAGGCAGCTCGCAGTCAAATAATGGAACATCCAAAGAATTTCCAGAGAGTGCAGAATTACAGTGGCAGGAAATTAAACCCTTTCTGAATGTTGAATGAAGTAATATCTAGAAAAAAAAATAGAGGGAGATGACTATCCCACCTCTATTACAATCCATCAGAATCAAGAATGATCTATTCATGAGAAAAGGGAACATATATTATTCAGTGTAAAGATTGAATAACTTTGTTGACAGACTAGGCATATCAAATTATAATATTGTAAAAGAAGAATGGGCACATGCTGTTAATTCTCAGGATTTATCTTCAGTTCAGTGAAGAGTCCTACTGCTTAGAAAATCCTGAGACCAGAAGATTGATGATCACTAGGAAAACAAAACGTATTTATTTATTTATGCACAGCATGTATTATTTGTCATATTTGTATGTCTCCCAATCAGTTAAGTCTCTGGGCATTGAGCAGACAAGCGAGAGACAGATTTTTATTTATTTATATTTCATGTTTCTTAACCGCCCATCTCCCTCAGTGAATATAATGCAGATAATAATCGCTAAATAAAAACAAGGAAGGAAGTGACTGAATTAATTCTGGGGAACCATGCTCCAGAGTGTGGATGTTATGACAGAGAAAGCCTGCTGCCTAGTTCACTCTCAGGGAGCTTCTAGTGAGAAAGGGATTCTTAACAGGCATATAACTATTCTGCCTATATGGGCAGGTTCAGTTCTGTCAAGATAGTCTGGATATAACCCAGTATTATATCATAAAGATCTTTAAAAGTGATGACTACCATTTTGAGTTAGGCCCAGAGGGGTGTTGGGGATCAGTGCAACAACTGAGACTTGACATTCTGTGGGTGGGATTCTCCCTCGGGCAGTCCAGCTGCCATTTGCTGGATCGGCTGCTGTTTCCCAAGACAGAAGCCCCAAAGTGAGTGTTTTGCAAAAGCTAAGCTGAGGAGTGACCAGAGCAATATGTGTGCCTATGTATAAATTAACAAAGGAAAGACGATATTCTTGGTTTGATTTTTATATCAACATCGAAGACGAGACAGTAACAAAGAGGCAGAAGAAGATCTGGATCTGCAGATATAAATTTATGAGGAGAGGGAAAAAGCTCAGGATCCTTAAATGTACTGAATACTTTATCCAACGCCTGGTCAAAATCTGATTCATAATTTTGTTAAAATATTTTTCCCCCTCCCTTATGAAATAGAGTTTTCTTCTTCTATCTTACTGTATTATCAGAGTGTTTGAGTGTTTTTCTGGAGTTTATTATTATTGGAGATAGGGTTCTATCACTTGGTAGCCTCCCAGACTGCTTACTCTACTCAAGCTCCTGGAGAGGGGTGTTTCCCCATTATGGCTCCCCCATTTGCAGCCACAGAAGCTGCAAACCACTAGAGAGAAAATGGCCAATTCCATGAGCATCTTATAACAAAAGCATACTGATCAATCATGAGGATTTCAACCACATTTGCTTCTTCCTGGTTTTCTACTCAGATGCATGCAGAAAAACTTTCACTCCCCTCCCCCCCAAAAAAAAATCGGCAACAGCAAACCCCAAGTTTGAAAAGCTTGATATGCAGTAGCATTTTTAAGGTATCCTCAATAGATTTATCAGACATATTATAGCAAACTTGTGCCCTGAAAGAAATTTGCCTCTGCAAAAGTAATCTACATCTGTTAATATCTGGAGGATTGTTATTTGAACAGTTTTCTCTGAAACAGATGTGCCAGAAATAGGTAAAAGAAATGAATGTTTTGTTCTGAAAGGGCAGCACCAGAATGACAGCTCCAGAGAATTAATTCCAAAGTTGTAAATGTCCTCAATTAGGGTAGGTATAGCATTTGATAGAGTGTGCAGCTATCTTTCTGCTACGTTTACAGCAACTTTGCGTAATGAAGCATACAAGTGTATATGCACACACACACGATTCATATTAATAGCTGATATTTCAGGTAAGGTGTAAGAGACGTATCAGCCACCCAAAAGCAAAGGGTTTTTTATCCTTATTTTTGATCACTATTTATTTTTATTAGAAAATATTGGGTGATATAAAATCTAAATTAACAATTAAACTGCCTCTTAGCTACAGACATGTAATCACCTTCATGAGTGCCCCCATGAATAAAA
This sequence comes from Crotalus tigris, assembly GCF_016545835.1. Classification (NCBI taxonomy): domain Eukaryota; kingdom Metazoa; phylum Chordata; class Lepidosauria; order Squamata; family Viperidae; genus Crotalus; species Crotalus tigris. Next base: position 178,924 of record NW_024096878.1, read on the forward strand.
TAATAACCAAAAGAAGTAATTGTCCTCTGAACAAAGCCTTCACACAACCTTCTATTGAACTTCTTAAAAATGAATGAAGCTGTTATACTGTTGACTGCTCCTATAATTAAGGTGATTCTTCTGTAGATATCACTCACCAATACAGGGAACTTTGGGAAGTATAACCCTGGTATCTTTCTGGAGATCATGGACATGAGAAAGGCAGAATGCATCAGCTAGAGCAGGAGTCTTCAAACCTGGCCCTTTTATGACTGGCTGAGGAATTCTGGGAGTTGAAGTCCACAAGTCATAAAAGGGCCAAGTTTGAAGACCCCTGAGGTAGAGGCCTCATATAGGCTTCTCAGATTCCATGTTCCAATTCGTAGTTTTGGGTTTATCGTGCTTCTAGTGGACCGGGAGATTCTTAGCACCCCTGCCTCATTTAAGGGGTGCCCATACTAGGTTTTGCCACCATTAACATGATTTTACTGGGAAATATATAGTGCAGTAGTCTTCCCTTTGCTTTCTACACCACTGTGTACACGCTGTTCAAGTGGCTGCCACCACACCATGTGCTGTTCTTCTGAATCTGTTCCAACCAATATGATCTCCGCCTTCAGTCGATACTGGGGATCCAGCTGCCACTCACCAGGCCTGTTGGTCCACAGGAGGTATTTAATTCCCTCCAGCCCGCCATTACAGTATAAAAGCCATAATGGGTAGGGCCCCACCCGGGGATGTGCTCTGTGGGGGTTCCAGGCTCCCCCTGACAGAAGAGTTGGTCTCTGACAGATGGCCACCTGAAGAGACTAGAAGCATTTGAAATGTGGATTTACAGGCGGCTGTTACGTATAAGTTGGGTTGACAAGATCAGAAATGAGGAGGTGATAAGCTGCTTGGGAAAGCCAAGGGAAATAATCAAAACAATTAAAAAATGAAAATTAGAATATTTAAAAAACGTGATGTGGCACCCAGAAAAATACGGCATACTCCATTTAATCCTCCAGGGAAAGATTGAAGGCAAACGAGGTCCAGGCAGAAGAAGAACATTGTGGCTTCAAAATCTAAGGGACTGGTTTGGACAAAACTCAGCAGCACTTTTTCATGCGGCTGCTGATAAAAACAGGATCGCCAACATGATCACCAACATCCGATAACGGATATGGCATAAGAAGAAGAAGAGCTAGAGGCTAAACTGCTAGGTTGCTTCCAGTTGCCAGTCATGAGCATGCTGCTGCAGGAATTTTCTCATCTACTTTCTTATTTATTTGTTTAATGTATAATGCCCATTTCACATATATGACTCTGAGCAGAAGACAATATAAAAACAATATAAAAATAATCAATAATTAAAACATAAATAACATAATAGCATAAACAGCTAAGAACAACTGCAACATCTCACAACCAATACAATCCAAGGAGTGAGCTCACCCGTATTATCAGGGCCCCAGGCTTGATGGCAAAACCAAGTTTTTAATGCCTTGCTAACTGCTGATTTAGTAAGAATGCCTTTTCTTTTCTGTAAGGAACTTAATATTTGCCAGCAGATGGATCTATTTATGTTATGAGGCATAATTGCATGCTCTTTGCAATATGCTAAGTTCCTTTTTTCTTTCCAGTCAGAAATGAATCCAAGCAGAACATAACAAACATAATCAGTTCACCTTCCCTGGAGAAAAGTGAGAAATCCAAACTGACTAGTTCTTGTTACATCTACAAACCATTTCTAATCCAAAAACAAGAAAGGATGCTGAGTGCAATATCTCCACTTGCTATCAAGCACAGAATACAAATGTAAGGCTGACGCTATCAAACAACAGTTTTATTCAAGGAATCAACAGCTTTCCAAATACGCCAAAGTTATAAAAGGTTTTGCTTCCTACTCCTGCTATTCCTATTCAGGGTATACTTCTCATTGTTAAGAAGCGAAGCTTAATAAAACTATCAAAATGTTGTATAGTCTCTTCCTGACCACATTTGCATAGAACTTAAACTAGGCTGTGTTTAAATTATTATCGTTGTTGTTGTCATTTAGATTTAATATATCTGCCCTCTCCAATGAACTAGGAGTGAATGAATCTTCCCTTTTATGGTATTGCTGATCCCTAACAAACCTCTGTTTGTAGCGAGCAGGGTGAAATTCTGGTTCTTATTCATTCTGTTTTAAATGGTGGTGTGAGAAGCAGGTGAAAAGATATTCCTGTGAATGGAAGTGATGGATAAAGGTCCTTAAACCTGCAGAAAAATGACTAGAAGACTTTTATTGCGACCTTCCTTAAGTTAATTAAGGTTGAGTTAATTATAGCAATGTGTGACTGCTTTGCACTGAATCAGAAATAAGCCAAGCAACTTCTGTTGCCACCTCCAAAATAAAAAATGCCTTTATTTACTTCCAAAGCTGTGCCACCAATTTCTTTTTATCCATGCCTTCTAATCTTTCAGTTGCAGAAATTCCTTCCATCTCTCTAGGTTTGTGTAATCACTAGAAAGTCACAGCAAGCAATTGGTCCTCCTCTTTCTGATGTCTGATGTGCAGCTATAGTATACAGCAAGCTGTAGTAATAGTAGCCATTTGAGAAATGTCTCTTTCTACAGTTTGCATAGTACAAACATTGGGGAAAGCATATTTGCCTTGTATCACCTATAGACCAGCACTAATTGTTTATCCCAGCAGTTCTCAACCTTTTCTATACCTCGCACCCCTAAAACGCTTCTGATATATTCTTGCACCCCTTACAAAAGTTCGAAATAATGGCAATGAATTATGCATATACATTATAATTTTGAAAGTTTTCGCATCCCCTGGGATATCGTCTTGCATCCCCAGGAGATGCGAGCACCCCTGGTTGGGAACCCCTGGTTTATCCTGTCCTCAATTGCTTTGGATCACATTAAGAAGAATTAGCCCAATAAATGGATGAGTGATTGAGGGGTTGGCTGAATAAGGGTGGGGAAGAGTCAGTTTTCAGCTCCAATTAGATTCTCCAATTTGGGAAGAATGCAGGGACCATAACGCTGACTTGAGAAAAGAATGATTATTAATATGGACTCCTAATACTCGTATTTCTGAATGTCGAAATCTGATAGAAACGGGTAGAAGTAGTGCAATTAGAAATTTTCTAAACAGTGTGTGTATTAAAACAAGTATTTAAATATTTAGTGCGTTTTGCTCATACAGTCCAATCTTCTTCAAATTTCATTTGCGGAAGGTTGGAAGGTATGAGCAAAATAGTATAATTGCTAATTTTATTTTTATTTTATTTTTGATATGCTTGAATTGCATTTGAAATACATTATGGTTGCTGGGCTGCATTTTAAAATCAGATTCCCAAGATTACAAATGTAAAGTATTCTGTCATTTGAGAAATCTCGACTTTCAAAACAATGTTTTTTTGTAAAAGAAGAATGCATTCAGGGATTTTTTTTTTTTAAAAAGTAGGAACATTAAAAAAAATACTGGTTTATTTGACAGAAGGTAAACCACCCTTATAAAAGATCTGAGCAGCAGCATAAATAAGGTTTCCAAGAGCAATCAAACCTGAATATAATGTTGAACCAAGGTTTTTGATGAAACTCTGATTTGGAGCTATTTTTTTTCTGACCCAGAAACACAGATATCATTTGAGATGAGTGGATGGTAATATTTCTGATTCTTACTGAATCAAATTATATGATGATGATTGCCAGATCCATCATTTCTGCTTGCTAGGCCACTTAGTCATTTTCCTGAGTGCAGGAATGGATTCTATCACTCTCTGTTAAAAAACTTTTTCTGCTAAAATATAATTGGCTGTGTTTTTATAAATCTCACTCCCTTACAATCCCTCTCCTTTCTCTCTTTCTCCTCTTTGAGTAACTGCTTGAACTCTCTCTCCCCCCCCCCCCATTTACTTTTGATCCATAGCTCACAAGTGACTGTAGCCTGGGAACTGGAAGTTATTTTGTCCAGTCCAGGAATCATATCCATTCATTGGGACTTCTTTCCCTAATTTTCACCTAGAATTCTAATTAAGGGCCAGCTAGGTTCTTGATAAGAACACTGAGTTCTGAAAAGAGTAAAGACTTTGCTCACATACTTAAGTGCACTCTACTCATACCTCTCTTGCTAGTAGGGCTGGCCATTCCAGGATATGAGAATGACAAACTTTTCTCTGGGGGGAAAAAAAAATCAGCTTGACTTTCTCTTTCACAGCTTTTATAGTTTGCATTGCTGGGCAAATTCACCAAGCACAACTCTAATTGATTAATTGCTGCTCATTTGTTTATCTCTTAAGCTAGCATCCTCATTCCTCAGCTTTCTGCTTTTTTCTCCCCATTCTTTCTGAGAATGTATATATCATCTGCTGGCTTCCAGATAAAGAAAGATTACTCTATTTGTATGACAGAGTGGGCTTTTTACTGCCTCTTACCCTGAGGTGCTGAATCTAGCTTTCTAAAATTTTATTTTTCTTATTACACCTCTACCTACTCTCAGCCTCTCAGAAATACACTTCTTGCTCAAGCTTTGAAGCTCCTCTTTGAAAATACTGCTCTCCATTTTGAGCCATCTTAAAACTACTGAGTGGTTATGTGTGAAGTTTCATCGCAATCTATCGACATCCTTAGTTCCATCTGGCTGTCCTGCCCTTTCCTTCAACTACCTCTTTCTGCCCTGCAGGATGGACTGCTCTGTTACTGGCTGCTTCTTCTTTTCCCCCTTCCAGCTGATGCCATTAAGCTCCACAAAGACAATGGGATCCAGTAAAGTCTCCTGGCCTCCATGTATTCCCTACCTCTTCTGTCAGCACACTTTTGTTCCAGCCTTACAGTTCTCAGGAACACCTTTTTGGTTTCAACCCAGATTGTCTAAAGCAGTAGACTTAGCCATGGTGGCACAGTGGTTAGAATGCTGTATTGCAGGCTAACTCACTGTTCACTCCAGGAATTAGATTCTCATCAGCTCAAGGTTGACTCAGCCTTCCATCCTTCCGAGATTGGTAAAATGAGGACTCAGGTTGTTGGGGGCCATAGGCTGATTCTGTAAACCACTTAGAGAGGGCTGTAAAGCACTGTGAAGTCGTATATAAGTCTAAGTGCTATTGCTATTGTCCCCACTGTACTGTAATTATGTGTGTGTATGCATACATACATACATACATACACATGCATACACACTCATACATACACACAGAGAGGTATCATTCATCCATCCATCATTCCAGATTGGCAGCCCTATTGGCAAACTACTGCAATCCAAAAATTATTATTTTTAAATATGGTTCAAAAACAGCCAGGAGGAGCAAAGCAACCAGCTTATGCTGCTGGGCAGAATTGCTGCAATTTTATAAAAAGTTGCCACATGACACACAAAGAAGCCATGTAAGGAAATCAGTATTCTTGCACAGTTTGGCCTCATCCAACCTTGCTGCCACAGAAGCATACACAAAATGCACACATAAATATTTCTTGGCTTTTTTTTCCCTCTAGTGGAAATGTGTGTGGCTTTGAGGTGGCCTACATTTTGCTGGGTGCAGGTGAAAACAACTCCCAGAAAAATCACTGTCTCTTAATTAAGTACTTCAAACTCATTAGAAAATGTTGCCTTTTAATAATATTGCAAACCAACTTATTTGGTCAGGTCATACACAAGAAGTTTCAGGGCTTTGCTTTTATGGCAACAACATGTCTATGTCATGGTTCCGATGCTAAGACCAACAAAATCAGAACTCCCAGGCTAGAGGTTTCATCAAAGAACATGTTTATTGGTTACAAAATATCAGCCAGGTCAAAAGTGAAACCAAGTCTGAAATTCCCTCCAAAAAGTTACACTATTACAAAGTCAAACTTCCCACCCCAGTGTTATGCAATCAGCTATGCTTCCCAATAGAATAACTTGGCGGGCTTTCTAATAAAATGCTCAACCCTCTAACCTAACTGACAGAATGACCTTAGTTCACACGAGACTCAGAATTGTTTAGACTAGCAAAAATACTCTGCTAGATCAAGAATGATCAAGATTGCTTCAGCCAGGTTCTAACTCTAATCCAAGATCTCACAGTTATCAAGGTGGCTAACAATCTAAAACACAAGATATTAATTAAAGTATACCATCATAGACCAAAAAAAGGCAAAAAGTTAAGAAGGAATACAGAATACAGGTAATCCAATAACAACATATTCATACATAGGATTAAGGTATAGTTGGGCCCAGTAGCTTCTAACTGTCACTGCTACAGCACACAATTTTGCTACACTTCTGGAGACTTCCTGGTCCTGACTGTTGAAAAGGTAGCTAGCAATTGCCACATGAAATCAATCTGAGTGTTTACAATAAAATTGTGAATTCAGTCTATCCTCTTTTCTTTAAGAACTCTTTTAGGTGATTGGACAGCCAATTGTCCAGAATGGCATAGGGTCTCTTGCTTGAGCCGGGGGTTGGATTAGAAGACTCTCTTCCAATTCTGTATTCTGTTATTCTCCAAGAATGAGAGTTAGGGTGTCTGCTTTTCTCCCAATTTCAGAATCTGAACAGATACATAAAAACTCTTGATAAGGAATGGGTTAACTTCGAGGAGTAAACCCAACAGATATCATAAATAGATGACTATTTTTTTTTTTTTAAAAAAATGCAAATCTGAAAGTACAATCCAGCTCAAAAAATTAGAAAGGGTCCCTCCTGAGCCTCTTGCCCCTCCCATATTCCTGCTTTTGGCTGAACTTTTATTTATCTGGCCATTCTTTTGGCAGCTTTCCTTGGCCTGGTTTCCCAAGGACTTTCCCACATACCATTACAGAATGCCATTAAATCTTTCCTGACAGAATCATTGATGGGAAAGCATCCAAGCTTGTCAATGTGAATGCCCTCCTATGTGACAGGGCAATTTAAGTGATACAAATATTTGTGGGTGGTAAAGGGAGCTCATGGAAGATACAGAACATTAATTCTGTCTGTATATAAAGAGGTCAAAAATGCTCTGCTTGAGCTTTCTCCAGGACTAGCATGGACACAAATTGGGGTAGGCCTATAATAAACCAAGTCAGTGGTTATTTGTTTCATCCAAGGATACTGTTATCTCTACCCTAAATATCCATTTATAACCCCCCCCCCAAAGATTTGTTAAAGTCTGTCCTTCAGCTGGCAAGATCATTGCAGAAGTCCATTAGCAACAGAGGGTGGATTCAGAATAGGGATTGCTCCTAAACTTCTAAAACAGCAATCAAACTTTTAAAAATACAAGTTAAAGAACTAAATACCAGTTAAAAGTGAGGAACAATTTTCACAACAAGTGAAAAGATCTGGTTGCAGAAGAAGGGATCTTGCTTTCTTCAGTCTTCTAGAATTTTTTTACAGCAATTCTGGAATTAAAAATTGGCCTCACTAGCGTATTCTATCCACCCACTGTCATGAATTTCTTCAGACCACATTTTTAAAGTGCAGGCTCACAACAAAATCCTGGCCTCCAAGCTGCCAAAAACAAAACAATGGCCTAATAAACAATTTTGCCTTACAGTATTCATTCCACTTACCACAACACCCCCTTCTTTTCATACACCTTCTTTCCTGTCCTGGCTCTTTTCTGGTCATGCTTGTTTCCTGTTTGTTTTATCCATGGAGGATTTATATTTGTGTTGTGGGTGGCATGTTCTCACTGCAACCAATTAAGTATAAAGACAAACTGAAATGGGTACAAGCTGCAGTCATACCCAACTTCTTCCAGTCCATTGTCTTTTTCCTTTGTATTTAGAACCTCAGGAATTTAATATTTGCTTGAAAAATGGCTGGTTCAGCAACTGTGGGGAACATTGTGAACATTTAGAATCCAAAAGTTCTAAAGCAACTTTTCTTGCTTTAGAAAAGTTCTGATACAATCACAGATTAGTTTTCTTTCCAACATTTTGTTTATATATTTTAAGCCAGTGCTCAGAAAGGGGGAAGATGGACACAAAGGGAGTGTTTACTTCCCCCTCCCCCACAAAGGTTGCTGTGAAATTGCAATTTTCAACAGTGGCATTGGGTTATGTTTTATTATATTTATTCTGTATAAGAAGGCTGTGGTCCTTATTTTTCTTATTTGGGAATAAATATCTTTGAACTCAAATGGACTAAGTCTATGTAGAATTGTACTGTGCAACTTATTCAAGAATTTTAGACAGCAGAAAGGGTGCTTCATTGATGGCTAGAAAAATGTGGGTGGGAGTTGGGGGGAAAGATTGGAAGATTGCAAGGCCTGGAGACTAAAACATACTAAGAACGGCTGCAGGACTTGGGTTTGGCTAGTCTAAAGAAAAGAAGAAATAGGGGAGACATGATAGCAGTGTTCCAGTATTTGAGGGGCTTCCACAAAGAAAAGGGGGGCACATTAACTTCCAAAGCACCAGAAGGCGGGGCAAGAAACAATGGTTGGAAACTGATCAAAGAGAGAGGCAACCTGGAATTAAGGAAAAATTTCCTGACAGTAAGGACAATTAACCAGTGGAACAGCTTGCCTCCAGAAATAGTGGGCACTGGAGATTTTTAAGAAGAGGCTAGACAGTCACTTGTCTGAGATGGTATAGGTTCTCCTGCTTGAGCAGGGGGCTGGACTAGAAGACCTCCAAGGTACGTTCCAGCTCTATTCTAATTTAGTTTTCTATGGTGAGTTTGTAGTTTAATTCTCTGTAAAGTGGCTGCAGTGCAGGCTTATTTTAAGAGGAGTGAGACCCACTTCTGAGTGGATACACAAACACAAACTTATTAAATTGATGCCCATGTTTATTTTGAATAGACTTTCAATATTCTTCTACACTTTCTATTTTGGCTTCATTAGATTTAGAATGTGGCTTTTGAACTCTTATCCAAGAGGAAGCTATAGAGGGCCCTTTGCTCCTGGTAAATATAAGGACATAAACATTAAAAAGTTAGTATTTTGATTTCTTTTATTAATGGATTTACATGAAAACAGCTTCTTTGGAACTTAAGATACTGAATACATGACAGGGAAGAAAAGCTAATGGGAGAAGCAGATATAGTATGTGCATGTTCAAATGCTAGGATCAGATCATGCACAAATGTGCATTTTGGAGAGGGAAGACCTAGAGCAGGGGTCCCCAACCCTCGGTCCATGTACCAGTACTGGGCTGCGGTGTGCCAGCAACTGATCCACACAAACAAGCAAAGCCCCATCCGCAGGTTGCAGGCAGCACACAAAACCACACCCCCTCTGGTCCATGGAAAAACCCCCTTCACGTAACCAGTCCCTGGTGCCCAAAAGGTTGGGGACCTCTGCTCTAGAGAGCCAAGAATGTCACTTCCCTCTTTGCAAAATAGATTTACCCTTTCAAACTTGTGTGATTTATAGCAGTGCATCAGATATGGCACCAGCCACTTTTTCAAATGAGAAAGAAATGTACTGGCTTCATGAAACTGTAGCTTTCGTTTCATTTGCAGGTCTCGGTTTGGCATTCTGCAGGGGTGTGTTGATAAGTCATAATCTTTTCGCTTGGCAAAGTTGAAAGGGAAAGGTGGTCCCAATGAAGAGAAAATAAGACGAAGTTGTTCATCAAATAACTAGATAGGAAATGTCAATGCATGGAGATAAAGCACTAGAAAGTCACCAGTATGATCCGAGGTGAACTCTTAACAAAATACCTTTTAGCCAGAACTGAGAGAGAGCTTAGAAAAATCCTTCAGGCAAGTATGTTATAAAATAAATCTCAGGAGTGAAACTCCTTTTGTAAATTAACTATCTGTGCTTCTTACTCTTCAGTCAGTTTCCCAACTTTTTGTGAAAGGCATAGCTGGAAGCCATAACTTTAATATGCACCCATTGTAAAACAGTCAAGATAAAAAGAAATAATATATATGTATGCTTTAAAAGCCATGTTTCTCTATAGTATTAATATAATCCATACTCAAGGATGATGCTATGATTTATCTATGTATGTGTGTGTGTCTCTTTTATTTTTGTTGTATAAAATCTTCAGACATTTTTCACCATAAAAGTTCTAGAACCCTTCATGAACCAAAGCTCCAAAGTTTCAAAGTTTGTCTTCTTCAACTCTAACCAGGCCTAAATGGTTGCAATTTTTTTTGACCAGAAAATGAGTAGGAAACTTATCCAAACATAAAAATATACATGAAGAAATAAAATCAATTCTTTGCTCAGGTAGGAGACTGAGGCAGGAACAAGTCTTGAAATTGTTTAATTCTTCTTTATTTTCTTCTCACATTTAACTACTGGCTACTTCACTGATCTACCTTCTTTGTTCATTTCCATTTCCAATTATTGTATATCTGGGAGATGGTTTTCAAAGGGAACCACTATAAATTCTATGCTCTGCTTTATATTCTATCTTTTCAATTATATTTGCAAAAATATATAATTGCTTACCCTGCTCCCAGTTATAGTGGGGGTGGTTGTTCCTGCGAGGGATGAGCAAAGAATGCTTGGACTGTGTCAAGTTGATTCAGCCGGGAATATGCCAAAAAATACATATTCTCACCTGAGTCACTCAAGATGTGAAGCTCATCCCAGCCATTTAGCTAAGCCAAGTGGACATCTTTATCAGCACAGCAGTGTAGAAAGATACTGGAGATGGATTGATCATCAAAGTGACAATGGCAAAGGCATCATTCCATATTGCATTCCATATTGCATCATTCCATATTGCATGAAAGAGCACAGTGAAACCCAGTCACCTATTTTTTCCAAGAAAAACCACACAGAAAATGGTTAGGTATAAAGTGAAAGACAATACAATGACCTTCAGGTCACATGCAATCAACATTAGTACTGAGAAAGAGCTGAGGATATTTTGGATTATTAAGGTACTGTACATGTAAGTTTACAATGTAATTGAAAACCTTCAGTTACCAAAATTCTATCTCAGTGAGCGACAAGTAGGTTTTCATAATGCAAATGGGGGAGGGTGAAGGGTGAATGTGAGAAATCAGATTCAGGGCTAAAACAAAACAACTTTAGCCAAGCTTATTCTCAAAACAGTTTGGAAGAATGGTATATATAGTAGATAAGGTAATAAGTGGAATGCAAATGCACTTGCTTGGCTATTATTGTGTAAATAAATGTAACAGAGACCATTTAGTAAGAGCAGCTTGCTTATACAAAGAATGCAAGAGCTGTTTTTAGATTGAGTTGTTATTTTAATTGACTCATTTGTCCTTCAGAACCAACTTAAAAATACCTGAGATGTCCCAAAGGTGCTTTTTTCAGGAGTTTTTCTTTGGAGACGTTTCGCTTCTCATCCAAGAAGCTTCTTCAGCTGTGACTGGATGATGTGGAATGGAAAGATTTATACTCCTTGCAGACAGCTGGTCATTTGCATTTTTTAAAAGAGTCACTGAGGCCACCTGGAGGTTTACCTGTGTCCTCAGGGTTACCTGAGCAGTGCAAAGGTGTGTGGAGCCTTCTTGGCTGCAGGATGTTTTCTGTCCTGTGTCCCTTCACTGTTGAAGACAGGCGTAGGCTGTTGGGGATGAATCTGTGCTTTCTGAATCTCAACTGAAGTGCAAATGGTTCCCGTAGTCTGCAGTGATGACTGAGAATCTCTGTAGATATTTACCTGAGAAGTCCCATGACCTCCCGTATATTCATGATCAAAGAGAGAACTCAAGAGATGCCCTTGACCCAGTAGTGTTACCCATATAGCCACATGGCTCTTTTATTGATACAATATAATACACACATCCTAATCTATCCATCTCCACTCATGTTTTATGAGTAGTTTAAAAACAACAAGCTTTTCAGACATTTTGGATGCTAGGAAAATAAATATGCCAGAGGCTGCCAGAAGACTGATGGTAACAATGTTTACGCATTAGGTAAGAAAAAAATCTAAAGGTCGAATTTCAGTAGCAATCTGGCTGACCTTTAATAATGACAATTGTTTCCAGTGATATAGTTCAAAGTATAAGTCCAAATACTTCACATCAAATTAGAAACCATGCTTTGTAAGGCACCTTATTGAGTAGATTAACCCATGGGAATTATATTCAAATGAACTGTGTTTCTTTTTAAAGAAAGAAGAAGCATTAGGAATATATATTATATTCATACTTCTTCATATATAAAATGCATAATATTTTGCTTCATCCTGTTGTTTCTGACTGTAGTTCAGGGGTCTTCAAACTTGGCCTTTTTATGGCTTGTGGATTTCAATTCCCAGAATTCCTCAGCCAGCGTGCCTGGGTGAGGAATTCTGGGAATTGAAGTCCACAAGTCATAAAAGGGCCACGTTTGAAGACTCTGCTGTAGTTTAATGTAATAGTTAAAGTGCTGGCTTAGAAACCAGGAAATTGTGAATTCTAGCTCTGCCTTAGGCGTGAAATCTGGCTGGGAGACTCTGGGCCAGTCACTCTCTCTCAGTCCAATTTACCTCACAGGCTTGTTCTTGTTGTGGGGAAAGAAGAAGGAAGGAATATAATGTATATTTGATGCCTTGATTTACTTATAAAATAATAAAGTCAGAAATTAGATTTACAATATTACTTTTACACAACAAGAATATACAACGATTAGCATTAAACAGTTTTGAGAACAGAACGAGATCATTGTTGCCTGCTAAAACATAACTAAATTTTTAGAAACATTGTACAAATATGTCATTTTTTTTCTGCTGAAAAAGGCTCCTTCATTAACAAACCCCCACAAATGTTAAATAAGGCTATTATCTCAGTAAGCAATAGAAAATGAAACATTGCCACTAGCTAGCGTATTTAATAAGAACTTAGAGCACGATATTACATTTTCTATTTCATGTATTTTATTCTTTTTTAACATAAAATTGGAGATAGCAATCTGCTGCTCTGAATCTCTCTCTCAACTCACATTTATCGTCATCATCATGTGCATCATCATCATCCCCAGTCAATCATCTGTCTGTCTGTTTATCTACTATCTATAGTGGGCTTAGTTATAGATACAAACAAATAATATTGCTATTAAATTACTAGTATTTCAGTTGAAAGTACCAGAGATGTCAACTAATCAGTCCCCTTTTAAACAAGGCAGTTGTATATGTAATGCCTCTACTGACTCAATTCTGCATCAATCTGATTTTTGATTTTTTTAAAAGCTACACAAACAGGGATATTTAAATAGTTATGCTCAAAAATTATCACATTTCCAAATATTTTATCTATAGAACATGCATTTCTAAGGTTACCTTGCCCTAAACATGCATTTCTGCTTGGATTTTTCTACTTTCTTTGCTTAGAGAAACATTGCAAAATTAAGAAAAGTGTAAAGGAAAGATAGGACCATTCAAGAACCCACTCATTTTGAGCTGCTGACCAAGAATATTCATGCTGAAATTTCAAATCAAACAACTTCTCAACAATAACACAATGGTCTATTTCATATATAGCCCTGTAAGATATATCTTAGGAAATTAATAGTAGAATTTTATTACCTAAATATCAGTTTTAATTCTAGTCTATTGAATTGCATTTTGGGCAATTCCTGACACATAAAGCCTATGTATTACAATTTTCTGTGGCAGTCCTGCCCTATGGAAAACTCTTCCTCTGGAAGACTGGTATACCTCTACGCAATGTAAAAAAGATGTTGAGACTCTAGAAAGAGTACAGAGAAGAGCAACAAATATGATTAGGGGACTGGAGGCTAAAGCATATAAGGAGCAGCTGCTGGAATTGGGTATGTCTAGTTTAATGAAGAGAAAGACTTGGGGTGACATGATAGCAATGTTCCAATAGCTCAGGGGCTGCCACAAAGAAGAGGGAGTCAAGCTATTCTCCAGAGTGCCTGAAGGTGGGACAAGAAGTAACATTAATACTAATAAAAAGTTGGACGGGACCTTGGAGGTCATCCAGTCCAACCCCCTGCTCAGGCAGGAAACCCTATACCATTTCAGACAAATGGCTGTCCATACTCTTCTTAAAAACTTCCAGTGTTGAAGCATTCACCGCTTTTGGAGGAAGGTTGTTCCACTGGTTAATTGTTCTAAATGTCAGGAAGTTTCTCCTTAGTTCTAGGTTGCTTCTCTCGTTGATTAGTTTCCATCCATTACTTCTTGTCCTGCCTTCAGGTGCTTTGGAAAATAGCTTGACTCCTTCTTCTTTGTGGCAGCCCCTGAGCTATTGAAACACTGCTATCATTTCACCCCTAGTCCTTCTCTTCATTAAACTAGACATTCCCAATTCCAGCAACCGTTCCTTATATGTTTTAGCCTCCAGTTACCTAATCACCTTTGTTGCTCTTCTCTGTACTCTTTCTAGAGTCTCAACATCTTTTTTACATCATGGTGACCAAAACTGGATGCAGTATTCTAAGTGTGGCCTTACCAAGGCATTGTAAAGTGGTTATAATACTTCATGTGATCTTGATTCTATCCCTCTGTTAATGCAGCCCAGCACTGTGTTGGCCTTTTTGGCAGCTGCAGCACACTGCTGGCTCATATTTAAGTGATTGTCCACTAGGACTTCAAGATCCCTCTCACAGTTACTACTATTGAGCAAGGTACCACCTATACCAGTGGTGGTGAACCTATGGTACGCATGCCAGAGGCGGCACTCAGAGCCCTCTCTGTGTGCACACGTGCTGTGCTCTGGAGATGGCGAGGGATTGGCCCCTGCCACCCTGGCCCCACCCACCCAGTAGCCACGCCCACCCAGCACCCAGTGATAAATAAGTGGATTTTGGGTTGCAGTTTGGGCACTGGGTCTCTAAAAGGTTTGCCATCACTGACCTATACTATATCTGTGCATTTGGGTTTTTTTGCCTAAATCTAGAACCTTACTTTTTTCACCATTGAATTTCATTTTGTAAGATAGCGCCCAATGTTCAAGTCTGTCCAGATCCTTCTGTATCTTAAGCTTGTCTTCTGGAGTGTTGGCTATTCCTGCCAGCTTGATGTCGTCTGCAAATTTGATGGGTTCCCCATCTATCCCCTCATCCAAATCATTGATGAAGATGTTGAAGAGCACTGGGCCCAGAACAGAGCCCTGGGGCACCCCACTACATACTTCCCTCCATGTAGATGCGGTTCCATTGAGGACCACACATTGAGTACGGCTGGTCAGCCAGCTATGAATCCATCTGGTGGTGATGCTGTCTAACCTACATTTTTCTATCTTATCAAGTAGTAGGTTGTGATCTACTTTATCAAATGCCTTACTGAAGTCCAAGTAAATTATATCCACAGCATTCTTTTGGTCCACTAATTTTGTCACTTGGTCGAAGAATACAGTAAGATTTGTCTGGCATGATCTGTTTTTGACAAACACATTTTGGCTT
This sequence comes from Crotalus tigris, assembly GCF_016545835.1. NCBI lineage: Eukaryota > Metazoa > Chordata > Lepidosauria > Squamata > Viperidae > Crotalus > Crotalus tigris. The sequence continues at coordinate 194,136 of NW_024096878.1, forward strand.
TTAGTAATGACTTTGTTTGCCTCTAGGTGTACAGTTTATAGGCTCAGTTAATTTTGTTTTTTTAAAAAGCAAATAGATGATCACTACAATTTAAAGTTTTTTTTTAAAAAGCATCTCTTGTATCTTTCATGCGCAAAGGGGAAGTATAGTGGTCCAATCCTTTACATGCTTGTCCATTGCATCCATTGGAAACTATTTGACTTACATCCAGATAATCATAAAATACAGTAATATAACTATTAACTGACTCATCTCTGACATCAAGAATGAAACTGCTAGAACTATGCTATATTTTAACGCTGGAAATCTTTTTCTCTGTTAATAGCAGTATTCCTTGGGAGATAACTGCTAAGAGCTACATTCCATCACAAGGATTATTCACTCTATAACTCACCAGGGGGCATTAATGACTTGTCATTTCCCTAATTAAATTTATTTTATGATACAAGCTAATGATCTCTCTTTTTTTCCTTGTCATTGTTCTGGATTTAAAAGTTCTTCTGAACATAATTAGAAATTCTGAAACTATACAAGGGATTGAAGTAAAGAAGCAAAGGAGTCAGGTGTGTTTGCATCAGGCTGTAAGTTTGTCACAAAATGACCACGCCTGCATAGTAATGTTGTGAGACAAGATCCTCCCCTACATACTTGTATGTGAAACTGCGATGCCAGTATGAAAGGGGTGGGTGTGCATTGCAAGATCACAAAACATAATGCATCATTTCTATATCCTTCTGCAAACAGCTATGGGTAGAACACAAGATTTCATTTTATGCAGATGAGATGGTATATTTTATAGGTAACCAGAAGGCCTATTTGCAATCTATTCCTAACCCCTTAGGTGGGGCCCTTCAAATGAGATATGACCACCCCAAACACGGCTGTGATTTTGAAGACCGTTACAGTCTTCAAGACAGTTACACTTCATCTCTGTAGAAAGTAAAGGTCTCGAGAGAGATAACAAGCTTCATTGCCTAAGCAAAAGTGGCTCAATCATTATTGAAGTCCAGAAATATATTCAGATATGACAGAGAAACTTCCCTAATTCATTGAAATATAAGAAGGAGGAGGTGCAACATCATTAAACTTGAAAGATTCTGTTATTTTAACCTTCCTATAGAGCTGATTTCATGGTCTAACCAACAAGTGGGAGTAACAATCTCTTTTAGGTAATCCTCGACTTACAACAGTTCATTTAGCAACTGTTCAAAGTTATAATGATACTGAAAAAAGTGACTTATGACTATTTTTCACACAACCTTTGCAACCTCCCCGTGGTCACGCAATCAAAATTTGGATGCTTGGCAATTAGTTCATATTTATGACGGTTGCAATGTCCCGGAGTCATGTGATCACCTTTTGCAAATTTCTGACAAGCAAAGTCAATGGGAAGCCAGATTCACTTACTAACTTAACAGCTGCAGCAGTTCACTTAACAACTGTGTCAAAAAAGGTCATAAAATGGGGCAAAGTTCACTTAAGTGTCTCACTTAACAACAGAAATTTTGGGCTTAATTATGGTCATAAGGCGAGGACAACCTGTAGTCCCTTCAAAATATATCCTTTTCCTCCTCCTGTCTTACTTTCAGATTCAAAGTGGACCTCTCCTCCTCTCCTTTTCAGCATACAACTGCATGTGCATGTAGTTCTACTTGTCTCTACCCTCAGAAGTTCCTCTCCACACACAGACACACAGTTACTCTGGAATAGAGAAGAAATGGATATGAACAGGAAGAGGAAAAAGTTTCCAGCAGCAAGTGCTGGGGAAGCAGCCAAGCCTTCCATGGACTCCTCACGATTTCTTACCCAGTGACAGAATCCATGTCAGAAAAGGAAAAGAACAATGTCAATGCTGTTGCTATGGCGATAGCAGACTTAGGAGCAGCAATGGAGGAGAAGGTGATATAGATAGCTGAACCAGCAGGACCAGCTCCACTCCCCCTCTTTCTTTCTGCTCTTCTAGGCCCTCCTGTCTCTTCAGATCCCTGGTCTGTCTATACCATTTGTATACTGCTATCACAATCTAATGTAATTAAATTAATAGCCTGCTTGGTTATGCCAGAAATTGGAGTAGGTGCCATTGGGTCATGGCGTCATTGTAGACGGTAGAAGGATTGTGTCATGCTATAGATTGGATTCTGATTTCTTTGTTTATCTTGATGTAAAGGTGGAAGCATATTTCAGTTGGTACATTTGAACTTATCTCTTATTTGGATACAAATGAAAGAATAACTAGACAGATGGCCTGGATTTCTCTTGAGTACTGCGCACAGACATCTGTGATGAAGATGAATTTAACATCAATGTTGATTTACATTTTGAAAGGTCTTTTTCTTTTTCTTTATCAGAGAATTTTAAATGAATTTATATGATAGCGAATAATTGGCTGGGCTTTCTGCGTGTGTTTCAATGCATAAATTACAATTGCCTGTTGGGAAAGGTGGATTTAATTTTTCACACATTCAACTTTATTACTTTTCTTTTCCTTTCAGTCACTGGCTGAAATTAGTAATTTCGACTTTCAGCTCCTGTTTAGACTCCACTTGAGAATTATTCTTTGACTATATCACGGGTGTCAAACTCACCATATCATGTGATGTGTCGTGACTTATTGTGATTTCTTTTTGCATTGCTGGAGCTGGGGTGGGCGTGGCATCCATATGATGCAACTGGCCCATGGGCCGGCAGGTTGACACCTCTGGACTATACCAAGCTTCTAGCAGGTTTTAGAACTTTTCTTTGTGCAGGGATCAGTTTGAATACCTAGTTTCAATACTGCAAAATTTATACAGGGAAAAATATATTGAGTTGCAAATAGAATTTTCATTCATGCTAAGCTTCCATTAAGGAATAACGCAATTCCATATTATAATAATAATAATTTTTATTTTGCGGTCACAGACCAAAATGCAAGTGCAACAAAAGAAAACACAAGAAAAATACAATCACAAACAGTTAACACCAGAAGCCTTGGCTAAAGGGAATTACAACGTTCTCCTCTAATAGTTACAGCTCTTAAAAGAAATTTAGAAACCTGAGAAGTAATATAGGAGGAGTCATCTCCTAGACAATATAAGACCAAATTACTAACATTAGAACCAGAGGGATCAATTCCAAGGAGAGACAGTAATTTAATTCTGGCTGTATTATACATAGGGCAATATGATAAGACATGCTCCACAGTTGCAATTCCGTATTTAATTTTTAGTAAAAGTAAAACAACTTTATCTCAAAATGCTTTTGGCAGCTCAAACACTGTTATTAGCTGGTGCTGCCATTGCAGGGATTAGAAATTTTAGAGAAATCAAGGTTCCTAAACTATTTAAGTATTTTTATAGGAAATTGATCAAATTGATATTATGTCTGTAATCTTTGGAACAATAAGCTTGAAAATATTTATTTTGTAGTGTTTTAATAGTTTTAATTGTTTTTATATTTTATGTTGTGCACCACCCAGAGTTACTTGTTGAAATGGGTGGCTATAGAAATCAAGTAAATAATAAAATTATCTATATCTATATCTATATCTATATCTATATCTATATCTATATCTATCTATCTATCTATCTATCTATCTATCTATCTATCTATCTATCTATCTATCTATCTATCTATCTTTAAACACAATTCCTGGAACATGCAAATAAATACAAAGTCCACATATATATTTTCTGGTACATAAAGAAAAGAAACTTTGAACCAGCAACCTCTAAAATACTTCCAAAATGGAGCAAAGAAAGTCCACCTATAGTTAGAGAGGTGCATTCAACCGATACTTTATTAGCGTAGGACTGTTTTATGATCTGGAAAAACAAAGGTGGAGAATAGAAATACTTTGATGGGTGACTGATTATTCAGAACTGCCATTTTAGGCAGTTCTGTTCTGCCTAAGATCTGTCTATTGATCTTTCAAATCAAGTGATGGGTCAATAGGATTTTCCATTTCCTTCCACATTCCAAATAGAGTGGGAAAGAATTGGCAGGACAAGGAAGAATATTTGCAATCTGTTTCAAGGATCAAAGTACACATTCTATTATTTTTCTAGCTGTTTCTCTGCATTTTGCAAAAATCTCCTAGGATTTAGGTATTGAGCCTATTTCTAATCTATTTTATGCCCATTGTTCTGAAAAGGAAAGATAATGGTGGAGTTTTAATGGTTCTGCACAAGCCCCCCTAAAGGAACAAGTTTTATAATCTCCAATTAAAATGAACATTTATGGGTTTATAATGCCACAAAATGTCAGCTAGACTATTGCTTTGTTGCTTTCATCCATATTTTGTTTCAGTGCCATCAAAATAAAGAGAAAAAATGGCATGCTCATAAATTGGAGACTACTATATTTTGCCAAGTAAATTTATTTTCATATTTTATTCTTGACATACAACAGTCAATAAAGTTCTGTATATGTATGTGTATTCATTTGCATACATCCTTGCTGATTTCTTAATCAGTCCTCATATCCTATTAACTACAGCCTGAAGATGCCCCCTCACTGCTTTTAAAAGACTATTGTCACGATAGCACTTCTGTTTCTTCCCCAGTTTCCTTTAGACAAAGCACGTGGATTTAGTAAATCCACTTTAGAAACAGTTTAACTTTTTTTCCAACTTCTCCTGGCATTGGCACCTTCTAAATGTTGGTGATGTCATAAGAGGAGCTGGTGCAGAGTGGGTCCTCCCCACTGAGTCTTTCCCTCCATTTGGGATGGACCCCTACCATTTCCTTCCATCTTGCCTATGCAGTATTTTAAAAGTATGTATGTATTGTTATTTTATATATTTAAAGAATAGTTCTCCAGGATATTTAACTCAGGCAATAGAGCCAGGTTCTGCCAGCTCTGTTCCCAGGGGGAATTTCCACTTTTGTTCACTGTTTTTATTAAATAAATGTTGTTTGTTTCGGTGGAAGGTTAAGTCATTTTGCCTACTTTTGAGTATTGTATTGGCTACATTCAGGAGCTGCTGGTCATGGCTACTTGCTGATAGCACAACACTTCCCATGGTTGAAGGAGTGTGATTACCACTTGCCAATCACACTCCCTGAACCTCATTGACATCATGGGTAAAAAGGGTGAAAGCAAGAGAGCTGTTTTTATGCTTTAGTCTACTGTACATTATTCAACTGTATGGGCAACCTGCCACCCAAGCATTTTTAGGTTTTTTGTGACACCTATTTTATACTTCCAGATACAAGATTTGTAATCAGAAATAGTCTGACTGATGGTCAAAGGCACAGCAGACAGGTGTTGGTGGAATTGTTCAATTGCTCCTTCCAATCTCACATCTATGCCCATCAGTCAGGATATTTTTGAATGCTGAATAATGCTATAGCTTGGCTGATAGATTAGACATGTACTGGGGAAGAGCATTCCTGATGTGCCTGGAAAGCAACTCCGGCTTCAGTCCATGTCCTACCCCAAGTGCAACCTGTCAGGTGGTTGCTGCTCTTTCTGAAGAATGCTGGACATGTAATCTGAAACAGCCCTAGTCACACATTGTACATGCAGAATGCCTATACCAGATATCCTGCCGCTTATGTAAGGGGGCAAAACCCTATTTCCTAGGCAACTGCCCAAAGTCACTCAACTCTACCTTTCCATATATTAAAGAGAGTCATTGGTCCCATACATTAAAGAGGTCATGATGCTTATTGAGGTTATGGACTCCTCTGATTTTGAGCAGACTCTCAGGAGGTGAAGAGCTGAAAGGATTCTTTCAGCCACCTGGTGAAGAGTGTTCAACTTGGTTCAGGGGGCTGATAATTCAGATAGCAAAAAAAAAAAAAAACCCCAAACCCATCACCAGCTAAATAAGAGCATGCAGTAGAGATCAGCACAACTCTTCAAGAGGAGGGAGTACTAACTTCTAATTACGGTAGACAAAAACAGCAACTTTAGCTATATAAGAGTTTCTTATATTGAAATTGTCCTCTTCTTTCTTCATCTGTACTCCCAACCTGACTACCCATTGCAAGTTCCTCTGGTTAATGGTCTTGTGACTGGGTCTCTTGCTTGAATTTTTAGTCTGGTTCTGGATGTATAGTGTAAGGCACCATTTCATTTACTGTAGTTTGAGTTTGAGAAAGAGGTACAAACATTATCATTATTAAATCTTATTCTGATACTGTGGTAGACAGATTGACATTCTAAATGATACATTGCCACTAATCTCTTTTTCCATGGTGGCAGAAGTCAAAAGTAGCATGCTGCGCTCACTGCTTTATTGAGTGTTGTAATGTGCATTAGGGTATTAATAGCCATAGCAGTTTTTCTCCTGCACTGTTCTCCAGCCCTTTTTCTTTAATGCAACTGCCACTAAAGGAGAGGAAACTGCAAAACATCCCTTCTAGATTCAACACAGCAGCTGGAAGAACAGTAATATTTCCCAACTCTTCCATTCTTAGGTCAAAGAGGAGACAGAAGTGGCCGAACAAAAGGAACTGCTACTGAAATCCTGAAAAGGTTTAAGTCAGGCCAAGCCACATCTCTAACAACAAAGATGAAGATACAAATGACACAATGTCTTACTTCTATAGGACAACATGAAGCAAGAAGTTTAGATTGGTTGTAAGAGGGGGAGAAAAACAAATATGTTTTACTGTTTTCATCACTTTGCTTCCTGAAAATACTTACAGATTGTTTAATAAGAGCAAAAGGTATCATTCAGTTCAATATCTTTTTACGTGATTTATACTGTCATCAATGTGACAGAAGACAAATAAAGAAGCAAGTTGTGTCTGTCAGTGCCAGAAGGTTTCTAATCATCATACAACAACTAAGCCAAAAATCCCAGAAAAGCTCCAGATACCCCCAGTCTTTGCTTGATAAAACTCTAATTGAGGGTGAAGGTCCATTCTCTGAGCTTGTGGGGTGGTTTCCAAACATTTCATTACCAGGCTAGGTAACATCTTCGTGGAATTTAAAGGATGTCAGTGTCAGTGTTCTGTTTATAAGAGCTTCAGGTGTGGTCACTAGGTCTTGTGATAGTGAGGTCATGTCAGGTGAGGGTCTCCTCAGGTCAGGGTCTTAAAATGGGTCTTGTGATGGGTCAGGTGTGGATGTGTCAAGTGAGGGTCTTTATCAATTCTGATAGCACTGTTGCTTCTGGAAGTTATAACATGTATATTTTATGGCACTATTTGAACAAAAGAACATTGTTTCAATGTCATGCTTCCTTCTAGGGAGAATGTAAGAAAATTTAGCCAATGGAAACTGCTTATTTCAGTCTAATGATCAGAAATGAATAGAAATGGAAGAATTAAACCTGTTTAGCAATTTAAGAAGTTAATATAACTTTAATGTATAGTTACATAGAAATACAATATCATCCAACTATCAATATGTATGCTGAGATAAATTTCAAATAAGATGTTGGTCCATTTTTGGTTATTTGATTTAGTCTTAGTGTTGTTGTTTCATTCATATTTTTTAGGTGATCTGATCTGTTTTATGGTTATTTATGCTTCCTGGGTTCTCTATGGCTCAGAATACACTTATGTTGTGAAATTCACATTTAAGCCAATTCTTTGCTCATTTTTAAGTTTGCTCATAAACAAATTCACCACTGTGTATCTTTTTGAAAATACATTTTAGGGAAACACATTTGTATGCTAAGACCTTTTGTTTTTTTTACTTCAGATTTACATCTTTTTCCTGTTTCACATATTTAAGTATATGACATAATGGTTGGAAAACTAATTTACTGTAGCTTAGGATTTATGGAAAGTATTTTATTATGTTTGGAATATTTATCAATAGTTAAGACTTAGAAGGTAATGAGTGTTTGTGCGTATGTATATATATACACACACACAAACACATAGCATTGTGCAAAAGTGCCTGTGTCTATGTATATATGTGCTTGCATATGTCTGTCTGCCTCTCTTTATCTCTATCATCTACATCTATCATCTGTCTATCTGTCTGTCTATCTATCTATCTATCTATCTATCTATCTATCTATCTATCTATCTATCATCTATCTCAGGGGTGTCAAACTCACAATGTTGCATGATGTGATGTGATGTATTGTGACTTTTTTTTTTGCCATTGCCAGCAATATGGTGAGCATAGTTTTGCTATGATGCATTCGGCCCATTCGGCAGTTTGACACCCCTGATCTATCTATTGAATCAAAATCCAGACTATTTCCCTTAAGCCAACCAGATATTTTCCAAAAGTCCAGCCAAGGACTTAAAAGCAGAATATCTCTTTTTTATTCTTATTCTTATTTCTCTGAATATATAGTCTTTGCCACTAACTGTTACAATAAATCTGTTCAACTGTTATTTTGGTAACTTGATAGGAATGAAACACTAAGAGATCTAAGATGGCCTGGACTTTAGGCTATAGTCTTCTTTTAGCACTATAGCCTTAGATTATCATTTTGTTCTGCAAAATCTGTAGCTTCAAAGTGAAAATATTACAAGCTTCTACAAAAATTTTCAAGCCCTACAGTCCAATATTGCTGAATTTTTATGCAATATCCTTCTACGAGGAATGATATTCTGTGTCCACAAAGTTTTACAGGAACTTGTATAATGAAGGCAAAAGAATGGAGAGCTACAAACCAAGTGGCTTGGTGGTTAATATTCTGCAAATCATAGGCTGGATAGGCTTCTTATGAACTGCAGATTGATTTCCAGCCTTGGAAACACATGGTAAGAAATTGTAGGTAGATGATGATTTCCATAAATTATGGCTCCATCAAGCAAGGGGGGAAATGATGAAAAATTCCTACATGCAACTTGGTTTTTAAATGATGTAGGTCAGAAACTTGTTTATGAGCCTTACATGAACTATGTTGAATTATTTTCTCCTCTGGCATATTCACTACAATCTATAAAAACTCAGCTTAAAAAAAAAAGCTGATGCTAACTGCCAGGGACATGGTTTTGCTTGCAAGTCAGAATTAAAGAAAGAGAGAAAAGAAAATATCATTAATGATGCCTTCCTCCCTAGTCTTGTCCAACACTAGTTGCCTGGTACAAAATTCCTATCTGTATCTCATTTAGTGTACCTCCAAACTGACTATGCTAGTAAAAAAAAATCAGACACATTTCAAATTTTGCAGCAGCTGAAAGCTGCAGCCAGTGCTTTGCTTAACACACCTGAGGTTTGCTCCTTGCAGAGCAGCAATAAATGTAATAAAGTTCTCACATTAAAAAGTAAAAAAAGAAGGCACAGTTGTATCATTTGTTGGCACTACCTATAGCTCTATGCTGCAAAATTTTCTCAAAATTACAGCTGCCAAGAATAGTCATTATCCAAGATTTACAGATGCAGACCTGGGAAATCGGAAGAGATTTGTAACAATATCTAGCCCACTAATGTCCATTATTGTTGACTCAAAAAACCCACAGAAAGGGACGTTCTGCATTTGGTTAGGCAGTGTAACACAGAATGCTAAATTAGTGCGAAAAATATATATTTGGGTAGGTTTAATGCCAACCCAAATATGTATATTATCAGTGGTTGCATTTTAAAAGCATATTATAGAAAATTTGCTAACAAAACAGAACATTTTATTTATTTATGTGACTTGTGCAATTATAGAGCTACTCTATTTGGTTTAGAACTGAGAGCACATAATTTGTTTAAAATAGCACATATTGAGGACAGACACATTTCATTCTAACTTTTTCTCTTAAATAATTTTCAAATTATTTATTATTGAAGATTTTTATAAAGACACTACATATTTAAAGCGAAAAAGAAGAAAAGTAAAGAAAAGTAATAAGTAAATAGAAAAAAAGTGAAAGATAAAACGGCAAAAAGAGAAAGAAAACAAAAGATCTACAGGCGTGGCTTCTGATTTTTACAGAAGTTATAAATGCATTTATATTTTATCACTTCTCTGTATAAGGTTGCATAATGGCTCCTTTATTTCTATATTCTACCCATCAAACCCATAAATCACATATTTATTTTTTTTCTGTTTTCAGCAAAAAGTCTATAAAATATTCCTGGTCATTAACAAATAGGGAGAATGTAAGAAAATTTAGCCAATGGAAACTGCTTATTTCAGTCTAATGATCAGAAATGAATAGAAATGGAAGAATTAAACCTGTTTAGCAATTTAAGAAGTTAATATAGCTTGTCTTTTTCTCCAATCAAACAAGTTAAATTTGCCATCTCTGCAAATTTTGTCATCTTCATCAACTATTCCTCCATTTTCTATCTTTGTGTATAATCTGGCTGCAGTTATGAATTATTATTTTTTTTAAAAAAATCTTCCATAATTTTCAGTTGTCTGTCCATTAGTCACAGCAAGAAAAGTTCTGGTTGTATTTTTCCTTAAATAATTATCAGATCATTTCACAGAATGGAAACCTGTGAATATGTGATATTGTCCACATCCTTAGGGAATGTGAGTCAACTTGTTTAGTTTAGAATGTACAACATGGGTGTCAAATTCACAACATCACGTGACATGTCGCGACGTATTGCAACTTTTTTCCTATTGCCGGCAATGGGGTGGACATGGTTTTGTTGTGACGCATCCGGCCCATAGGCCGGCAGTTTGACACCCCTGATGTACAATATCAAAAGTCACCTACTTTTCACTAAGGAACCTCAAGGGTTTACTCTGGCTCTGCTTAGTGTTGAACAGAGTGTGGTAAGAAAAAGCAGACCTTTGTTTCCTGTTTTGCTTTTATTGAAAGAACAATGGGTTACCTTTGAACTTTGGGGATACTGGGAGAGAAAACATCAGCAAATAATTTCTTGGTTTCTCAGATTGGTTTCGGGGTTAGCTCTCCCATGAAGTCTGCAGGCTGCTGAATCTGGATGTTATGTATTCTTGGGATTTTGTGCCATATGGAACTTATCTTGCAACCAAATGACCATCTGAACCATTAAAGAGGAGGCAAAAGTTGAACCTGTTTTGCTTTGGTAAGATCTCTTATAGAATGTAAAATTGATTGATCCCTTGACATTGGCTATCTACAATATTCTGCATAACTAGAGTGCAGATATAAATTGTTTTTGGAAGACATTAAGGTGGACTGTGCTTCCAAGTTAGTTTGCAAAAACATAATTTCTGTTACAGAATCACAGACTATTGAAATAAAGTCCTCTGTGGGCAAGTAAGCAGAGAGATAATAATGTAGTTAATTGTTTTTCAAATCTTATTCATTAACCTGAGGTCTATAGAAAAAATAGTAGTTCTTGGACATGGAGAAAGTATTGAAATAATGAGAGCCAGTATAGTTTAATGGTAAAGCACTTGCCTAGAAACCAGGAGATCACAAGTGCTCCCAACTAGATGACTTTGGGCCATTGTTCTATCTCAGCCTTAGAAAAAAGCAATGGCAAGACAATTCTAAAAAAATATTGCCAAGAAAACTTCAAGGACTTCTCTGGCACAAGTATATATATCTGAAAAAAGAGGCATTCAAGAATGGCAAAACATGGGACTTCCAGTTTTGCATCTTAATGATGCAGTCAAGAGATTGCGGGACTCCACACCCCACGACTGGTTTCATCCTGCCAGGAGACCCTAAATGAGTCTAAAGTCACCCCAGAGAGATGACAAAGAAGGAGAGTGTCCCTTTCAATCACGGAAAGATGGCAGTCGATCCGTTTGATCTGGGGGAAGCCCTCCAACCCGAAAGGAGAAAGGCTAGCTACACTCTGGTGACTAGCCCAAGCTACCGGCATCCAAAGTCCAAAAGCACCGACTAAGAACAACTGTGAACAGCATGTTTGGAAATGGGTGAAAATATCGATCTTCTCTTCTCTATTTTGAAACTGATTTTCTGGAAAAGATCCCCAAGAAGCAAAAAATCCTCCAAAAGTGAGAAGGAAGGAGATTATAACCCCACCCTTCCATAGACAGAAGGGGCAATTTAATTTTTATGGGGGACAGAAATACATTGAAATGGATTAATGTAAAGCTACAATATGGATAAAACTGAAAACTATGGAACAGAGAAAATACTTTCCTCTATATGGGCTATCTATTGCAGAATGAGAAATACAATTGTTATAAAAACTGCTGACCTTTTTGGGTTATAAACATTTACTGAGCTGTAATATTTAAGTTTAAGTTTGCAGAGAAAGAAAAACCTTGACTTCTTTCAAGGGGGGAAGTTACTGGATTGTTTTTTAAGTGGTTGAACATTTTGAACTGCTCATAAATATAAGAACTATGTAAGACTATGGTGTTTGGAACTTAAGACTGGTTGGTTTGATGAAAATGGAGATTGCATACACAACTAAAAATGGTAGGAAACCATACTCAATATTCTTTTCTAAAATCCCCAGTCTGGAATATCAGAGATCTGTAGGAGTAATATTTCAAGACAAGACAAATATCTTCCAGGAGGAAACACATGCTATGTCACAACTAATTCAAATGACAATTGTCTCAAATCATGATTAGATTAAAAATAATTTCGATGATATAAATGAGACCATCCTTGACCTAAACTTACAATTAAAAAACTCTCAAAAAATGATGATAAAAATGAACAAATAAACTAGATAATAGAACAAAAACCAGAGGAAAGCAATTCAAAGATGGAGGCTATAAATGAAGGAAATCATAGTGTAACACTGACAAAGAAAAATCTGCACGATTCTGCTGTAATATTGGAAATGGAAAAGACATTCTATTTTTCAAGACTTCAAAATAAAACTGAGGATAGGAAAGAAGATTTGATAAAAAGGACTATAGAGCCATCAGGAAAACTACTAGAGTTTGGGAGACAAAAAAATTAAAAGAGAAATTGAGGGAGAAGGAAACTGGAAGCTTCTTAACGAATATAAATGGGCGAAACTCCCCCAAAAGCTCTTCATTTAATTTGTCTTTCCCATTTTTAACAACACTTATAAAAACAGCAAGAACCCCTTGGTAAGCTGAACACACTGATTTGGAAAGCTGCTTGGCAAAAGAAGAAGGCAAGAGTCAGACTCAAGAGAGCTGATTTGATCTACCAGATGGAGTACTATTTGCTCAATGTTGGTAAAAGGAGAATATTATTGGAAGAAGAGAGGATCAAGGAAAGGTATTTCTAGTCAGTATGTTGATTGTGAAATTATAGAAATTAACTATTATTGATTGTTGTTAAATTTATGAACCCAGACAACACATTGTTTACCAAGCACTAACAATTGTTATTGTAAAAAATCAATAAAATATATTTTAAAAAAAGAATGGCGAAACTTACTGAACCTTCTGCTTCTATATATGGAATGAATCAATTTTTTTAAAAAAATCATGGTTTATCTTCTTAATATGACATATCTGAGGGTTTTTTTTACAATTTGTAATTAGTATAGAGTACATAATTAGTGTAGAACATTCATGGGCTTTCTGCATATGTGGGACTGACAGATTAGGTTTTATGGGTTTCTTTATAGATAAGAGACGGGATATGAGATGATGAGATAATTGTAACCTTAGGGGAGGTGAAGAGTCACTAAATTTGTTATACTTACATTTTACTACTTAATAAAAATTCTTTAAAACTGTATATATGCAAGAAAAAAACAGACAATCATTTGCATCACAGATAGCAGTGAGTGAGAACTGCTGGAATGGAAAAAAGATATATGTTCAGGAGACTGGTTGAAAAATATGGGGCAAATAAAGTGGATCAAGGTGAAACAAAGACTGGGATAAACATTCCTATAGTGCTTTCTACAATTTATATAGAAGAAAAATATTTGGAGAGAGAGGGGGCAAGGGAGGAAAATATGTGGAAATGTGTGTTTTACTAATGCAACCCAAGTCTTCCCCTGCTATAGTTACATTATGATATTGCATGTAAGCAAATAAGGGGTGGAGCTTCTTTTATGATATCATGAAGAGATAATTGTAACTCTAGAGGGGGTGAAGAGCCATGGTGGTGCAGTAGTTAAAATGCAGTATTGCAGACTAACTCACTCCTCATTGCCACGAGTTTGATCCTAACCAGCTCAAGGTTGACTTAGCTGTCCATCTTTCCGAGGTTGGTAAAATGAGGACTCAGATTGTTGGGGACAATATCTGACTCTGTAAATTGCTTAGAGGGGGCTGTAAAGCACTGTGGAGTGGTATATAAGTCTAAGTGCTATTGCTAATGCTAATACATTTTGTCATTTTGATGAAATCATGGCTTGCATCAGATACCCTGTAGGCACTTCTTTTAACTTTCACATTGTACTGTCAGTTCCTTAACTCAATCAATTATATACTTCCTAAGTAAAAAAAAAAAACCCACCAACTTTTTGTTCTCATTAGGGGGCTGCTGCAACCCCTCAGCAAGAGAAAGCTGCAAAACTGTTGCCTCTATAAAGAAAATTGTGTAATAGGAAGATATTATTCATGTATATAGGACATTTGGATGATTCAAGATGAACTCACAGCAAGATGAACTCACAGTCTGAATCAACAAACATACACTTCATTAAAATAGTTACTGTATTGATTTTACTCAGGCCTCTGTGCTGCTCCAAATATCTTTAACTGAGTTGCAGGTCAAATAAATAAAGCCTGTACATTATGGAGATTTTTCCCCAGTATGTTTTGGAGATATACCATAAATGCCGGCGTATAAGACGACTTCCGCGAGCGCTGAAATCGGCGCCAAAGACGGGGGTCGTCTTATACGCCGAGTCGTCTTATACGCCGGAAATACTGGTAGTTTCCGGCGTATAAGACGACGTTCTAGGAATGCGGCCCAGCTATAAAGACGGGGGTCGTCTTATACGCCGGGTCGCCTAATACGCCGGCATATACGGTATTTAGTAGAAAGTCAAAGATTCAACTCTCCTGTGCACACACATAATACAGTATGAAGCAAATCTCATTATGTTTTCTTAATCTGGAACATGAAGTTATTGTTCACTCATTAACACCTTTTCTAATTACTTTATGGTTTATTACCTGGTTCATTTACCAAGCAGTATATAAATTCCCACTCCAAAGATCACTTGAGGGATTAGAAATGGCTTCTTAAAAATTTTTCCCACCTTTTAGGGAACAGCTGTCATTTGCATAAAAAGAATTAACTATGAGGGGTCCTTGGTGCTCTCTGAGCTTGCTTGTTATCCTAACTAGGTAACATCATCAGTGCTAGTCCATTAGATTAGCACTGATAATGTTGCCTAGATCTGCAAGAAAACAAGCAGAGAGCACCAAGGATCTCTCATTTCAATCCTGAACTACAAATATTCTCCTTCAGAATTAATCATACTAAATCCTAGAAAATTTATTTTTCTAAATTCTATCTAGGCCTTCAAAATTAGTGACTAGACTAACAGAGTTTTGAAAGTCTACATCTCCAATGAAGTATCATTATGCAGAGTCTGCTAATTCTACACACGCACAGTACCATCTGGGTTCCCTTCTGAAATGATATTCAAATGAGAAGCTTCCAATTCATAGTCAACTGACAAGTAGGTTCAGCTGTTTGGAGCCAACTGTTTTCATCGGTCTCTTTATAACTGAGCTGAAGCATAATATGTAAGAATAGTCCAGGTGACTTCTGGTCCTGTGCTGTAGCAACTGGTCATGGGCTTGTGGACTGTCACACCCCCGTGGCTAATTTTCGTCTTGCCTGGAGACCCTAATGGGTCCAAGCCACCCAGAGAGGCAGTAAAGAAAGAAGGGTGCCCCAGCAACTCTGGAATGATAGCGGTCATCTTGGGAAAAGCCTTCTAACCTGACAGGAGAAAGGCTGTATTTTATCGATCAGCCCAAGCTACTTGCAACCGAAGTCCAAAAGAACTAACCAGCATAACAGTAAACAGCGTGCTTGAAACTGGGTGAGGAATCTAATTTTCCCCTTTCTATTCTAAACTTAATTTCCTGGAAAAGATCCCCAAGAAGCAAAATACCTCCGAAAGTGAAGGAGGGGGACTTCTGTCCCACTCTTATACTAATGGAAGCGGCAAATTAAAATTTCCATTGAGGATCAAAATATATGGTAGTGAAATAAATTTATAAACTTGAAAGCTAAAATTTAATTTTGGACAAATTTAAAATTATTGAATGGTTAAGACCAGACATGTCAAACTTGTGATGTCACGTGATGTCGCACAATGTGTTGGGACTGTTTTGCCATTGCCAGCAATGGGGTGGGTGCAGCTTCCATGTGACACATCTGGCCCGCAGGCCAGCACTTTGACACCCCTGGTTAAAACTCTCATTTTAAAGACCATTGTTCATATTGAAAACTAAATAGATGCTGACACGTAGTGATGGATGAAGATTATGATAGTTATGATCTCCATAGAGAATTTGCCAAAACCTGGGAAAAGCTAATCTGTGTTTGTGACCTTCAAAGCTTTAATAAAAAAGCTGTGACAAAAAAAGACAACAATCTGGGCTGCAGACAAAGAGAGAATTATAAACTTTAGGAAAAAAATCTTTTTTGAACTCTTTGGATTACAAATATCTGTTTAACCGGGATTTTAAAACTATTTGCAGATAAGAAAGAAAACTTCAACTTTTGGCCATCATGGATCAGAGACATGTAGATAGAACACACCAAGAAAACATGAATACCTCTCAGGAGGAGATATATAGTATACTGCAATTAATTCAAACAACAATGAGTTTAAATCACAAAGAAATCCAAAATAAATTTGAAAATATAAATCAATCTATTTCTAAGTTAACTCTACATCAAAAAAACTTCCAAGAAACAACAACAGAGAAGGAGCAGACAAAACAAATACCGTACTTTCTGGCGTATAAGACGACTTTTGAAAGTGTTGAAATCGGCGCCGAAGTCGGGAGTTGTCTTATACGCTGAGTCATCTTATATGCCAGAAATAACGGTAGTTTCCGGCAAATAAGACGACTTTCTAGGCATGTGACTCGGTGCCGAAGTCGGGGGTCGTCTTATATGCCAGGTCACCTTATATGCTGGAAAATACGGTAAGTGACATAAAATTGAAAATAGATACTCAAAGATGGAACTTAACCAAGCAAGAAAACATGATTTAATCCTAGTGGGAAAAAATTCACAAGAAATGGAAAAAATAACTCATCCCTTAAGACTACAAAATAAATCTGAGGACAAAAAAAACAGATTGGATAAAATGGAATGTAGAGATGTTGAAAACATCAGAGAGAAAGAAAGTGATAAGAGAAGCAGAGAAGAAGAAAAAAAAGATTTTCAAGAAACATGGAAAGGCAAAAGCCTCATATAAAGACACTTTATTTGATTTACTTCTTATATCTACAGCAATAGTCATGAATATATGGAAAAAACTTTTTGATTCAGCAGAACACATTGATCAAGAAAGATACTGGTCAAAGGAAAAAGATTAAAGTGAAAATTAGGAAAATAGATGATGGGATCTACCAGAGAGAATATTTAAAAAAGAAACATTTTTTGAATATGGTTAAAGAAATAGAAAAGATTCTGAATACAAATGTCATTCTAAGAGGGGTGAATTCCTTAAATAATACTGTATGCTTCCCCCCCCCTTTTATTTTATTTCTTGATATAAATAATATAATACTGTTGAAATGGCTTAGATGAAGAAAATGTTTTATATAATTAAATGTGTTTGAATTTAGAGAAATTATAATGTATAAAAAAGAAAAAAATGTTTTGAATAAGAGGTAAAAGATTAGATTATTAGACACATTAAATGGAATATTTAAAGATTAAATATATTTTTAATTATGGTTAAAAGGAATAAGAAATTTGGGGAATGAATATATATTAGGAGGAATACATATTTTAAGTAGTACTTTACTTTTTATGTTTCTTTACTCTTGTTCTCTTTTCCTTTTGTTTACTGTTTTTACCTATTCTTTAAGAAATGTAAAAGTGTTGAGATGGTTTATATGGGAAAAATGGATTTAAATCTTTTAATGTAATTAACTGTTGAGAAAATCTTAACCAGCAAGAATACTTTGAACTTTATGGGAGAAACAAATCTAAATAAGGATTGTAACAGGATATAAGATGAGGCAACCAGAATGATTAGATAGAAAAGAAATATTAGATTGATGTGATCATTATTTCTAGAAATATTGGGAAAATCATATATGTAACTGTTATTTATCAAAATAATAAGAACTATATTAATTGAAGGTTTGCAAAGAAGACATTTTGGGGAAAAGGGGAAATCAACTAAATGTACTATGTGGATTATGGATTATAGAAACCAATTGTTAATGATTTTTCTTTACAAATGTAAACCCAGCAAACACACTGTTTACCAACTATTAAGTGATTTATGTTTAAAAAATCAGTAAAATATATGGGAAAAAAAAGAATAGTCCATCAACATTTCCAAATAACTAATTTCTAACTTCATAACCCAAGGAAGCATGGATTGGCTAGACTGACTATCTAGGGATTGGCATGTTTGTTTTTAGGTGACTTTTTAGCACTCTGAGAAAACGAATTGCCCGGTTCTGGTAATTACAAGAACATAGAAATATCTCAATCAGGCAATGCTCAATTATTACAAATAAATGGACAATCCTTCCCCTTCAGAATCCATTTAGCCATAAATCCGTTTCTTCTCAAAAGAATGATATTGAACATCTAGTATAATGTCTCTCCACCTTGGTGGTTATCTCCAAGTTTGAAGTTTCTGAGTTTGTCCCTCTACTTAATCTTCTGTCCTTGTAACTATGCAAAAGCTGGGAGTTGGAACAAAGGAGCAAATATTTTTGTCACACAACAGAGTGAAATTACAGTCCTTGCTATGGTGTCATTCACTAATTGAAAATGTTTGTCCAAAATGCTTGCCTTGGGACTACAGTAGAAGAAACCTGAGCCCAAAAGTAAATGTGATTGTGTTCACAGATGATCAGGAAACTCAACTCACTTTTTGAATGATTGTGTGAATCACATCTGGTGGTGTCTCGTGTCTCCCTTACAGATTAAAAAAATACTTAAAGGAATAGTTTGATTCCATCTTCTCAACACTATAAGTACAAATAAAAGAGTTATTTTGACAGTTTGTTAAACTGTTAACTTGGTAGCAGAGCGTGAAGACGAAAGTTTCAACATATAAATTCTTTAACATCCAACAGACATTCTATGGATCTCGAACAGAACCCAGGAAATGATTCAGGATTACTATTCTAGCAGTAGTAAGTTGCTGAAATATTTTTCTTCCAAACATTTTAACTGTGTAGCTGAATAACATTGCAAAACTTTTATTTTTTACAAGGTCCAGGGCTGATCTTCAGAATGTTTTCTAACTCAAAAAAATCACTTCACAAAGAGAAGCTTTGAATTGTAGCCTTCCCTGACATGGTATGTATATTTTGAGACTGGGGAATATCTACCAAAAGCAGTCCTTGATCAAGAATAGTTTGACACCTGGAGGGAAAAGAATGAAAATAAGGACAACTGGATCAGGTTGACAAATCAAAGGGGGCCTAAATCTAGAGAATAGTTCAGCGTGGCAATTTTGCCTATGGCATCCCTCATATATTTCTTTTTTTTTTTAATGATACGGATTTCAAAAAGCACAATTCCTCACTGTCATAAGATTGTATAACACCAAAGGAATGCTCTTTTCATACCCTGTGCATTATTTCAGAATAGTATACATTTTCTTTTTTTAACCAAATTCAGATATTTGTGCAAACATTTTTTTAAAAAAAAAAACCACCTCAAAATACACTTTTTCACATGTACTTTTTGATTATATTTTGATTAATTTATTTTCTTTGGTTATCCTAGGTGTCTTGCTAGTAGGAATTATTGCTTCTGAGTAATAAAATTTGGGGAGTTCCTCTTTTCTAGCCCAAGTGTGGTTCCTTTAAATCAGCCATTAAAACATTGGAATGTTTTGAGCTTGAAATATTTCCATATTAATACTTGGTAGGTTTTGGCTAAGATGTGCACAGTTGGTGAGGTATATTAAGCAGGGATTATTTTTTAAAAAATCATTGTAGGTGCAGATCTTTCAAGGGATTGTATCTATCAGTTCTTGTAAGCATTTAAAAGAATGTCATTTCTGACTTCATTCTAAATGGCATTTCTACCAAGAGAGATCAATGTTTAAACTTTGCCTTCCCCTTGCTCATTGTCTTGCTATTTGGCAGACAGTTTAAGGCAGGGTTAGGCAACCTTGGCCCCTTTCTGACTCGTGGACTTCAACTCCCAGAATTCCTGAGCCAGCATGGCTGACTCAGGAATTCTGGGAGTTGAAGTCCACGAGTCATAAAAGAGCCAAGCTTGTCTACTCCTGGTTTAGGGTCTTTCTCTTTTAATTGCTTTTTTTCTGTTTGTTTTTCTTCAACTGTTTTAAGGAAATTGAGATTAAATCGTGATCAGTGTGAGTTGCCCTTTGGTTATTTAAAATGCACATATGCAAAACTGTGTTCACCAGATGAGTCCAAATATTGTAATCCAGAGCAAGAAATGTCAGTGTTGGATGTGGCATGGTACAAATGCAGGTGTGAATCACAATGTACACCCACACAATGAACCCAGAATATATTCTTTCCAATGACTGAGAAATTGAATGTGTCTTCCAGTGTGCATTTCCATTTTTCTTGTTAGTAGTGATGCGCAAACACTATTTGTATGTGTGGCTAGATTTGCAAATAGTTGCATTGGCTTTTCATTCTTTTCAATCCAATGCAATTTTGGAAAGAAATTATATCAATGGGCTTAGAAGTTGTCTTTTCATCAGCAGGGTAATTCTCCAGAAGTCAAAGAGAATGGGATCAAATTACGTGAAACCTTCCTAGGACATTCTCTTGGGAGAAGTAATTGGGCTGATTCCTCCATGCTAAGCCCCCCACCAAGTGGGTATTATATGCAAGCCCCCTTTTGCTTCTCTATGTACACATATGTACAAGCACAAACAGTTCCAATCCAGGGAAGGCCTCTCACAGATTGGCAACACATATATATGTAGGCACATGTTTGTGCATACATTCATGCACTGATAGCACATATGCTCTAATTAGGGAGAAAATGTGCACAGATGTGTGCACACCTACACAAAAAGGGCACAAACATATACAGGGAGAGCAAGAGAGATATAAAATACTGTACTTCATTATCCTTCAACCAGGTCTATCGTGAAAGTGATTGAAGCCCCTTTTCCTTTTCTTTGTTCGCATCGGTTTCATCATTTTTGTGATCTTTATTCTTTTTTATTTTTACTTTTGTTGTTCCCTTGTTTTTAAATGTTTTATAAACCAGGCACATTCACTATAAATTAAATACATTATTAAATCATCACACAGTCAGCCAGATATTTAGCCTGGATTTGGCATTTTTATCCACCTATCGTGTCCTTCCCAAGGACCTTGGATAGACAGATATGGAAGTTTGATGGTGTTACAGGTATTGTTGCAAGATGTAAGCTACTCCAAATACAGCTGCCTTTTGCAATTGACTGGTGGTGATTTTGTCAATGCCGATGGTGTTCAAGTGATGCTCCAGATGTTTTGGGATTGCACTCAAGGTGCCTTTTACTATCCAGTACTACCTTTGCTTTCTTTTGACACACTTATTCTATTTCTATTTGCAGGTCTTTGTAGTTAGCGATGCCCTCCAGTTCTTTTTCTTCATCCTATCATCTCCAGGAAATGCCATATCCTTTACTCAGACTTTTTTTTGTTTCATATCAATTCTTAACAATTGTTAAGTCTGGGGTGTTAGTGGCAGTTGCTTATTTGCTTGATTTCTAAAGTGCTAGAGCACTTTAGCTTCTTCATTTTCTATTACTTTCCCTATTTTATGGTCCTACCAGTTCTTGCTTGCAGGCAAATTGTATCTCTTGCAGATCTCCCAAGGCACCATTGTTTCTACTTAGTCATATTATTTTTATTATTATTCTTTTGAATAATATATAGTTCTCTTATGGAAATGCTGGCATAGTCCTGGGAAAAATTGCAGAAGTCATAGGGACTGCACTTTCCTTGACTTATATTAACACACATACATACAAACACACACTTTTATTTTAAGCATGAATCTTTCCTACTGATTTCTAATGTATTTTATGGTAATAAACTAAGATAAGATTCTGAATACATTTGAGGACTAAGAAAATCTTTCTTTTCCAAGAATTTGCCAAGAATATTTATAATGTAACTCAGGGTTTTTCATATATTATGTTTGCTTTTGACTATGTATTAGTTCATTTTGCTTAAATCCTTGTAGGCTGCCCTAGAAATTAAAATATTAATTAATATTAATAATTTATATATCACTAAATCTGTACCTGAATCTATATCCTCCCACACAAATTTAACTTCTGGGAGGAAAAAAGCAGGATACTTAGTGGTTTCAGTTTTAATGTTTTAGTGTTCGATGCTGTTTGCCTCTTTCATGTATTTCATGAAACCGAAGCAGTTTTCTATAAAATTGTGCACCTCACTTTACATAAACAGACAGCATTTGCTTTTATAGTTTGCAAAGAAAAGAAATGCAAACAAAATACATTTAAAAAATAGATGGGTTTGCGCGTCAAGTGGAAGATATCTCAAGGGGCAGTGTATTGCTTTCCTGCCTTTAACCCTTGCCTCTGTGCTTCTGCGAGGGGAGAGGAAGGCAATGTTTATAAACAAGTGAGATTTGCATATCTAGAATTTTCTAAGCAAAAATCCCGGTACTATACTCTTTCAAGTAACAGAGACTCTCAAGCCTTTTTTTTTTTCCCTTTTTTTTTTTTTTTTTCCGGTTTCTAATTCTGGGACAGAAACCAACAAGGCTGGAACAGTGGAGCAGCCTGGCAATATATCACTTTGACATCCCTCCTGCAAAGCTTTGTGATGGGAGAACAAAGGTGAAGTCATTCTGCTTTGAAGCCAGAACTTCCAATCCCCCAAATGCAGCTCCTTTGACTACCTCTCATTTCTGTTATGACAGAAGGTTGTGAAAGACTCCGATTCTTATAATAAATTGATCTTCCCTAAATGGATTTCATCAGTTCTAAATGGCTAGCGATGCTCTAGATGACTAGTCAATACTGAGTTGTCATGAAAAATGTGGCTGTGTAGTTGAAGGGATTGTTTTCTCAGCACAGAAAGGAAATTGCATTGTTGATAGCCTTTGTGGTCCCTTAAGGTTACTCTGACAAACTGAACAAAGGAATACATTTGTTTTCTTGAACATTACTCTCTCTATGGGGTCACCGAACAAACCTGGCCTTGACTCAGCTTTGGGAAAAGCATTCCTCTCTCTTCAAGAGGCAATTCCTTTATGCTAGTCTTTTGCATTTATTAGCACTACACAATGAATGTGAAATGAAAAAAACAACACTGTTCTTGTTTCCCATGCATTTTTTTTTTTTTTTTTTTTTTTGTCCTTAGCACTTTAATCATAGTTCTCTACATCAGTGGTTCTCAACCTCTGGTCCATGGACCCCTGGGGAGGGGCCATGATGTCATCACAGAGGGTTGCCAAACACTTGAAAAAATGTTATGATTTAAACCTTGATTTAAGTCTTAGCGGTCCATGGCCACAAAAGGTATTTAAAGGGGGGTCTGTGGTAAAGAAAAGGTTGAGAACCACTGCTACATCATTTTCTTTTGTCTAGTACTATTACTATGGACCTAGAATTAAATAAAATGAGGCAAAAGTCCCCAACAATGAGAAATTGTTCTGAAAATTTAACCTTTATTGTGCAAAACAAGATATTTGTGTTGCTGCAGAGTTATGAGTTACTCAGCTATTTGGCTCATTGAAGATGATGTTCATGTGATCATGAAGACGTAGAGCCAGTCTAAGAGTGGCAGAGCAGCCATGTGTTGGAGAACCCTCAATGTTGTAAGAAGTCATTTTCTCCATTTCTCCAGTTCCTGGGTCTGTTGCTGCTATGTAAAGTAAAATGTTACTTCTTGGCTAAAAAGTAATTTATAGAAATCCATATTAAGATCATTGATGGACAAGTTACATGAATATATTAAACTCATGTAAAATATTGCTTTCATGCTACTCTACTTCCTGATATTCTCACTCAGTTTTATGGAAGAGATGTTGATGTTGAAAATAAAGAAAATATTCCAGAAATTGTTTTAAATGGAATATGGTACTCTAAAATCTTTCTTTCTTTTATTGGAGGAGAGGGGGAAAAGAAAACACATGTAGTTTCACTCTACAATTGTTCTACAGTCAACTCTGCAACCTTCCTCTTTTCCCATAATTCAGTCTACCTCCAATGGTTGTTTTTTATGACAAAATTCTTCCTACCGGGTTTTCTGTAGATCTGGACACATAGAAAAATAGAACTATGAAGTATAACAGAGCACAACAATGGTAGCATCTTGCCTAACAACAAGGAAAGGTCAAAGATGTCAAGTGGGTCATTTTAAAGTATTGTGAGAATGAGATAAAAAAAAATCAGACTGGGATTTCACAAGGAATGTAAAGAAGAGGAGATGATATTTTACCGTGAATTAGAATTAGAATGAATTAGAATTAGAATTATTAGAATATTTTATTTGGCCAAATGTGACTAGACACAAGGAATTTGCCTCCAGTGCAGAAGTTTCCAGTGTACTGTGGACTTATGAAAAAGCCAAGAAATTTTGGATACAAATTCACATAATAATGCAAATGATTTTAAAGGTAATATTTCAAAGAAAACAGAACTCTTTTTACTGAGACATATGGACAATGAATTAGGAAAAACTCATGGCAGATTGATCTTATATATGAAACTGCACAAAAATAATCAAATCCATATAGTGGAGTACTAGATTGTGAAAATGTGAAAAACTGACCTGTTTGGTCAGAGACAAAAACAAAACATTTTTTTTTAAAGACTGGAAACTTTATATGGACTTTCTGCTGAAAGAAGAAAAAATTAAAGGATGGGGTTGAAGATTAAAATAAACTAAATGAGGGGGAGAAGGAATTTATATATTTATAAGTTATATAACTTATTAAATATTTAGGAGGGAGGGGGATTATAAAACTGTATGTGGAAAATAATCAAGAAATAAATTATATTTCTTGAGTTTAGTTCTCTTTCTTTTCTTTCTTTCTTTCTTTCTTTTTTTCTTTCTTTCTTTCTCTGTCATTCTGTTTCTTTCTTTCAATTTACCTATGAAAAAATTCCTAAGAAATATAAATTTTAAAAAAATTTCACAAGAAAGAAAATTTGGGGAAAATTAAAGATTTGAACACCATATTAATCAAAAATAGATCTTTATCTCATATATGGATTTAGCTAGGACAATCAAACCAGGTTTCTTGATGCAAAAAAGCCACTTCTATGTGGCATCATCAATTTGACTTACCAAGAGATACTTGTAATGCTCATCTTATGTTTGTTTGAATGATTGACTGATTTTTTTTTAACTGCTGCAGTTGAGAGACTCTTCGTGAGTTATAGTCTGAGCAATAAAACAATCACTCTACAAATAATTTTTAAAAACCAAACTAATCATTTAAGCATGCATAAAATGATAAATTACCCAATAAAAATAGGTGCTATCTATAGCAGAAAGATCCTCTTAAACAGTTCTGGTTTTAATAGTCTCCTGAAGTTGGGCAGGGAGGTCTGTAGAATCAATAGTGTTAGAAAAAACATTTTGAATCCTCTTCTTTCTAATTTCTTGGAAAGAGAGACTACTATTATGATTTCTTCAGGGTGGCAGATCAAGCAGATCAAAACTTTGTGGAAGAAATAGTTCTGCAGACACCTTAATACCAAGCAAGAGTCCATTCTATCTAGAGCAGGGGTGTCAAACTCACAACATCACATGACGTGTTCCGACGTATTATAACTTTTTCCATTGTCGGCAATGGGGAGGGCACGGTTCGACATGATACATCTCTGTTTTTCACTTCAGCCTTCATAGTACTACTTCCCTTCATTTAGCTGTCTTGCTAAATGAAGTCAAGACCAATAATGAGCAAATAAAATTTAGGAAACAAAAGGAAAATAAGAAAAGTGTGGAAGAAAAGTGTCACAGGAAGGCTACTATTTCCCTTTGCTCATTTTTAAACTTTGCATTTCAAGGCCGGGTACAAGGAGTTTCTATTCTTATTTACCTTGTCTGATTAGAGGGGGGTAGGGAGGATGAATCTGTTGAGATTTAATAATTTTTCTAAACTGGAATGGGACTGTTGTCCAACTCTGCTGTTTTGCTAGCATAAAATTATTCTATGAATGAAATATGAATGGTACTGATAAACTGTTATGATGTTTATAGCTTCAAGGAAAATGCTTCCATTTTTTTTTTTTATTCTAAATGACCCATGGATAAAGATTGCTGGTTTTCAATTCCCAGGGCTACTGTGTCATTAACCTTCAGCAAGCAGAAAAGAAAATTTCTTATTCCATTATGCAAAGTTTTGAGTACAGTTAATGTTCTTTTTCTTTGTCATTTAAAGTCACTTCTGATGAATGTGCACCTGCTAAAGGGTGTGCTTTTGAATCAGATCTATTCCTGTATGCATGATTTAATATTTTTTATTTGATCATTGCACAGTGAACAAACAAACTAGCAAAAATCTATGCTCATGAGCCTGGATCTGGTAGAGCAATCAATTGCACAGATGTTTTGCATTTATGCTTGAACTTCTTAGAAATGTCAGATGCTTTCACATCAAGCTTTCACAGACCACATTCTGGATAATTCTAATGCATTCTGATCTATTATGAACATTCTGCATTGTAATATATTCGCGATTGCAACTATAATGTTTCCAATCTTCATAAATCAGAGTTATGCTTTTTATCTATATCAGTCCTTTTTGTTTTCATGTTTGTAGCTCTATTGCAGGCATGTCAAACTCGCGACATCACGTGACATCATGCAATGTATCGGGCCAGTTTTGCCATTGGTGGCAATGGGGTGGGCGCGGCTTCCATGTGACATGTCTGGCCTGCGGGCCGTCAGTTTGACACCCCTACTCTATTGGCTCATTATCCTGTTCTACACCTCTACCCCATCCCATGCAAGAAATGTGATACATTTACAGTATTGTTCTTACCCCTTGCGTGTGGAACTGGGGAGCACTTCCACATATGCAGTGGTGGGATTCAGCCGGTTCGCACCACTTCGGCAGAACCGGTAGCTAATTTTTCGTTGCCCAGGCCCAGAATGGACTTCCAGAAGCAGCATCCACACAGAGAACTGGTTGTTCACATATTTGAATCCCACCACTGCACATATGCCTTTGCTATACTCTGTAGATTCCCCATGCAAACTTAAAACCATGATCTTGCAGGATTTCAACTGCATAGGGTTTCATCACAGGTAGATATCCTGGTTTTCTTCATTTTTTTTTACCAAATATGTTTGGATTATGAACCCCAGAAGTTGCAACACATCTGCTGAGACTTTGACTGGCAAAGAAAAAATGTTGGCCAAAACCAGCAGAGTTATTCCAGCTTCTATTTCATGTGAGTCTGATGTCATGGGAACAGGGGCAAAGATGAGCACAGTTGAGTGTCACTAGCTTGCTTGGATATTTTTATTTTGCTTCATCGCACAGTCAGCCAGATGTTTAGTCTGGATTTGGCATGATCCTTACATTCTCAGAGAAACTTCACATCTTCATTATTGAGAAGGGGGTCAAATTATCAGCATTTAAGATAACAAGAAAACATATTTGTGATACCAGAAATAGGTTCAGGTTGTGATTTAGATGTATGCATCATGCAAGCTTGGGCCTTCAACTTCCTTTGGTGCAGATACAAGAAAGTATCTTTCTGTTAAAGGAGGGTAAAAGAGATGGTTGGAAAATTTGTCTCAAGAGTATTAAAATTTTATTAAATCCCAGGCTTTATAAAAATGGCACTCCTACCTGTTTGCTTTAGAAGGATCCCTAAAATAGATCAATTTGTCTGCTGTTCATTTACCATTTCAGCATTCATTGCTCTTAAAAATAAATAGGATGATGGTGTCTTCACAGTTTCTCACGCGTAAAGGCAAACAGGATTTTCTAACAGGGATGACCATATTTAAATCTAGTGATCTATAAGAATCATTGCTCTAGCTGTAGATTCAATTGCTCTGCTTCAAGAAGCAACACTTCATTCTCATTTCTGAGATGGACAAAAGAGAATGAACATTAGAGAGTCTAGGACCCCTTATAAATTAACTATTTAGCCTTTGTATTTTCTTTTCCAGTGCTTCATTGCCCACATTCTCCCTAGTCCTGCAGCAAAGAGAAAGAAAGGAGCAGAAGAGAAAAGAAAAAGAAACCCTGAACAGCAAGTGGAGCCGTTTTTCAAATACCACCAATTTGAATTGCAACTTTTACATAAAATTAATTGGTTCCAAGATAAATGTTGATGTTGCCAACCTGCTTTGAGCTCTGTAAAGGGCAAAAAAAAATAAAAAAAAATTGCTCTTTGATCATTGAAAAAAGTAAAGGACTTGGGAGGTTTGATTTTATCCAATGGTGGGATTCAAATATGTGAACAACCGGTTCTCTATGTGGATGCCACTTCTGGAAGTCCATTCTGGGCCTGGGCAACAAAAAAAATAGCTACTGGTTCTGCCGAAGTGCTGCAAACCAGCTGAATCCCACCACTGATTTTATCCTTTCCCCCACTTTAGGTTTACAGCTAATCCCAAATCTATTCAGTGTACAGTATTTATTTGTGCATTTCCTGATGGCAACAGAGTACTCTCCTGTAGTCTTGATCTATATTTTATGTACAAAAAGTTTTACTCTGGAGGTGAAAAACTAATGAAAGAGGGTTTCATTAATTACAAATTTCATTAATTAAAAATCAAGACTTATTCTTGTGGGGGGAACATGCTGTGAGTAATACTAAATACTGATCTTGTACTTATATTCTTGTATTTTTATATACTTATAACATGCTATAAGCTAATTTGAACATTTCTCAGAAAATATTTTTCCTAAAAAAGACTTTACAGAGATCTTTCATCTCCTCGCCTCACTCATTCACCACTGCCAAATTTGCAGACTATTGTTACCCATGGTTTAAATTTCCAGTGGCTACCATACCCATCCAGAATACTCCAGAATTACATTGGTCAGGCTCTTTAGAAGCTGAAGACTGGAGACCAGGATGCCAAACCAATTACTGTTCTTGGGAAGTGAAGCAACAATGCACCTTTGAGTCACAATGAGTCACATCCTTAAGAACAATATTTAAGAATTTATCTTTCTAGGAGAAAACCAAACCAGAACAGTGAAAATGTTGCTGAAAGTTTCTCTGACACAAATAAATATGGTGATTTAATGTTTTGCATATGGGACAGATGATATAAAAAAGGATAGAAGCAAATATTTATCTTGGAGTGGGGAAAAATATCAAGGATTAATAAGGTTATTGTTCTTAAATTTTATTATTTGTCTCATCATGCTTAAGTATCTTGTCTTGACAAAATCTATCAGAAGGAAATCCTTTTGGAGTTAACAGAGAACCTTATGGGCGGGCAGGTCTCCCATGCATAACAGCTATCATTTGATCCTCACATTTAATTTTAAATACAGTAAATATTGATAAATATAATGCACACAAACAAAAGGGTCTGGAGGTTCTCCATGATTTTTTTAAAAATGGAAAGGGGCCCTGAGAGAAAAAAGTTGAAGAAATACTAATACTAATTGTGTATTTTCCTAGAGAAGAGATAAACAGAATAATACTAAGTTCTCACTTTCACCTTCCACTTAGCCATAGCAATTGATCTCCCCGCCATAGCTACTACTGTAGTTTTCCCTGGTTTTTCTTGTAACAATGTACTTTTCACATCATAATTTGTTGTAATGTGAGCGTGCTGTGAGTGTTATGGACACACATACACACACAGACACACAGACACACACACACACACACACACACACACACACACGAATCCCATTTTTAATAAATATTTTTTTCCATACTACTGTGAGTACCCCATTAAGAACTTGTAAAGGGGAACTTTTGTGTAAAGCACAGAAGATACCAGAAGAGAATACAGTTCTGCTCCATGCCAAGTTTCAGGGTTTTTGTGTGTCAAATTGTTAAGCAACTTTCAAAAGAACTAGCTGCCTTACTATTGGATTCCCTGATGTTGTAGCAGTGCTACAAACAACCAAGTTGTATCTTCATGAAGAGGAGGAATGTGGTATTAATACTGTACCTAGCAGTACTGTTCCTTGGAATTGTTTTTCTGCCCTCTTGATTTCCCCCTTCTTAATTTAACTATCAGACTCCGTCTAGTTTTACATGTTTGCTCTAGTTTGCATGATCTAATTCTACTTTCTTATTGCGTTTGCAAATAATTGTGTTGGATTCTCTCTCTGCTGGGATTTTGGCTGGCATGAAATCATAGAAAATAATGATTGGAGAGAATCCTGGAGAATCTGTAGTTTAATCCCTTAGCATCCTAGCTTTTGTTTAAATGCAACCAATAGAGCAGGCTCTCCACCTCCCAAAGTAATCAGTTCCGTTACTGAGCAGCTGTATTAAGATTTCTTTTCTTGATGTTCCACAAAATTCTTCTTGTAATTTAAAGTCATTATTTCTTGAACAAGATACTTGAAGGTAGGTATCTTTTTTCCTACACAGACTTATTTTTGTCTGAATGAAGTAAACTCAGTTTCTCCAAATATTTATACAAGATTTTTTTTCCAAGTCCTTTTTTCATCTTGGTTGCTCTCTGGTGGACATAATCCAGTTTGTTAATGTGTTGTCCAGATGTGGACTGGCCAATGTGAGAGAACAACAATTTGTCGATAACAAATTGAATCCTGTAATTTTACTCATATCTTACTTCGTTGTTTTCAGATCCACTCTGCTTCTGTTACATTTTTCTAACTCTTTTCCATCCCTGTAAAGATCCTTTTTCAATAATTTCAGTCCAGTACATCTATGATATCTCCATTTATCTTGGTTTTATTTCCAAGCTAAACCAATACGCCTCGCTAAAATCATCTAATTAAGTCTAATTAGTTGATCTCTTTGTTCCTGACTCTTACATCCTTTAGAGACTGTACCTTTGGGAATTTTCAACTTACAGCAATAAACCCAAGTACTGCTGACATTAAAAAAAAAGCCTATCAGCCATGTAATATTTATCAGAGCTAACCAAGAGAATCACACTCTTAACAAGCTTGTTTCCTCAAGCCAAGGATCATAAGAAATCACTGGCTGTCTTATGTCGGAAAAAAAAGGCAGGCAGAAGTTGTCACAATTAAGAGTGTTAAACTTCTAGAAATGCTCTAATTATAGCTACAAATAGCAACTTCTGTGGATGTGCAGCAAATTCTTACTAATTTTCTGATTGAAGTTTAAATGGAAATGTGGCCTGTCTAGGGTAATATCCATAAAGTAATCTGAGACATGGAAAATAAAGCAGAGAAAACTTTTAATTATTTGATTGTATCGATTTTAAGAGGACTTATTCTGAGTACCTCTGAAGTATCTGAGTAAGCTGCATTGGCGTGAACCCACAAAGCTGCATCTTCTTACTACACATGCTTAAGAATGACCCCCATACACACACTTGTTCTCTGTTGAGCAAACATGCTGAAAGGAGCAGAGCATGTGATCTTTTAGCAAAACAAGAAGGACATTGGATTGAAAAAAGGAGATTTGGAGATTATGGAGACACCCTTTTGTACAATAATTTTGCTGAATAAAATTGCCATGCTTTATTCCTAAATTTAATTGGTGAGTACAACATGGAATTTTCAAGTGTAGATTTCCACAACAGGATACAGCAGAAATGCAGAAAAACGAAACAGCTACAAAACTAAAGACAATAGAATTATACCACTAATGTGTACCATTTAAAAAAAAGTAGTTTGAATTCAGTGTGGTTGAGTGACAAATAGAAGAATACCGCAATATAATAAGCACAAGCCTATTCTCATTATTAGGGTGATGCAGTGGCTCAGCAGTTAAGATGCTGGGCTTGTTGGCTGGAAAGATGGCAGCCCAGGTTTGAGAGCAGAGAACCATGGGATGGGGTGAGCTCCTGTCCTTGCCCCAGCTCCAGCCAAACAAGCAGTTCAAAAGCATGAAAATGCAAGTAAATAGGTAGCACTTTGGTGGGATGATAACAGTACTCTGTGGTATCATGTTGGCCACATGACTACAGAAATGTCTTCAGACAGCGCTAGCTCAATGGTCTTGAAACTGAGATAAGCACCATCCCCTATAGTTGACAATGACTAGTGGAATAAAATCCACAGGGACTCCTTTACGTTTACTTTTATTCTCATTATTAACTTATTCTCATTATTGAACTTCAGAACTATAGGACATTAATATCAATTTAAAAAGAAAGTAAAATATCAGGTCCTACAGGCCAATGTTTCTCAGTGTTTTTTTGGGTAAATGGAGCAGATGATGAGGGCCTGGTGATTCTTCTCTCATTCCTCATGATAATTTCTGTTCAGCTGTTTATAAGAAATGGATGTTTCACATTCTATTGCCTTCAGCAATTTGTGATGGGAGATTCCCCATTTTGTATTAGAAATCAATTTTTTTTCAAGTTAGTTTGCAAGTTTTTTCCTTGCATTATTAACATTATACAACAGTAATCCTGATACGCCTGTATTCTTACACTAATAATGTAATTTTTGTACCATGTTTTGCTTAGAGCCCCTTAACTCAAGCAAAACACTGTTTAGGCTAGACAGTTTTGGCACACATTGTGAAATTTTTCCTACAGCTCTGGCTAAAAGCAATTCTAGGCCATCCAGATTGCTCCATCAAGGCAAATTGCATCACCTCTTCACTTCACTGAAGTAAATCATATCAGCTCCATTGTACAATTCACTTTGGTGAGGTGCTTTATGCAGGCTGGATACAACCGATCTGCAATGTTCCTCCTTTAAGGGACTGCTATTGGAAAGCATACATGGGGAGAAAAATCTAAATTATTCCTTGAGAAATTAATGGTATGGACATTTAATATATAGAGAGACAGACAGTGAAAGTTATGTACGCTAAGGAGATATGATGTATCATCTGTGTAATGCAGTAATGGGATTCAGCCAGTTCGCGCCACTTTGGCAGAACCGGTAGCTAATTTTTTGTTGCCCAGGCCCAGAATGAACTTCCGGAAGCAGCATCTACACAGAGAACTGGTTGTTCACATACCTGAATCCCACCACTGGTGTAATGTATAAGATATGTCATTCATATTATCTCCATCAATCTTATAGGACGTGAAACCATGGAAACTATAAACTTTGGGATTTCAGGGAGATTTCTCTCATTGATTCTTCCTCTTTCTATCATCATTTAATGCATAAAAATGGGCATTTTTTCCACTTAGTTTATAGAATCCTACTTCCTTTTAAAATAGATTAATCTGGAGGCTGATAGTAACAGAACTATCAGGAGGAACCCCACTGAGATCAACACTTTTGAGTCTTTATTAGTTCAAGGATGCTACTCTAAAACAGTTTTATGACTCTAATATTCCCATTATAATAATTAGTCTTTATTACGGGTGATTACTCCTCTTGCTTCTATGAGTCATACCAATCTGAAGTGAAAAGCTGAATGTATGCCTCCTCTGTGTTAGGAATTCATTAAGTCTTGAATAGTGAGTTGGCAAAAGGGAACAACTGCTAATTGCTTCCAAAGCTTGTGACAATGGAGGTGGTGACACTCACATGCATTCTCTCTTTAGAGGAATTATAAATCCATGTGCAACTTGTAGTTCTGTTAATTAAACTGGAAGGAATCAGCTGAGTTAGAATCTGCTGTATATCTCCTCTCCCACTTTTTAAAAAGGTCCTTTATAATAACACACCTACATATGATATTTGCACTCTTTCCTAATCTAAACAATGGAGCAGCCATAGTCATACAATTTAATGTTATCTAGTATGGAATTCAGAACTTTAGTATTAATGATTTCATAGTGGATTTTAAAAGTACCTCTTGCCGATGGAGAATATGGGGAAATATTAGCTTTCTAGCATTCCTGATTATGAAAAGAGGGATGGGGATAAAGGTTTCTGGATCTGAAATCCTTGGACCAGTCCAACATGACTCTCCTGATCTTCAAAACCTGGGGATTAATTGTTGTTCTCAGGTGACTCAAGTGTTCAATGCAAATGATACCATTGCCACTAAATGCCATGGCACCCAAATGGAAAAACTTTTTATTTATACATCCAAGAAATCATTAGGTCATAGCTTGCTAATAAAACTGTGGATTGGAGTGTTCCCCAATACAACTCAAATGTATCAGTTGTGTTCATTCCATCACAAGGTGGTGAAGTGTTACTAGGCTTTCCCATATATCTATGGAGTGAGAAACAACTGTACTGCTCAACTTTGTGTTCATCAGACGTGGGGAATAATGGCTCCTTTATGACTTGTGGACTTCAACTCCCAGAATTCCTGAGCCAGCCATGCTCAGGAATTCTGGGAGTTGAAGACATCAAGTTATGAAAGGGCCATCATTCCTCACCCCTGGTCTACATTGTACAGAAAATACTCCCATATATGTATTGAATGCTATCTCAAATTCCAAGCTGAAGAGAATCTTCCCTAAGTATTTGCCAGATGAGTTGGAATTCATTTGAACACCCAGAACTCCTAACTAATATAGCCCTAAGAAATTTTAAAATCCAAAAATCAGAAGGCATCAAGGTGGTGAGAAAACTTTTTCAGGAAGCCAGCATTTGAGCTGCATTCCATTTAAACACTGTAAGCTAGGCAATTTTGTATTCTGAGCTAGATTACTTCAAGTTTGGCAATACCTCTCAACAACCTCTAGACTCCATGGCCACCAGATCATTTGCAAAAATAAATATGCAAATAACCAACCAGGCTTAGGCAGAGTTATGTCTTTATAATACAGTTCTGCAACTTATTTCTATGTAGTTTGGCTCCTATGCACTTGATATATGGCATGAAGTGAAGCACATATGGAAAGAACTACTGTGTAAGAAAAGTCTTAAATGCCTACTGCTTGTTTACCGGATCCATCTGAGAATAAGTAACTGATGAAGTTCCTAAAATGTAATGTGATGCTGGAAGGCCTCAGTCTGAGATCCCAAGCCATTAATTGTTAATCCTTATATTTAATGATATCACTAAATGAGCCAAGTCTATTAAACAACAGGCCCATTTAAAAGAGAAAACAGAAAAACATTGCTGAGAAATGGGGCGATAACTTGCATTTTACCCATTCTGTAGTTAATCTTTCCTCTTGCGCCTTCTCAATGTACAGCAAGAATAAAATCCAATCAGTGATTTTCTATTTATTGGAGCAACAGCTGTTTAGAAATGATGTGTTTCCTCCAGTGAATTCAACCAGAAAACATGCCATCAGTTTTAATAAATGCCCTTGGGAAAACACTGAGCTTCACAGTATGATCCTGCAGCCATTAGGAAAACTAGATAGTGTAGAGATGAGAAAAAAGCAACTCACTGCCAGAGCTCTCCAGTTCATTTTCTCTAGTTCCATCTTCTGATTAAGTTTAGATATGGTAAGAATCATAGATGTTTACTACAAATTATGATGATGGTAAAACAATGAAACATGCGTTGTGAGATTGAAATGCTTATTTGGTCACGTGCATCCCCTATGGACAACTATAGGAAAAGTATCTCTGCTTGACCTGCAGTTGCTATTTTATGGTGTTTTGTGTGACTGTTTAGGTCAGCATTTCCAACAGATAATATGCAAGGGATATTGCATGTTTTCTTCGTGTGTGATCTGCATCAACAATCTCTTCTGTCTTTTGTGTTCAGCGGTTGCTCAATGATACTGTCACAGTCCAACACTGAGTTCATTGCCTGGTATGCCCAGGTCCAAAACTGAACACATGAAGATGGAGATTGTAAAAAATCTTTATCCTGCAGAAGAAAGTGACACAGAGAAATGTCTGTTTCAAAGCCTGTGAAACCCCCAAAGTCTACTGGGGGCTTTACCATAAGTTACAGCATGTTAATGTCATAGGGTCACAAGTTGTTTTTTTCCATGTCTCTTTACAGTAATTCCTGTTTTTTTTAACATCTCAGCATTGCACATATGAATAATGCAATACTCAGCAAAGTTATTTCTATCATGAACATAGGGTAATCAGTGCTACATGTTCTGTACCCATGATTTTTCCAGCAAACTTCCTTTTCCCACATTTAGCCATAATTTTTGCAAACCTTTCCTGTTTGTGCCTTTTGCCGTATCCCATAATAGACATGCAGTTACATTTAACAAGCCAAGCATGGTGTACTTTACTCCAAAATGTAGGCCTTTGTTGAGATTTATCAACTTTTATTGGGAATTTAGAGTCTTTTCTAGAGTCTGTTGGGAGAGAGTCAGTTGCATACCATCAATATAGAGATGAGACTTAACTTCCTTTTCTGATGTCATATCCTTCAGCACTGCCTTGTTGCACTCAAAAGATGGATGAAACAAACCAAATGGAGTCCTGGCGAGAAAAAGTTCCTGTACATTTTGTTTTGCAGTGGGCAGCATTCTCTCTGAATGATTAAATACACATTTTTGGATGCAGCTGGATTCATAGCTACTCCTAATAAATAAAGCAGCAGAAGGGGCTAGGAGTTCTTTTGCTCAGTTTAATTTGAATGTTCTTTCTATTGCCCATTCCTGATGAAAGAACATCTTGTCTTAGGTATTATAATATGCTCTATCTGGATATGTCTTTGAAAAGTCATTATAAAATGTGAAAAGTAAACTTGCCAAGTTTCTTGTTTCAACTGAGACTAATTGGTGACCAACAGAGACAACACAAAAGTTGGAGTTAGGAAAGAGGAAAACAAGATAAAGTATTAACTGCAAGAAAAGCCCAGTGGAAATCTACAGGACAGATCACATTAGGGTTACAAGAGGACAAGGTAACTGGATTATTACAAAACAGAGAAACTGGGGAACAGGTATTGTTCCAGCAACTAGCAGCACAGAAAACAAACAAACAAACAAAAAACTAAGTCTGAGGTCTGAGAATCTTGCCCAAGATTCCCTGTGGATCATCAGAGCAAGCTCTTCCACAGTTTGTTGTCAAACCATTAGCGTAAAAGAGAAAATTGGCAAATGATGTTCTACAGCATGATAAAGTTTATTAACAGTGCAATTAGAAAAGATCACAATTGTATGCCCTGCCATTTCTGATTCACTCATAGTTGCTGCAATATCTGCTCTTCCAGCTTGTCAAAACCACAATCACAATCTCAAAAGAGGTTCTTAAAATCACAATACTCTATGCTTCAAAGTCACTTCCCTTGATTTATATCCTAACAATTTGCATCAGCCAGAATGAAGTTAAAGGTTGAAGATTGCATATGTTAAACAGGCTACCCTGTCTTGTTCTTTGTGATGCATGTCTGTAATGAATTTAGTTGATTGGTTTACCAAGTGATCAATTTTTGGGGGTGGCTGGAAATTTTACTTTGCTTCTTAAATAATTAAATGTAACTTTCTCTGGTAGACTTTCTCCTATTCTGTTCTTGCTGTAGATGCCCTGTCATATCTTGCCTTGTTCTGTAGCTGTGGAATAAGCCTGTATATTTTCAAGAACTGTTGCAATTATTTGTTATGACATTTTCTTTTTTAGGATGAATAATATGTTTTGGGTTCCCTTGAAAAAATATTCATGCTGATAACAATGTTAACTATTTCCCCAAGGGCTTCTAGCATGAGGCTCTAAAACTCCTGACTACCACTCAGGGGAGGATTAAAAGTAAACAATACCTCAATCAAGAAACTGCCAAAGAAGCCAACAGCAAACAGCCCAATCAAAGCATCTCTGAGACCCCCACCAACACTGATAGAATATAAATTGTCACCAGAATATAAACTGACAGCAAACCACACTCCTTTTTAGCACTGATGATGTTACCTAATTTGGGTAATGAAATGTCTGCAAGAAAACAAGTAGGCTCAGACAGCACCAAGGACCCCCTCATTTCAGACCCCTGAGCTTCCGTATTTTCCTTTATTGACAGGATTAAAAGGCTTGCAATGTGTCTAGTAGCATTGGGCACCATAAAGGTGATGAGTCCCCTCCCACTGTACTCCAACAGCCTGCAGTCACCAAGGGATATGAAAGTCCTGAGTCTGCAGTCCAGCCTGACCATCTGGTGCTCTTTACAACTCCTGCAAGGCTGCACACACCTCTAGCCAGCTGCTTCAGTGGTGGGATTCAAATATCTGAACAACTGGTTCTCTTATTGGATGCAGGCCTGGGCCTCAGAGGCCTAGAACGAACTTTCAAAAGTGGCATCCATGCACTTTTGGCGGGATGTTCTAGGCCTGGGAGGCCTCCTGCAGGCCTCTGAGGCCTAGAACGAACTTTCAGAAGTGGCATCCATGCACTTCTGGCGGGACATTCTAGGCCTGGGAGGCCTCCTGCAGGCCTCCCAGGCCTAGAATGGACTTCCGAAGCAGTGTTCATTCAGCCGGTTCTCTGAACTCAGCAAAATTTACCTATCGGTTCTTTTGAATCGGTGCAACCTAGCTGAATCCCACCACTGAGCTGCTTCAATGTATTTTGTGCAATCCCTAAGGTGGATTAAAGCATACAGTACCAGCCTAAATTTCCTCTGCTATTCTAATCTCTACTGTCCTATTGACAAGGCCAGCGGGTGGCCTAACAATTACAATTAACTTGAATGATAGGTGATAGGCATGATCCATGCCATTGGGATCACACTATTATCCTGTCTTTGAAGATCAGGTACTGGAGGGCTTCCATAAAGAAGGAGAGTCTTTCCTCTTTTGCTTTACCACATCATCTTTTGGATCATCTGCAGCACCTCTGCCATGACGATGGGGTGAGAGAGCATCAGCAACAGCAGCAAAAAGGAAAAAAAACCCCACCTGGTGAATTATCTCCCTCTATCAATCTTTTGAGGCTGGCTAGGCCAAGAAAAAAATATTGCATGGATTCCAGGATTGTAGGGTATATTAATAACATTATGCTAGTCTGGCTTCAGGAACTTGCATTCATAACCCGAACGGCCCAGGCAAGTCACAGAGTTACACATGCCCACCACTGCAACAGTGAGTGAATACAAGTCACATGGCTATAGAAGCCTCTTTTTGGTTGCAGTTTTGAATTTCTAATATTAAGTAGCCTTTCTGAATAAATTCGTTGTTGTGAAAACTCGCTAAAAGAATGTTCCTACCTGGGGGATTACCTGTGTATTGTATTTGGGTGCATTCTGGTTGACCATAAGGTGGCAGCAAATAGCTTAAGAAACTTCTGACTTGGATTTTTGCAGCCCAGGGATTGTGACCATCGTGAAAAAATGCTAAATCCCACACGTATCTGTAGGAGTGAAAGAGGAAGCAGAAGAAAAGGGTAGAAAATGAATGGTGTAGTTAGCAGATGTGGCTGTGAGTGAGAGGGAATTATGTGTAAGAAAGGACAGAGGAAAGAAACAGGAAAATGTAGCTGTGTCAGAGAAAAACAAGTGGTTTATTTAGATTGAATGTAAACTGAGAAGTCTTTACATTATAGCATTTTATTCAGAGACCCAAAGGCAGTTTTTGATAGAAACAGCTTTCATTATGTAGCTTATCCAATACGGGAGATTAAATT
Organism: Crotalus tigris; assembly: GCF_016545835.1. Lineage (NCBI taxonomy): Eukaryota > Metazoa > Chordata > Lepidosauria > Squamata > Viperidae > Crotalus > Crotalus tigris. Next base: position 233,528 of record NW_024096878.1, read on the forward strand.
TAAATGGGGATATGCAAAATTCATTAAAGTTAAGAAGGAACATTCCACTTCCCTCTGGACCATGCTAAACCTCTTGCCGGGCCATTTGCCAATTCTCCTAACTTGGGTAAGATGTGTGGTCGAATTGAGCCATATGAAGAACAAAACAGGAACAGAACCATTCATGTGCTGAAACAGAGCGAATATCATGGCCACAAATTATGTTGAACCAAAATGATGTTGTTGCTCGTTCCCTTGTGTTCTCCATAGCTGAAGACTTTTATTCTTCCATGCTCATGCATGGTCTTTAAGCATCACACATACTGTTGGCAAACACTCACTGGAGCCAAGCAATGGTCACCTAGCTTCTATACATCCTTACACAATGTGCTTGCAGTCCATTGCTTGTAAATTACACAACTCTAAACGTAGCTGTTTACTGCAGCGGAAATAGAGTGACCCCCACTGAGTGCCAGGCCACAATACTGACATGATAATTACAATTATTCTAGTTAATGAAGTTGGTAGGACAAACCTAAGACCTTTGCTATCAATCAGACTTTATATCTTTAGCAAATAGCTGGCCATAACCCAAGAAGAAATCTGCATAGACAAAATAACCTTTCACTGTTGACTTTTGTTTGGTACCAGCCTTCTTCAAAGATATAAATCAAAATATGCAGAATATGTATCCTTTAGCTATTTAATTGGGACCAAAGTTATACTACAATGGTTTCAAAAGGGGAATGGAAAGATCTGTTTGAATCACATTCTGATATGAACTAATTTAATTCTTACTTTAAAAGTACTAGCCAGAATGCATTTTTCATTTTTGTCATCTTTTTCTAAATCTAAAGTCTTTAATATAGTTCATCAGTGTAAAACAAAAAGCACACTGCCAAGATCTGAATTTCCCTTCCCTTGGCACATAACATTCCAGGCATTTCCCCTCCCCTATTTTGGGGTCATGATTCACATCTTCCAATTAACCTGGAGGGCAAAGATTCACTTCCGTTCATTTTCCCGGGCTTTCCTTACTAATCTCCTCCCTTTTCTCTGTCATCTGAATTAACTAAAAATACCAGACAGTTCTTCATATTTTGTCAAAGCAAGAATATTCAATATTAGCAGTGTTGACACACACATTGTTTATTCATGCATCATATTTCTTCCAACTAACAAATGGTGTCAGAGTGATTAATAACCATAAAACTGAGATTAAATGTAAATCAAGAAAATAACAAAGCTGATTTAAATACTAAAAACCCAGTTATAAAACTGATCAACATTTACTGAAAATTAAATATTCCCTAGAAAAGAAAAAAAAACTGAGCTGGTTATCAAGCGTATTAGACAATTGTGTGCAAAAATCCATACAGTACATAATTTTGTATAATTGAAAATGCGTATGAATTTCCTGCCAAATTTGGAAATCTCAATCAGATGCAGAAACAAATGAGAGAAAACTTGTCTGTATGTCTAAAAAAACTTGGAACCACTCAAATAATAGTTAATAATGAAATGCTTACTGGGGTCAACACTGATTAGATGTTAGATGTCTCTATTGGTAAGAAAGAAAGGAGATAATTTCATTGTTTCGTATGGCTTCTAGGTAATTTTTTTTAATGCATGCTGATGATATCCCTTTTTTTAGAAAGCAGAAGTGTACAGCTTGACAAACATTCAAATGTTTCTTTTCAGACTAGAAAACATATGGTTAAATAAGAATTCACTTAAATTCATCTTGAGGATAGCAGTTTAGAGTTATAAACTGGAAATTATCAACATGTTCTTTATTTAGTCTCAGTACATCTTGTCTTTCCTGCAAGGAGATCAAGGACCAGCACTTCATTCTTTCTTTCCATTTAATCCCAAAACAATTTTTTTCCCAAATCACTTTATGAAGTCCACAACCAAGTAAAGGCATCTGAGGTTAGTTTTCCTCATTCCAGATCCAGCCCTTTAATCACTTACAGGTTAAAAAAAAAAAAAAGGATCTCGGTCCAAAGACATAATTTGTTGATCAAGCTAGAGAAAAAGCAGCTCTAAAATCAAACAAATAGCATTGTAGAAAAATTATTCTCCTTTGTACTCCGCTGAGTGAAATGGAGCTTTCCAACAACAGTGCTCTGAATTATTTTTCTTAATAAGTTGCATGAAAATGCAATTTAATGAGTACAGTAACAACTGGTGTAACTCCTGATAGCGCCACATCTCTCACACTAACAATTTGTTATTCTCAGAGTCTCACTGTGCTGAGCCAAACCTGCAATTTGTCTGTTTTTGACTGAGCATGTTCTGCACACCCAGTCACTTATGGTTTTGCATAGTTGTCTGTGGTTAAAACAAATTATGGCTTACAGTTAGATTGATACCAGTCTGATTCAGTCTTTTGCTTATTCCTCATAATAATATCAGCTAAATCCAATTGTGGATTTATGTGCCATCTGAATTGCATTTTCCAGTAGACCAAAGCTTAATGTTTGTTGCCATCAAGTGACTGTCTGGATTTTTGCAGCCCAGATTTGGAAAGCTTTATCCAGCCTGCAAAGGAAAACCTGGAGGTTGCATGTGGGTCTAGGCCTCCTAGTGGTCCATCACTATTACAGATCAGGATTAAGCTACATTGTCACAATTAAGCATTGGTTACTCTACTGCACAACCATTCCTTTCATTCCCCAAACACTTAGAAATGGTTTGAAGACAATTGTGATAATTTTAGCTCATCTGACTTCAAATGTTGAGATTCTGCAGTAGCACAAATGATTTCCTATCCATTCCACACAAAGGAGTGTTGAAGGAAAAGTCTTCATCATGGTTCAGTCCAAGCTAGGAATGAACAACATGGCGACTGCTTTAGAAAGAAGATTGCAGTTTATTGGAGGAAAGAGCCAGAAGAAAGATGGCGCTGGAAGAAAAGAGAAAAGAGCACATGTAGGGAATTGGTTTTTATACCCTCTGGGGTTCTTGAGGTTGTTTCCTGTTCCTGTTTGAGGCTTTGTGTTTCCTGTGTCATGTATTTTGACCTGTGCCCCTTTGGCATCTGTGGGTTAATTCTATTATGTCCTGTCTTAGAGTTTGGGTGGGGTATGTAGATTTTAAGTGTCTTTGTCTTATTAATCTTCTAGCTGGGGGACTCCAACCTTCCTGGATTGTTTACATCTGCATTTCTACAGAGCTGGTTTCTGCTTGGGGGAGGAAGACTTGGGGCTATTAAGAAAACTGAGCATGCTTTTCTACCTCTTTAAGATCCTTTGAGGAAATATATATTTTCTGCCCTTTTAATATTTCCTTCTCTGGGGGGCTGACTTCCCACAGGAGGAAAGGAAAGAACAACAACTATAATATATAAGAAGAGAACAGGACATTTTGGCCTTGCTCATTCTGTATAGATTATTGAGAAGAAGTGGTAAAATTGTGAAAATGGCATTTGTTTTCTAGGACTTAAAGCTGAATACATCTTAATCTTTATTTGTTAAAAAAAAAATCTTAATTTCACTGATTCTTAGATTCTCCAGGAGTGGAGTGCTGGAAAGCTGACTTTGGGCTGTCTTCAGATGCAACCTGCTAAAATAAAAGTGCTCAATTTATTTAGAGGGAAAGAGACTTTTATTGTCACCTAGAAATACCAGAGCAAATATTCCTTTGTGCCTCGTATCATAATCAACTATTGTCAAAGAGTGTTTTTTTTTAAAGCAATTAAATTTTTTTCTGGATAAAACTTTATTGGGTGCAAATATGTTCTACTTATTGATTTATTTTATAGGAAAGAGGCAATGTTCTGAACACATTCACTTTTCCTTTGGAACCATAGATTTAGCATACCCCTTTGTTTTTGATTCCTTAGTTATGTAGAATTTAATCATACCAGTCATTATGCCTCTTGGAACACATTTGTGCCATTAATTAATACACCTAACTAATGCAAGATCAGATTGAAAAATAGCACTGTTAATTTTCTCTCTCTCTTAAAATGAAAATATGATAGAGGACCAAACTTGCTGTTCTAACTTTCATAATAAGAAAAAGTTTTGTTAAATCTATTTATTAAATAGATTGAAAACTATTTGTTAAATCTATTTATCGCATTCTGATATATGCTAAAACACCCCTTATTTGTTAAAGTACAGGTAGGCCTCATTTAGTAATAGCCTCATTTAGGAAAGGTCACAGCAACTATGTGAACAATCCTTGCATTCACAATCTTTGTAGTTCTGTAAAGCAAAGGAAAGCAGAGGTAAGATTGTAAGCACAATCACAAATGTACTTAATGCCCATCTCACTTAATGCCTAAATTGCCAGCCTTAATTATGGCTGCTTAAACAAGGATTACCCATATGGAGAAAGATAAATCCATGGAAGAGTTTCTTCACAACTTTGAGCCAACTTTATGTCAAAATCTTCTGACTTTATCTGATGCTGCCAAGAACTAGTACTGGCAGGTGTTGTGGTGCCAACCTTTCCCTCAGTACATGTTGCTTGACCAGTCTGCTTTTCTTTTTCCTCTGTTTTCCTAAAAATCTCAACAATCCTTTTTATCTAAGAAACCCCTTTTACTTAAAATGTTTGTTTAAGCTTGGCCTCAAATCCCCCATTCCTGAAGCATCAGCCGAAAAGCAGAGCTTTAGCCAAGAGGCTATCTGAGAATAGCCATGTTTAGACCATAGTTTTCTATAACAAGCCTGCTTAAAAAAAAGATTTACTGAAACCATGATGTATAAAGCTGATGTATCTGAGTAGCTCTGCTTAATATTGACTAACACTTAGGAGAGAGACATCCAAACAAATATGGGATTAATTTAAAGCAAAAGATTTTGTGCTGTGGTAGAGGAGGAAGAGAGGAAAGAGGAATGGGAAAACGTAACATCTTATACTGAGCAGGTCCCTCATAGCTACCTCTTAAGGTATGAGTGTAGAATATGTAGCCAGCTCTGCTGAATTGATGTTATTGTTAAATTATTGCTTTATAATGGGTTCTTTTTAAAATGTTTGTACTATCATTTCATTGTTTAATCCATATGTGATATAATTATCACAGAGAAAGGTGGGCTAATAATATTTTATTAAATAAAAATTATGGAAAGAACAATTTTCCTGGACTTGAAGATGTCTTAAATGTGCACCCAAACATGGTTCAAAGTAGTAGAAAATTTCTGGATGGTGGAAGGACCAATGGAAATTGATATCGTGGAAAGAATGGGCCTAGCTCTACTAAGAGACAAAATGCACACAGCTGAAGGAAGCACTGATGGAATTTTTGAACATGTGGTTATTAATCTTGCATCTCGCAGCTCCTGGCATTTGTCAGAGGCATTTATAACTGAATTCTGTTATAAATGGAAATTCATCTACCTGTACAGCACATCTGACAGCCCTCTTGTCTTCAGCTGCTTCCCCTGATGTATAAAACAATTGTCAGAATTTACAGCTCATTCGCATGCAGTCCCAATCCTTTCTAGTTGGAAATTATTCAATCTGTGCCATCCCTTTAAAGTATCCCTGTCAGGGAGAAAGGATAAAACACCTCAGGAGCCATACAATATGGCTGGGAAGATTTCAAAATTAAAGATGATTCAGGATAGATTTGTGTTTCAGAACTGGCATTTAAACTGTGAATTTATTACTGGCAGGTAGAAGACTGTCAACTGGAAGCCAAAAGTTGTTGATACCACAGACATACACCCATGTGTAGCTTCCACAGAGGCCAAGCTCCAGTGCCTACATGGTGGGGAAAAAAAAACCTATGTAAAAATGCATGCTCAAATACGTGTATAAAAAATCATAAAAAAATGATGCCAAGCAGAAATTTCCATCCAAAAAGTAAGAACTTTATTAAAGACACAGAACTTCAGTTCATTTTTTAAATATTTTTTTGCCGTGACAGATTACAATACTTTATTTCGTATTAATTACATTTTTACATATTTTATTAGAATTTTTCACTGCAATGAAAGTTTAAAAAAATCAAAAGAAAAATAAAAAGGTAGAAAACAAGCTAAAAAAAAGATAGAGACAATATAGAATTATGACTTCCATCATTATTTCTGTTGAGTAATTACTTTTTAACTCCCTAACTCTTTTTAATCCCCAAATCCATTAATCATCAGTTCAGTCTTTTCTTCTTTCGACAAAATTCCATTTAAGGCTCCCAGTCCTTTAAACAAGTCTTTATCATTTTTTGCTTGATCAATTTGTCAGTTTCACTTCCACAAGGTCCATCAGTTTTAGACTCTAACCTTCTACTATGGGTGCTTCATTATTCTTCTAATTTTGTGGATACAATAATCTTTCAAATTATGTACAGTGTGAATTTTTGGTTTTTTTTGTTTCTAGTTTAGCTTTCATAAATTGCAATAGAAATAATTCTGATTTCATCCAACCACTAATCTGCAGGATCTTTTGCATCATTTTATGCATGTTAGCTACATTTTTTTTTACTCCTCTTTACACTGCTTTGTCCTGACTCTCATGGAAAAAGCAACTGGTGTGCAGGACTGGTTTGGCATATATTTGAATTGCTAAACAGAATGTGCAGAGCCAAAGAGACACAAGATTGTTAGTACTGACTAATTACTTGGACTTTAATTATACAAATTATGCAAGCTCAAGACAGCTGGCATTTTTTCAGTTAATGATTCTTTATTATCAGTTTTCAGAAGAAACTGAGTTGATGTCCAGACTTTAATGAATTCTCTTTAGATTTCCAGAAATAAAATATTTATGCGTCCAATTCCGCTGTTCGGATATGTTAGCCATAGTGAATCTGGATCTCTATTAGTAATTGTGCAGAACTCAATTACTCCAACAAGTGAGCCATTTTGAACTGACAGGCAAATAATACTGTTTAATTATGGAACATGCATACACCGTTATCATTAGTATGTCTTTTCACATTCTTCTGTTTTAGATTTCCTTTTGTAAATTTCTCTCAGACACGATCTTCCTTTCCTCTTTTATTGGTTTCATTCAAAGAACATTCATCTATTTATTAAAAAAGAAAGAAAAAAAAAGAAACCTCTGGAAAATTTCAAGCAAATCCTCCTTAATCACTTAAAAGAAACCCAAAACAAGAATAACTACAGAGAAATACGATAAGGGAACAATCTACTTGCTGTTACACATCTTGACTGCAGCTAAGCTTGCATTTGCGCAAAAATGGAAGAGCAAAGAAATTCCCACAGAGGAAGAGTTACTATATAAAATATTAGCATGTGCGGAAATGGATAGGCTCACAATGGTATTGAAAGACAAATGTGGATCAGTTTATTTTGAAACCTGAGATAAATTTTACTGCTGGAGGGATTCGAGGAGGACGGTTGGGATTAAAGACTAGTGTTAAGACAGAAATATATGTTATTTTGGAATAAATACTGTATATAAAACTTAGATGTATATCTAGAGATGAAGAATCAATTGTAAAATGTGGAATATTTTGATAAGAATGTATATACTGGAATGTCACGTTGAACGGTTGGGATTAAAGACTAGTGTTAAGATAGAAATATATGTTATTTTGGAATAAATACTGTATATAAAACTTAGATGTATATCTAGAGATGAAGAATCAATTGTAAAATGTGGAATATTTTGATAAGAATCTATATACCGGAATGTCACGTTATATCCAATGTTTTTTAATTGTATTATAAATAAAAATTTGGAAAAAAAAAAGAAACCCAAAACAGAACTCTTCATTTTAAATAGTGTCTACCATACCATAGCCACAGTTGTGTGATTAAAAATAATGCTCAGTTACAGCAATCCAAATCATCTTCTTGGGAAAAGGAAAACGGAATCCAAGCTAATCCATAAATTCCTTGAAACAGGAACCTGGCAACTTTCTTTGCATTCTGTGTTTGAAGGCTGCAGTTAGCATTAGAATGAGTGAGGTCAAAATCTTTGGGCTGTTTGGTAATAGATGAGGGCGAGGTTAGGAGAAAGAATATAATGCAGCAAGATGAACCTTGAGAGAAACCACCACTTTCAATTCTTGGGGTAGTTTGAAAATAGTACTAAGGAAAAAAAATCATTTAAGGAAAAAGATGGTGATGGGAGGAAAATTACTACAAGGTCACCTTTCATTCTTTGGTGTATTTTCACCTCTGGGGCAGAAAAAAAAAACCTTCACTAAATCTCCTCCCTTCCTTCAGTTTATTTTCCCAGATTGAAAACAATCACAAGAGCTAAGCAGACCAATTCTGTGTAAGAAGTTGCTCAATTGGCATTCCTCCTGACTGCAATGGTATTTCTGCACTCAAGCACTCAGCACTGCAGTATTAACTAACAGTACTTTTTGGAAACTTTGGCTTGGAAAGCGCAAAAGATTCCTGATTCAGCAATAATTCCTCTAAGGTATTACTCTCGGCATATTTTGCCATTAAAATATGCACATTAAAACAGTTGTTCTCTCCCCAGAGCTTTACTAAGCACTGCTAGTCAGATGTCTTCCACCCACAGATTATTTAGCTTTCAGTATTGTGCTAAAAGCTGCATATAACAAGCACGGAAAGATTTAGCTGTTGCCTAACCAGTGTACCAGCTATCTATTAGAAACTGTATAACACAGTTTCGTGGTTTTTTTCTTCTATATCAAACAAAAACCTGCTTCCAGTAATGGAGACATCAAGTTAGTTTAGTCAAGAAGCATGATTTCTTGTGTTCAACAATTGATGCAGCTCAGTGTAAGCAAAAGAATGTTTGAGAGCATAAATGAGCTTTATCTACAAAGGACAACAGCAGTTAAACCAGTGGTTCTCAACCTTTCTAATGCCGTGACCCCATAATACAGTTCCCCATGTTGTGGTGACCCCCAACCACTTATACATCACCAGGTGCCAGGGGCGTGGCCAAAGAAAAGGGGGGGAAAATGGCGGACAGCCTTGTTTGGCGACCCCCGTGAAATGGTCGTTCGACCCCAAATGGGGTCCCGACCCACAGGTTGAGAACCACTGAGTTAAACAATTTACAGCTATGCTGCATTGGAGACAGGTCATTGTGGGGCAAGGGAGGAAGAGAAGAGGCAATGTTATAATAATTTTGGAAAATAAGTAGAAAGGAAAAGAAATTTCTCGGGTACTTTTCTTTTTATGGATTGCTGTGCATGGGATGATTAATAGCTTCCCAAAAGAACGGAGTTCAGACTGAAACTCTCTCTCTCCCCCCAAAATAAAAAAAAATAAAGGGGGATGGAGACCCCCACCTGACATTTTTCATCTGTAGCATCTTCAGTGTTCTCTCCTGGCTAACTCTTGGGCTTGACTTGATGCAATTGAGAAATATGTTTTTCCATGAAAATACATTTTATAAGTGTTGGTCTGAACTGGAAGGCTTTCTGTAAATAGATCCATTCCAGATGTGTTGACTCCTGCTGGACTCTCTTTTCCATCAAGTGGGAAATATATATTTGCTCTTTCTCAGAGTTTGCTTTGATTCACACGTCCCATTGCAGATATTGACTAATAGAAAGTGGGAAGAAGTATAAGTTATTACTCTGCTGCTGGTGCATGAAAGACTAGGGGAAGCTGCCTGCTCCTTGGCAATTCCTTGTCATTTAGGATGGTCCAAGACTGACACAATCACAATAATCAGAGAAAGGCATTTGGTTACAACTGTGCTGTTTTCACTGGCTCCTCCTTATATCACCTAATGTTCCTAGGCTTGTGTAGACATTGAACAGGATAGCATCTGGGGATGACTAACATTTTTTTTATCTCCAGATATTGAACTGTAACTCGTGCTGTTCCTTATCATGAGGACAGATGAAATTTGAATGTTCAGAAGGCCACCCATTCATTATTCAACACCACTTTAACAGTTCTAGATCATTGTGTGAGGCTTCAATAGTCCCACAAAGGAGAGTAACTGTCCTCTAGCTCAGGGGTATCCAAACTTGGCTGCTTTAAGATTTATGGACTTCAATTCCCAGAATTCCTCAGCCAGCATGGCTGGCTGAAGAATTTTGGGAATTGAATTCCACAAGTCTTAAAGCAGCCATGTTTGAAGATCGCTGCTCTACCTCATGCAAAACATTTTGATTCCAGCACAGCTATTTTTTTAATCTTTCATCTTTTAGTTGCTACTCCTCTAATAATGGGGGGGGGGTTTTTGCTCCAAATGATGACCTTCCTTTTGGAGAAACCATGAATTTAAGAGCTAAAGTGACAATAGATGATACCTATTTGTTTGCTCACAGAAGCCTAATTAATGTAAAGAGAATTGATAAACTAAGCTACGTGTGGACAATAATTTTCTGGGTGGGGCTGTACCAGAAGTTTTTTGGGGTGAGAGAGGAATACGGTAGGTACTTCATTTGAATTGGACAATACAGCAGCTTATAGGTAGATGAGGCTGAGATTTTCCCATTTTCCTTCCATAATTATTTCTTTCCCCTTTGCTGTACTCGTTCTCTTTCCCATAACTTAAAATATGCTACTATAATTGATTTTTGGTAAATGCATCTCCAAAATTCACTTGGATCTCCTTAAATATAACCCTCCTCTCAGCCTGTTCTTGAGGGAAAATAGAGGATTGCATTGCCATAACTGGTTTACAGGATATCATCGCTCAGAATTTTTCTTTCAAGCCATTTCCCACAGGCTCAAGGTTTTGAAAGGTGAATGAGATTGAAAGTTTAAAATTGTGTTTTCTGAAGTGAGGAAGACAAAACAACTGGCAGTTAAGCAACAGAGTCCTTGCTACAACCTATACTACATTCATTCTGAAGTCCAATTACTCTGGGTGCTTCCTTAAAATGTTGTATTACTCACCCAAAAACTTTGCTTTGTGTGTAGTGAATTAGACATTTTAATGTTTTTAGTGTTTTAATGTTTTTTACTATTTTTAAAAAATGTTTTTAAGATTTTAACAGTAACGTGTTTCTGAATTGTGAGCTGCCCAGATGCTGAGATGGGCAGCTATAGAAATCAATCAATCAAACAAACAAGCTGAAAGCTATTCTACCCATTACTGCCAAACAAAGCAAAGATGGCAGTTGGGTGTAGTCAAATTTCAGTGTATAGTTGGCATAGGCCTGAACACTCCCTTTTTCCTTTTTTCAAAGGCACAATGAACTCAGTTGGACCAGTCTATGCACTTGTAATGTACATTGAAAACATATGACTGTGCAGATCTTTGAAGGGGCCTTTTTGATGATGATTTGAGGGGAAATCCCTTTGCAAGCTGCTTTTGTATATTCAGTTTCTCAGATATTCTCAAACTCCTAAACAACAGCTCATGTCTAAGGAGGCAATATTTTTTAATCAGATTTAATCCCAGAAAAAAATGTTAAAATACAAAATATTGCAAGCTAAATGAACAGACTTCCAACTTATTCAAGTGTGCCTCTGAAAGCTATTTGAACAGCTTTCTATGAAGTTCCTTAAATGAGTGACTAATAATTTCTTAAGACATTAAAACATAACAGACATATTCATCTGTTTCTCATTTGCCATGGTTGGAAATGCACCCCTCTCTCCCTCCTTGGCACAATTCTCTTGTATTCTGTTTCCAGTCTCATGCTTTAGTCACCCGTTTTGCACTACTGTAACCTATTCTACAATGAGACTTAGAAGCTACAATAAGTACAGAATGCAGCAGCTCAAATTGTAATGAGTTCATGATAGTTTACATGTGTAACTCCTCTATTTTAAGGGCTGCCTAAAATAAAATAAAAATAAAATAAAAATAAAATAAAAATAAAATAAAAATAAAATAAAAATAAAATAAAAATAAAATAAAAATAAAAAATAGTAAAACAAAACATAAAATAAAATAACATAAAATAAAACCAACATTGGCTTTCAGGTGCTGGTTGCCATCTTTAAATTGATATGTAGTTTAGAATCTGGGTACCTATTCTGGTCTCTATTTCAGCACGTCCCCTGAAATCAAAATTCCCTAAACTGTTGTATTTTTAGAAAGCCATTGGGGGGAGGGAGCTTTTTGTGAGGAGATTGGAATCATTATTCCCTTTGATAAAAAGTTGTGTGTTTTGGTGCCATATTTAGTGTTTTATTATTGTTTCATAGTTTTATTTTTTTAAAAATCTTTTTACGATGTCTGATGTTATAATCCTGTCAGTGTTGCATTCAAATGGAGGCACACAGGAGCCTCATTAAATAAAAGAAAGAACTGCTATTCTTCAGTAAGGTGAGATGTAGCTCCTTGCTGAGTTGAATATTAGCCACTTCACACAGTTCTAATTTGTAAGGGAAAGGGACAGCATCCAAAGACCGTAGCATGAGCTGTACTATTACATAAAATGGACCCTATAAGGGAGAGGGAAGGTAAATATAGGTCAAGCTAGAAGCCTTGTATGTTCACTTTATTAGTGAAGAGGTTTTTCTTAAAAAAAAAAAAATCTGAGGAAAACGTACAGATTTTAATAATAATAATAATAACAACAACAACAACAACAACAACAATAATGTTGGAAGGGACCTTGGAGGTCATTGAGTCCAACCCCCTGCTCAGGCAGGAAACCCTACACCATTTCAGACAAATGGCTGTCCAGTCTCTTCTTAAAAATTTCCAGTGTTGGAACATTTACTGCTTCTGGAGGCAGGTTGTTCCACTGGTTAATTGTTCTAACTGTCAGGAAGTTTCTCCTTAGTTCTAGGTTGCTTCTCTCCTTGATTAGTTTCCATCAGTGCTTCTTGTCCTGCTGTGCTCTATTACATTCTTCTGCATGTATAGATGCCACTCTATTGATGTATGTATTTTGACAGTCAGAATATTCTATTAAACAGGATTATGTCTAAACTAGGATAGTTTAAAGTCATAATAAAACTTAATTCCATATTTTTTTCAGTTTGGTGCATTTCAGAATCAATATAAAAAGCCAATTTTTAATTTTGAGATATTCAATGTTAGGAAATACTTCATATCTACATGTAGCAGCAAAGTATGTCTGTTTGTTTATGATGGAAAGAGTTCCTTCAGTTAAGCTAAGATTTCATGAGAAGCCAAATTAGGATATGGCAGTCTCTTTCACTGCAGGTACTAAGCTTGGTTTATCTTGAAAAATTAAGTGGGTCAAACCAAGCAAGTATTCCAGAAAATCCAAGTTGTAGGCTAGAGTGGAAAATCAAAAAACATTCTGATAGAAAACAGGGGCAAACCCCTGCTATATATTGTTGCTAAGAAAATGGCATGGATTTATATCATTTGAGGAGAAATCAGAGTAGTTCATGGATTTGTCTATAACATCATTGGTTTTTGAATTTTATACCTTTTCAGTTCTTTCAGAAGTTCTCTTTTGCATCCAAATTTGTTGTATCTCTCTAGCCAACTCAGTGTTAAATCATACCAGTCTAATAAATCACTTGTCACTTCATGTCCATTTTGTCACAGACAATGTGTTTTACAGTCACTGAAAGTAAAACTTTTGCTGGAAAATATGTCTAACTGAAACTGATCCCAAAAGAGATTTATTTAAACAATTTCTGCCAAAAGCAGCTGCTAATTTAAACCACCCTGTTAGATCAAATGATTGGTAAAACATAGCCTTTAACTGGAATTGTGACCAGCTCAATTTATCTCATAGTTGAACAAGTCATAGCCTGGGTAGCTTGCAAATTGTCCACATTTATTAATCTGCTTAGGTACTGCATTTCAGTCTTCAAATGTATCACTAAGGTTCCTTCTCTAGAAATGAAGTCTGCGCAAATAATTGACACCTCCACAGAAAGCAAGCTCCAGAATTTCTTTAACAAGATTAAAAGAAGATGTAGATAGGAAAAAAAGATCAGCAAAAGCAAAACCTGGATTCCCCCCCCCCATTTAGAATTCAGTTTATTTCTTAAAGACAAGATTTTCTTAGCTTCTTACTGATGGTTGTTATGTATAGTGGAGATTGTTCTCTTAACTGGACATTAATGACCAAATATCCAGCTAATTAGGATGTTAATCTTTCTATCATTACAGGGGGTGGCTCTCACTTTATTAAGATATTATACTCAGATAAGATATTATACTCAGTGTGTAATAACATGTGTAAGTTGGTGGTTGCCAATACCATTGGCCAACAGTGTCATTGTACTTTTCAGGACCAAAATGTTTCAAAGTGTGTGGGGGGAGGGGAGATTGGTGGGAGTTGTCTAGACAGAGGCCCCCAACCTTTTGGGCACTAGGGACCGATTCCATGGAGAGAGGTTTTTCTGTGGACCAGAGGGCTTGTGGTTTTGTGTGCTGCCTGCCTCCAACAAATGGGGCTTCACATGTTTGCACGGACCAGTTTCTGGCATCATGCGGACCGGTACCAGTCCACGGACTGGGGGTTGGAGACCCCTAGTCCAGAATATCTGGATTGAGAGCTTTATCTGAACTCCACACTGAAATTGTTGTAGCATTAGAAACTAGGAAAGCAAATCTCAGACAGGCATACCTCTTCGTCCTCACCCAACCAAGTTCTTGCAATGCAAGCCAGGTCTGTACTTTTATTCTCTACAGATTGTAGATGGATATAGTCCTATTATTTAGATACCCAACTTTATGAAGGAACAATCCGAGAACAACTCACCCCTAATTGAGCTCTTTGGACTGCTAGGTGGACAGAAGCTGGGGCAAGGAACAGAAGCTCACCCCATTGCGCAGTGCTCAGGTCTCATACTTGGGCTATCAACTTTTCACCTGACAGAGCTCAGCATATTTAATTGAAAAATCAAATTGTCTGTGAAATTTGATCCTGTCTTCCAGATCTTGCTGATGTCTTTATTTTCTAAGTCACAATTGGCATAGCTATTTATTTGAAAGCTGTTACATTGGAAGGATAATGCTCTGGATTATGCAGCAATTGAAAACATTTCTCAAAAATGTAATTGGGATAATGCGGTGTCTATAAATCCTGGGCCAAGTTTGGTAAAGGAACTATGGAAAAATGCCATGCTCTATGTTTTCTAACCTCATCATATTGGCTTGTTTATTCAGCAATTCCATTGGTTTATTGGGATCCTGAATGTTTTGAAAATAATTTGGAGAAGTGCTTTAGACCTCATATGAGTACAATGCCATGAAAAAAAAGAAATACAACACCTTAAAGAGAAAAAAAAATCCAATACTTTCTATAAAGAAACAGGATGAAAGGATCAAGCCAGCAATATTATTTGAGGGAGAAATTAGAGGAAATTATGATAGAAGCAGGATTCTTCTTCTTCTTCTTCTTCTTCTTCTTCTTCTTCTTCTTCTTCTTCTTCTTCTTCTTCTTCTTCTTCTTCTTCTTCTTCTTCTTCTTCTTCTTCTTCTTTTCTTCTTCTTCTTCTTCTTCTTCTTCTTCTTCTTCTTCTTCTTCTTCTTCTTCTTCTTCTTCTTCTTCTTCTTCTTCTTCTTCTTCTTCTTCTTCTTCTTCTTCTTCTTCTTCTTCTTCTTCTTCTTCTTCTTCTTCTTCTTCTTCTTTTTTCATGAGAAAAAAGTGCAAACTGAGTCCTGGAGTTTTAACTGAAGTGGAAAAACTTGAGTCTAAAAGATTCTTTATCCCATCTTCCCAAAGCTGAATATTTTGGGTTGTTAATGGATTTTTGTTTTTAATGGCTAAATTTTCTGTGGGTTGAGATATCCACAATTCATATCCCCTCCACCTTCCTTCTCTGTATATTTGTACTTAAAAAAAGATTTGGTTAAAAAAAAAAAACCTTCCCAAAGATTTTCAGTGTTCTGCAAAACTGGAACTATTTAATGGGGAAAGTGAATTAAATGGAAACAAAATGGTTTCACACTTCCCAAATTAATTTACAGGCAAAATGCAATTATTCCTCTATTTTTGCTATCTTCTGAAATTGATGCTGCAGTTCACTGCTTAATAAATAAATATAAAAACAGTGCAGTCTAGAGGGGGGAAATGACAAAAATTATCACTTTGGGAAGAACTACCTACTAGAAGGAACAAAATGAAGAAAGTAAATACTTGCAAAAATGCATACAATATGCATATGTTATACAGACAGCACTATTTTAAATGATGCAAACAGAATGGAATGTACTCCTTCTTGCAAATAAGCCAGAACTGTAGATAACTAAACATAATTCTCTATTTCTGTAATCATTGCATAGAAAACTATCTTTAAAAAGAAATATTCAGTACCAATATCTATAAAAATGTGGAAGGGAGGGAGGGAGGGAAGGAGGGAGGAAATGAGGGAGGGAGAAAGGAAGGAAGGAAGGAAGGAAGGAAGGAAGGAAGGAAGGAAGGAAGAAAGAAAGAAAGAAAGAAAGAAAGAAAGAAAGAAAGAAAGAAAGAAAGACAGACAGACTATTTTCCATGCCCACCAAAACTAGGGTCAGAGATACAGATTATAAATTGCAGCTCCCTAGATTTAATTTAATTTAATTTGTGACAATAAATTCTGTACAATAATGTACCAAACCAAAGATGGTTTGCTATTCTATGCTATGCTATGCAATTACAGGAATGGAGAACTATGTTTAGTTATCTACAGTTCTGGCTTATTTGCAAGCAGCAGTACATTCCATTCTGTTTTAATATTAGTTTGCATCATTAAAAATAATGCTGTCTGTATAGCATATGCATACTGTATGCATTTTTGCAAGTATTTTTCCATATTTACTTTCTTCATTTTTGTTCCTTCTAGTAGGCAGTTTTTCCCAATGGAAGTTGTGATGTTTGATGATGTTGATGATTTGTTACAGCCACACCACTCCAAATGATTTTGTAGCCTATCTGGGGGGAGGGGATTAAAAGGGATTGGGCAAACATCTCTTAGGGATGGCTTAATCAGTTTTCCTGCACATTTCAGAGTAGTGAGATAGGTGATCCATATGTTTGTTCCTTTCCAACTCTACAATTCAATTATTTTATTATCACAAAAGACAAAAATCTTCTCCCTTACAAAAGTTAGATAAAGCTGATGAGAACTGAGTATAAGGTTATCATCAAAGCCCAGTAGCGCTAACATAGCTGGAAACAGAAGTGCTGCTAATAGAGAGTAACTGTTTAAAATACACTGATCACTGACTCTGACAGAGCTGCAGTTGTTTTACTATTCAAGCTGTTTCATCTTTCTCCTGAAATGTTCTTGATGATAGCATTGTTCCAGCATGAAATAATCTGTAATTTGAGGATTGTGGCAGTAATGTTAAAGAATCATAAAAGCTAATATAGTCATTTGGGATTAAAGAATGTATTTCATTGAAATACATTGCTAACCATTGAAAGTAATATATTAAATGCTTCTAAGCACTTTTCAATTACACATTTGTTTTCTGTTTCATTTAATCATTGGGATGCAGATTTTACATTTAGCCAGAATTATAAATGGGGAGATGCTCTTCCATAGAGAGCAAAAATCACTGTCAGTAGAAAGTTTATTTTGAGAATAGATGATTCCCATGTTTCTATTGAATTTTTATGGTCCTGCACAGGGAACAATGCATATACAGTATGGCATAAATTCTGAATTGCTACTGTCCTTTGGGTATTAAGACTTGAGAATGTTCTTTGCCAAAATTTTCAAGAGATACATAAAAACACACAGTTTACATACGTATTCATCACACTATTTCCTTTTGAAGGAAGCAGTATTAAATTATTAAGCCAAAATATTATGCCAAATAAGTTAAAGACATAAGGAAAGAAAAAGAAAAGAAAATAGCACTAGTTGAGGTGATACCCATCATGCCTTTGGTCAATCAAAGTTTTCACATGATGCTCTTTAATAAGATAGAGAAAGTGTAGTCTACAGTATGTCTATTAGTCATATCTGTGCTGTACTACATTCACCGTTCCATGGTAACAATAGGAAGAATACTTGACAATTCAAGCATATTTTGGTCAGGATGCATAGACATTGCCCAAAACATGACTGTATTATGCTACGCAAAAACTAGAATCTCTAATTGTATCCTACAAATATCAGAATGGATGCAGTGTAATAGCACACACCTAGGGTATTTCTTAGACATGAAAAGTGAAAAGAGTGAAAAATCAACAGAAGTATTAAACATTCCATCATTATGCTCCTTTATTTTCTAGATAATTGAACAGCTTATTACATTATGTAATTGAGGAAATCTAAACTCTTGAACATTTTATACTTGTCCATTACATTTGCATGCCATTTGATCATCAGCTAGACTGACATGCTGCATTTATTCCTTTTGTTTGAAGAAGATTAAAATGAATAAGATTACTATTGCTAGAGAGATTTGGAGACACAGATAATATAAAATGTGAATATATTCTAAGAACACCACAGTTTTCTACCAGAATATGTATTATCTAGTGATTCAAGGAAATTTAAAAGTGCCATGTAGGCAATAATATCGCATTTCTTCCATGAAGATATAATTCTAAGAGGGAAGTTGCTGGCCCAGAAAGAATTAACCTAATTGTACAACTTGCTGAGCACTCTTTATCTAAATACACAGAAGGATTTGAAAATTAAACTAAGACAGTACAGATGATTGGCTGCTTAAATGTATGAAGCCTATCTGAGAAGACACTACAATTGAGAAAAAATTGTGGCTTAATAGCTAAGGCAGATCCCAAAGCCCCTCATTTTAGCTCCCTAAACACCTAACTTATTCTTACATCTTATGTCCACATGCACATAAATTGTAATTATTGTTTCCTTAGTATCCTCAAGGGGAAAGAGATTATACTGAGAAAATGGCATAGATAAAGGAAAGGGAGAGAATGATCACATCACAGGAGAAATTACATCAGAGTCATGATAGACAAAATCAGAAATAAATTAAGCCTTCTGTTTCCAGGCATTATCCCATATCTATTTTAATGGGAACATTGAATATCTTCAAATTATGAACTACTAACTCCAATTTATAAAGATACTGGATATCAGCTTCTACAGCAGATGTGAGCAAACTCTTGGCCCTTGGCCCAGTTCTTTTTTTTTTTATTGAAAATTTTTAGGTTTTACAAAAAGAAAAGATTCCCCTCCCCCACACCCTCCCACCCCTCCCCTACCATCCCTCAATCTTCCCAGAGCTGAATACAGGCTTAATTAAAAAAAATTTAAAAGAATCTTGAAACACTTATAAACCATAAACAAATCTAAATACGTTAATTAAACAAATTATAAAATAATTAACAACAATATATAAAAAATACAAGAAGAAAGAAAAGAAAAAACAGAAAAAGAAAAAATAAAAAAATAAAGATAAAAGAAAATATCTAAGAAATATCTTAAACTTTACTTATAAATTATTCAAAAACTAAGTAATATTTTTTTATATCCAACTTATATTGTATGAAATCTATCCATCTTTTCCATACCAGGAGATACTTCTCCTGCGATTGATCTTTCAATAAAGCCGAAATCTTTGCCATTTCCGCCAAATAAGAAACTTTAAAAAACCATTCTTGCAATGTAGGCAAAGATTCCTTCTTCCAACATTGCCCTACTAACAACCTGGCCGCTGTAATTAAATTTAATATCAATATAATCTCTTTACTGTCACAATCAGAAACAATACCTAACAAAAACAATTGTGGGGTAAATTTTATCCTTCTTCTGAAAATTCTTTGAATATTCCACCATATTTTAATCCAAAAAGCTTTTATATTTTTACATAACCACCAGATATGGTAATAAGTAGCATCCAAACATCCACATCTCCAACATTTAGGCTGCAAGTCAGGATACATAAGAGACATTTTTTGTGGATCAAGGTGCCATCTGTAAAACATTTTATAAAAGTTTTCCCTTAAATTTTGGGCTTGGGTAAATTTAACATTCCTCACCCAAATAATCTCCCAGGTATCTAATAAAACCGGTTCCTCAAAATTTTGTGCCCATTTAACCATACATGGCCCTTGGCCCAGTTCTTAAAGCCCCCCCCCCTTCCCTCACTCTTTTTGGGCCCTACCACAACTGCCTGTAGCATCCTCCCAACTCCATCAGGGCCTTCAAAGCAGTCTTATCACTGATGCTTAACATACTGCTGATATTTCATATGAGGCTCAAAAACCATTCTGCAGTCACCCCCTTTCTGCTTCTGCATTTAAGAGCTATGGAACCACAACAGAATTTGGTCTTTTGGGTTTCTTGCTGAAAGGAGTCAGGCAAGCAACTATTGTCTTGGTGTTGACAAAAAGGAGAGGCAAGCACATCAGTCCCAACAGGAGAGAAAAATCCTCAAACCAGCTAGTAGGGCAGTATTACCCATTATCCTTCTCATCTTTCCTGTTTCCTTAGCTTCTTATGACTATAACTTTATTGTTTGTATCTCATGATTTATGTTGATTGGCTTTATTTACTATCCTATTATGATTTGTATTGTTAGCTTATTTAGTATCCTACGACTATCACTGAGTGTTGTATCTTATGATTTAGGATGATTATATTTTATGATTATGATCATGATTTATCACTTGTTGCTTGTATGTACTCTAAGAGCTTATGCGCCGGAGACAAATTCCTTGTGCATCTAATCACACTTGGCCAATAAAGAATAAAGTAAAAAACCTGTTAGCAGCTGAATTAACTTCTTGGAGCAGAAAGGGACACAACGTGACCATTATTGCCCGCTTCCATCTTATCCTATATTTAACGTGTTCTGTTGTTCAGCATGCTTGTGGTTTTCTCCACTAGCACTTTATTTGCCAGATCATCATTAACCTTTTCCAGCAGGAACTACAAAAACAAGGATTGTCAAAGTCCCAACAGTCCAAAATACATGGCAGGTCACTTTGGAATCAGACTATTGCATATACATTGTGTTGAAATTTCAGGCAGAGTCATTCTCATGATCAGCAACATGATCAGAATTCCAGTAAATTCATATTCTCAGAATAGATTTGCAGTTGCAGAGCACAACCTGACAAAAAGTATGGTATTACACAGCTGAGGATAATGGAAGGAAGGAGCAACCTGAAGCTGCCTTTAACTAATGATGCTTGTCTGTTGTAGCAACATATTTTGTTTCAGTTTTTTCAAACCTGTGCACTTTATTTAACCATGTCACACTCATAATGCAATTTTCAGGGTGCACAGAAACACAACAAGAAGGCAGAACGAGAGTCATTAACCAGGCCACAATCAGGATTGGAGATACCTAACAGCTCACAGTCAGAACAAATAATTTCCCTTCCTCAAATGAATAAAAGATTTGCTCTACTCTTTTAAACAGATAAAATATGATTTCAGCCTGACAGTGAGCAACAAGTGTGTATGATAATATTTCTGAGAACAAGAACTGATGGGAGCAATCAAATGCTAGTTTAGATGATAGACCTGACAAGCATTCTCACAGCCTGTAATCAGGAGATGCATATCCAAATAAGAGCTACAGGTGATTCGAAAAAGTAATATCCTTCAAATACAGAAAAAGACACTTTCGGATTTTCTTTTTTTTTTTAATTGAAAGTTTTTTAAATTTTACAAGACAAATCCCCTCCCCAAACCCACCCTCCCATACTCTCCCCCAGCTCCCCAAACCTCCCTAACCCTCCCCTAGCCCTCCCAGAGTTGATTACAGGCTTGTCCAAAATGTTTCAAAAAAAAAAGAAAAGAAAAACTTAAAACACATATAAATCCTAAACAAATCTAAATACCTTAAATTAAATAGATTATCTTCTCTAAAAAATAATAATTGGAATCATTAAACACATTATAATATACTCTAAACATCTTCTAATCATACTTATAATATTATTCATCATTCTATATAAACTCCTTCCAGAACACAATTTTAAACACTACTTTCTTTGAACATCTATACCTACAATATAAAATCTAATATGAATCATAAACAAATCTGAATACATTTAGTTAAACAAGTTATACTCCCTCCAAAACACAAATTTAAACATTACTTAAAACTTAAAACATTAGAATCCCCTTATACGCATTTAATCAAATTCCATCTTAAAAATAGTAATAATAATAATTAAAAAAACCCAAACACTAAACACATTGTAGTATACTCCAAACCTTTTGATATCATACTGATATTATTATCATTCTTTATAAACTCCCTCCAAAACACAAATTTAAACATTACTTAAGACTTAAAACATTAAAATTCCCTTATACACATTTAAATCTTTATCAATAACAAATTCCATTCACAATAAACACATTAAACATTTAAATCTTCACCAATAACAAATTCCATCCACAAGAAACACAGTCCTTATCAGTCTCAATTGTCCATTTTCATTCTCCATCCTTATCATACTGATATTATTATTATCAGTCTCAATTGTCCATTTTCATTCTCCATCCTTATCAATCTCTAATTTTTATTCTCTGTCCTTATCCTTATCAAGCTCGAGAGAAATGCTTTGAGATCTGCCTTTAAAGATTGCTCCAAAATTCCTAAATCTCCCAACGACTCTGAAGCCAATACATGTGAGGATTCCTTAAACTCCTTATTCTGTTGGTCTTTACAATTATATGTTGCATGAGTTGTCCTCTGCCCCTTCCTCTCAGCTTGTTGAAACCCCTCAAGCTGAGATTTCCCATTTTCCATTTCTTCAGACAACAATTCCACCCTTGAAGATTGCTCCAAAGGCTTTATAAGTCTTGCTTCTCCCGCAGATTCAGAAACCACTAGATGTGAGGCTTCCTTAGCCTTCTTCTGTTGCTGCTTTTCTTTACAGTTATGTGCTACACAAGTTATCTTCTGCTCCTCAATCTGAACTTATTGAGGCCTCTCAAGCAAAGGTTCCCCAATTTTCATAAATATAGGCTCTTCAAACTGTAATTCTACATTCTTTTCTTCCAAGGCTTTAGACTTAATAGATGGCGATGAACATACCCCCAGGACCGAAGTATAAAAATATTTTGCTTGAGAAACAGTATTAAGTCTATAACATATCCCCAGGTAATTCACCACCATTCCAATCGGAACATCCCATCTGAACGAGATTCGTCTCTTTTTAAGTTCATCTGCTAAAAAAGCAAACTCCTTTCTTCTTCTTAAAATTTTAGATGGGATCTCCTTTAAGATTATGACGTTAGACAAATTATTAACTAATAGAATATTTAGATAAAAACAACCAAGTCTCTGCAGGGCTGATATTTTTGGATGCTGAAAAAGCTTTTGACCAACTGAATTGGCAGTTTATGTTAAGTTTAATTAAGGAGATGAATTTTGGTCAAAACATATTACAAGCTTTATCCAATATATATCAAAAACAGACTGCTCAACTTATTGTTAATGGGGGTTTGTCAGAGGTTTTCACAATAGAAAAAGATACAAGACAGGGATGTCCATTATCTCCGCTACTGTTTGTTTTAACATTGGAAATTTTGTTGATTAAAATTCGGGAATCGCAAGAAATAAAAGGAATAGAAATCAACAAAAAAGAATATAAGTTAAGAGCTTTTGCAGATGACTTGGTTGTTACTTTGTCTCAACCTACTTACTCGGTAGTAAAATTATTACAATTGATTCATCAGTATGGGTGTGTTTCGGGTTTTAAAATTAATAACAATAAGACTAAAATACTACCTAAAAATATGACTAATTGTGATAAACAGACCTTGGTTAAATTAACAGATTTTGAAGTTGTTGATAAGGTAAAATATCTGGGGGTCATATTATCTGTTTCTAATGCAAAATTGTACAAAAATAATTATGAAAAGTTGTGGATCGGGGTACAGAAGGATTTAAAGAATTGGGATAACTTACAGTTATCTCTTATGGGTAGAATTGCAGTTATCAAAATGAATGTTCTACTCAAATTTCTTTTTTTGTTTCAAATGTTACCTATCTTAAAGAATGAACTTAACTTAAATGAATGGCAGAAAGGTATTAATAAATTTATTTGGGCAGGGAAAAAACCAAGGGTAAAACTTAAAATTATGCAAGATTTCCGTGAGAGAGGTGGACTCAAGGTACCAAATTTGAAATTATATTATGACGCTGTGGTTTTAACACTGATTAGTGATTGGGTGAATTTAACAAATGCAGAAATACTCCATTTGGAGGGTTGGGATTTACTTTTTGGATGGCATGCCTATTTAATTTTTAATAAAAAAGTGGATCGGGTTTTTAAATCTCATATTATAAGGACTTCTTTGCTCAGGGTATGGAGGAAATATTATAAAAGTGATTTTAAAATACCATTATGGGCTATACCTTGGCATGCGATAGAGGGGATAAAGAGAGGAGTTAAGATGGATACGGTTCCCTATATACAACTACTTAGATGGGATGATCAAAATTGGTAGTTAAAATCTTTGGAAGATCTAATACATGAAAATATTACTTATTTTATTAAAGAGTTTTATAAATTTTACAAAAAATAAGAAACAATACAAAAACAAAAAACAACATATACAAATAAAAAACAAACATTACCCAACAAAACCCCCCTTCCCCCACCCCTACCCAAACCCCCCCTTCCCCCCCCAGGACCTCCCAGAGCAGAATATAGGCTTAATTAAAGAAAAAGTTAAAAAAATTTATAAAAAAGAATATAAAATAGAAATATATATATATATATAAAGTTAAAAATTATGAAAAAACTATATAATATTTTTTATATCAAATTTAAATTGTATGAATTTTATCCATTTATCCCAAACAGCAAGAAATTTCTCTTGCGTTTGTCCCTTTAAGAAAGCCGAAATCTTTGCCATTTCCGCCAAATGAGACACTTTAAGAAACCATTCCTGCAATGTAGGCAAAGATTCCTTCTTCCAATATTGTCCTACTAACAGCCTCGCAGCTGTTATCAAGTTTAACATCAATATAACCTCCTTTGTGTCACAATCAGTAACCATACCTAACAAAAATAATTGTGGAGTAAATTTTACCCTCCTTTTAAAAATTCTCTGGATATTCCACCATATCTTAATCCAGAATACTTTTATCTCTCTGCACGACCACCAAATATGATAATAAGTAGCATCCATACAACCACATCTCCAACATTTAGGGTACATAAGTCAGGGTACATAAAAGACATTTTTTTGTGGATCAAGGTGCCATCTATAAAACATTTTATAAAAATTCTCCCTTAAGTTCTGTGCTTGTGTAAATTTGACATTTCTCACCCAAATAATTTCCCAGGTGTCCAATGGAACTGGCTCACCAAAATTCTGCGCCCATCTAATCATACAATCTTTAATTAGTTCCGTTTCTGAATCCAATTCAACTAAAACCCCATAGATCCTCTTAATGTGGGTTTGTCTTTGATCCTTCACTTGCTTAATAAGATTTTCATCTTCTCTGTAAAAACCCACCTTACAGTCCATCTTCCATCTATCTAATAATTGCCTATATTGGAACCAAGAATAAATAATATTTTCTTGTGCTAACTCTTCCCGTAATTTTAACTGCCAGTTTTGTCCATCCCATTTAAGTAACTGTCTATAGGACACCATATCCATTTTAACCCCTCTTTTTATTCCTTCTATTGCATGCCAAGGTACGGCCCATAATGGTACTTTGAAATCACTTTTGTAATATTTTCTCCAAACCCTAAGTAAAGAAATTCTTAAGATATGAGATTTAAAAGCCCAATCCATTTTTTTATTAAATATTAAATAGGCATGCCACCCAAAAAGTAAATTCCATCCCTCTAAGTGAAGTATATCAGAATTTGTCAAATTTACCCAGTCACTAACTAATGTTAAAACCACCGCATCATAATATAATTTCAAATTCGGCACCTTGAGTCCTCCCCTCTCACGGAAATCTTGCATAATTTTAAATTTAACCCTTGGCTTTTTCCCTGCCCGAAAATATTACTTATTCATGGTTTCAATATAGACAAATAGTGGAGAGATGGAAGATGGATCGTAATATGGGTTGGCTTAGAGAAGATGAAAATCTTTTTAAACAAGTAAGGGATCAAAGACCAACTCATATTAAGAGGGTTTATGGGGTTCTAGTGGAAATGGATTCAGAATCTGAATTAATCAAAGATTGTATGATTAAATGGCACAAAATATTGGTGAACCAATCCCACTGGATACTTGGGAACTTATATGGGTGAGGAATGTTAAATTCACACAAGCGCAGAATTTAAGAGAGAATTTTTATAAAATGTTTTATAGATGGCACCTTGACCCACAAAAATTGTCTATTATGTACCCTGATCTACAGCCTAAATGTTGGAGATGTGGTTGTTTGGATGCTACCTATTATCATATTTGGTGGTTGTGTAAAAATATAAAAGCTTTCTGGATTAAGATATGGTGGAATATTCAAAGAATTTTTAGAAGGAGGGTAAAATTTACCCCGCAATTATTTTTATTAGGTATTGTTATGGATTGTGATGCTAAGGAAGTTATATTGATGTTAAATTTGATCACAGCCACAAGGCTGCTAGTAGGACAATATTGGAAGAAGGAATCTTTGCCTACCCTACAAGAGTGGTTTTATAAAGTTTCTTATTTGGCGGAAATGGCAAAGATTTCGGCTTTCTTAAAGGAGCAATCTCAAGAGAAATTTTTTGTTGTATGGGAAAAATGGATAAATTTTATACAATATAATTTGGATATGGGAAAATATCATTTAGCTTTTTTATAATTGTATAAAAATTTTTTTGATATTTTATAGATTGTTTTTTTTTCTTTCTTTTTTCCGTCTTTTGTTTTCTTTTCTCTTTTTTTTCTTTTATCTTTTTTATCCTTTTTTCTTTTTCTTTTTCTTTCTTTCTCTCTTTCCCTTCTTTTTTTCTGTTTCCTTTTTAAGTATTTTTCTTTTTAATGCATATGTTATCTTATCATTAATTATTTTATAAGTTGTAAAAATTTGTTTAGGTTTTTTAAAATTTTAAAAAAGCCTGTATCCAGTTCTGGGAAGCTTGGGGAGGGGGGAGGGAGGGGGGTTTGGGAGGGATGGGTGAGGGTTGGTCGTTTATTTGTAAAACTTTTAAAAAATTTTCAATAAAAAAAGAAAAAAAAAGATTATGACATCTTGTGAAGCAATTTGAAATCTCTTCTTATAAAAAGCTTGTATAATTTCATTGCGTAGAGATCTTTTCCCAAAGTAAATTACCACATTTCTTGGCAAGTTCTTTTGCACTGCCACTATGGAATTAACTCTAAATAATTTTTCAATTTCACTAAGTATTTCCTCTTTTTCTTTATTCAAAATCACAGCAAAGTCCTTTGCAACCATCTCTTTCAGATCTCCTTGCAAGGACTCTCCCAAGCCTCTAATTCTTAAGGCATATTCCATCTGTCCATATTGAAGCATAAGAATCTCATTTTCCATTTCTTTTTCCATACTTTCAATTTTTCCCTCCATTAATTCCACTTTTTCTCCTACCTCTTCCACACGGGAATTCAACTTTTCAAGAACAGAAGCAACTCCTTTTAAAGCCAAAACTATATCTTGCCTCAAAATCTTATTATTTTCCTCTAAAATCTTTTTCATTTCTGCCCTAATTTGAATTATAACATTTCCCATCATATCTTGCAAATCCTTCACAATTGTTGGCTGGACCACAGAAGAGGGTGGAACTATTGATTTAGGAACTGTAGAAGTCCCTGGACGCTTTGGAACTTTACTCCTTCTTGAGAATTACAAAAATTCCTTCAAAAGGAAATCATAACTCCCTCAAAGGAAGATCATTGTAATAAAAAGAAAAAAGGGAGTTAAAAAAAAAAGAAAGAAGAAAAAAGGAATTAAAACATCCATTCCAATCATTAAAAAGAAAAAGAAAGAGAAGGGGAAGAAAAAACACCAAAAAGCCTGCCTTTTAAAAGTACAAAAGACAAAGCAAAAAAGTCAAACAAAAACAATAATGCTTAAACACCAAGAAGTCTGACTGTTAAAAATACGAAAAACAAAACTAAAAAGTTAAACAACAAGAATAATAATGCTTCTAAAATCCATCCAATCATTAAAAAGAAAAGAAAAGAGAAAATAAAAGAAACCGATCGCCATTCTAGCTTCCCAAAAAAAAAAAAAAAAAAAAAAAACCGCCGGAAAGTCTGCCGATCGCCATTTTACTTTCCCTTTCGGCAAAAAGTAAAAAGTAAAAGGAGAGAATATAAACGTGAAAATAAGTCTTTAAACTTAAAATGCATATAAAGTCAAAGAAAGCAAAAAGTAAATCCTCTAATCAACTCTGTCCGCTTCTAAAAAAAACTCACCAGATCCCTTTAAACGCGGAGGTGGTTGCAACGGCTTGTTTTGTCCCTAGGGACAAAAGCAGCTGGGAAGCGGAGACAGTCTGAACTCCGTGGGAGCACTCTGTCACCCCCCCAAAAAAAGAATTGGGGGTACATAAGAGGCTCTACCACTATTCAGACAACCCTCTTCCCCCCCCCTTTGCCCGGGAGGGGGATTTTGAACCGCTGAACAGCTGATGTCCGCTGTTCATAGCGATTCATTACACTTACCCAGGAGGACGGCTACAAAGTAGCCGCCATCGCCCGCGTAGGTCCACCGGAAGTCCCGGATTTTCAAAGTGATGATAACCACTGGTAGGTTTTCAATACACACACATAACCAATTGTTAAGTCAAAGAGAAAGTCCTTCCATATTCACCTTTAAACCTCCTTGAAATGATTCTTCCTTCCTTTCCCTCAAAGCTTGGCTTGCTTCACTTGTACATTAAATCCTGATTTTTCAATCAGCCCCCTGACAAATGTCAGGTTGATAAAAAGGATCATGCACACCTCTGTAGTGGACTTCTTAGCACATGTCTGCAAACCCACTGGAAAGTTTCTTTATAGTTAATTCCAAAATCTTATTTTATCTGGATCCTTAGTCCATGTAAAACTTTCTCAAATCAATATGTACATGTACATGTATAAGCATATGTACATTCTTAAACTTGTAGCTAAAACTCGCCTGTATTTTCAAACTTTTTGATCCAAAGGTTCATAAAAGCTGAAAAACACTTAAAATTTTGAAAGTGATTTAAAAAAGGAAATATGAAAACTTAGTGTCCATTTGAAGACAATGACTGTGGTTTGAATAAGACGGCTTTTTGCATTCATATCAGAAAGACCAAGGTACTTCCATGTTGAAAGGATTAATTGGTGACATTACCATTGCCCTGGGGATGCCTAGTTGGGGGCTCCTTTCATGCGCCCGGCAGGAGCTGGAATGAAGGACGAGAGCTCAACCCTGCCCCATGACAGGTCTCAAACATGAGTTTGCTAACCTCCTGCCCAGCATTGCAACTACTCGAGCCACCATGCTCCTAGTAAGATGGCTAATCCCTCATCTCTTAGAGCTACAAATCCTCTGGAGACTGGATTTTGTGGTCTCCTTATGAGGAGCAGTTCCTTGGAACATTTGTGGGCAATCTCAAGTTTTCTCCTTATATGGAAAGGAATTAAACATGCTGGTCTATTTGCAGTGTCTTCATTCTGCTGCGGTTGTTAGCTCTGCTTTCTGTGGAGCTCTCTTCAGACTTCCCTTTCTTCTCTAGAAGTTGGGGCTTGCTTCTCTTCCCTAAGAGTGAATATAAAGTTTAACAATTTAAGCCAAATATTATGCATTGGTCCAGAAAGAATGGATGCACCAAACTGAATATCTAAGCAGTGGGTGAGTTGATGGGAGGATATAAATATTACCATTTGCTGGGCTTAATACCCAGTGACCTCTGAATTTGTAATCTACTTTTTAAAAAATAGATGATGAAAACAATCTTTTTTTCTGCTTGGTGAATAAACCTGCATGTCCTGAAGGGTTCCCCTCACCTTAGTTTTTACACCAGATGAGATAAAAGTTCTCACTTCTGGTTTTAAAATAAACAGAGGACCTTGACATTTGAATTCAGATCGTTGTGCTTTTTCCTGTAGTTCGAGATTGAAACACGTTCTAAAACTATATTGATCCTTAATTATTCTAATTAGCCATAAATAAATCAGTATTTCCTGTGTTTGGATATAATACCCACTACAGTTAGCTTTAAAAATGCTTTATTTCATTTCTAGATAAATAAAATCAGGTGAAATTCCAAATATATTGAATAGCAGCATTTTCTTTTCTAATAAATTGTATAGACTAAATACTTGTGAAGAAGTGATGCCAATAAGAAGAGCAGACATACCTTATGCAATTAGGACATTTCTTCTGTCACCATGGGTACTATGCAAGGGTACAGATTTTGGCAGATGACATATTCACAGGTTTGAAAACCACTAAACTCTTATCTCTGGTATGTAATTTTCTAGTTGTTGTTTCTCAAACTGTGATGAGTTTGGGGTAGTGGCTAAGTTGCTGGCCTAGAAAGTAGGAGCTGGTGAGTCTAGGCTTCCCTTAGGCATGAAAAATTGGCTGGGTGATTTTGGGCCAGGTACTCCCTTTCAGCTCAATTCACCTCATAGGATAGTTGTTGTGGGGAAATGAGGAAGAAGAAGTATTAGGTATGTTCACCACCCTGGCTTCAGTTATCCCATGTATCTAAGATAAAAAGCTAGTAATACTACTACTAATAATAATTTTTCTTCGATGAGTTTCATTTTATTTGACAATACACATTTTTCTCTTCAGTGGGAGAGGAGAAGCTGGGCTTCTGGATTTGTTCAGTTTCCCTTTCTGCCCTCTTAAGTTATTTTTTTATTTGACTGGAATTTAATATCTATTCTCTGCAACTATTTTGGATTTTGCATCTCAATTCCCTCCATAAGATAATGAAAGATATGGTCAGTGCTTTGTTCTGATGCTGAAAAGCACGCACACCTTAGGCCAGTGCTCTTGCACAGGAAAGTTGAGGATTCTGCCATCAAAAACTATTTAACTTCTGAGGTAGTTTTCTACAATCGAATTTACTTATTTATGCATGTATACCATCCATTCATTTATCTGTTTATATAGTTTATAGAGCTGTCCATCTCACACAAGTAATTCTGGCCAGCTTACAAGATTAAATCAAACAAACTTACCAAATGTAACCTCACTCACTTTCAATAGTAGCAGAGTTCACCTACTCCTGACCCAAATGCCTGGGGAAACAGCCAAGTCTTCAACATCTTGTGAAGGCTAACCAGGATGGGGCCAATCTCTTGGGGAGATAGCTATAGCAATAGCACTTAGACTTATATACCACTTCACCGTGCTTTACATTACTCTGTAAGTGGTTTACAGAGTCAGCATATTACCCCCCAACAATCTGGGCCCTCATTTTACTGACCTCGGAAGGATGGAAGTTTGAGTCATCCTTTGAGCCAGTCAGATTCGAATTCCTGGCAGTAAGCATTGAGTTAGCCTGCAATACGGCATTCCAATCACTACACCACTACAGAGTTGCTATTGCGTATGGCAGCAATGGAAAGGCATACAAGTTAACATTTATTAATAGAAGGGACCTGGAGCATGCACCCTCTACTAGATCTGGTGGTGTGGGCATAAACAATAGGAAAAATTTTGCCCAGCAAGTAACCTGGCCTTATGCCATAGTGGACGTTCCATTTGTCTTAGAGACCGTACTGAGGATTGAACTCAGTGACTATTACATATGAGTAGCCATGCATACATATGCGATATGTAATTTAGTTCTTGAAATATATGTGAAGTAGCATGGAGCGTGTACACAATTACTTCTGCCAGCTACTTAAATTACTGGAATACCTCAAATCTCTCCTGCTCCATCACCTGGGAGTTCCAGCATTCAGTTTAACTGGTCATTTTCTAAATTCTTAAGAGAAATCAAATACCTCCCAGAAATGATTAGATGTACTTTTCATTTAATTTATTCTATTTTTAGAATATTTATAGTCATATTTCTATTCATAATTTAATCAGCCTTGAAGTGATTTTTTTTAAAAGTCTCCTTCCTTATAAAAAATGTAACATTGCTAAATCATTTACTTTTTCCTTTCCCTTTTTAACATAGAAAAACCCTGCCTTTCATTTCTTGTGTGCAGAAAGCACCAAATTTGACAGATTTTGACTTCTGCTGCTTTAAAATGCTGGTAGCGAATCTTCTCTCCCACCCAGATAACATGATCTTCTCAGAACTAGGCTTCATTAAATTACGTAGAGCTTATATCTAGTTGAAGGTATTGGACTTCAGCTTGAATTTTTCACATCTATACAGAATAACTTTTCCAAATTTTCTATCTTTCCTGATCATTCATTACTATTTCTCAATACAGTTGAAATTGTGCCAAGCCTCTGTGTCTAAATCTCTCTTTTCTACCATGGATACTTCGAATTATTTCATTTGGGTCATCCATAACCTTATGTCCATAACCTTACCACTGGGAAAGTTACTTCCTTGGAAATTTTTAAGAAGCCTCAAGGTCAATAGAAGGGCTACAGTTATACACTCTAAATTACTTTCTTCTTAAATCTGGGCAAGTTATTTTTATATGTGATATTTTTTTTTATTTTCCCAGTATTTTAACTATGCTTCTCTTTTGTGTAAATGAAGGTGCCTATCCAAAGTTAAAATAGAAATAGAATCATAAGACCTTGGAGATCTTCTAGTCCAACTTCCTGCCCAAGATAGGAATCATTTTTTCATCTCAGACAAATGGTTGTCCAATATTTTTTTAAAAACCTCCAGCAATGGAGCACCCATTGACTAATTGTTTTCACTGTTAAGAATTTTCTCCTTAGTTCTAGGACTCCCTCTGTTCAATCCATTCTATCTATTCTATTGCTTCTTATCCTGTGCTTAGGTGCCTTGGAGAATAAAATGGCCCCTCTTCCCTGTGACAGCCCTTCAATTATTGGAAAATGGCTATCATGTCACCCCTACGCCTTCTCTTCGTTATGCCAAACTTACTTAGTTCCCTCAGCTGTTCCTCATACAATATAGCCTCCAGATCCCTTTGTTACTCTTCTCTGCACTTTTTCTAGGTCAGGAGTGTCAAACTGCCAGCCCAAAGGCTGAATGTGTCACGCGGAAGCTGCACCCACCCCAGCTCTGGCAAGGGGAAAAAAGTTATGATACGCCGCAACATGTCACATGACGCGGCAAACTTGACACCCCTGTTCTAGGGCCTTGGTGTCTTTTTTTTTTGTATTGTAGTGACCAAAACTGGATACAGTATTCCAAGTGTGATCTTACTAGAAGTGTGATCACTTCTTGTGATCTCGATGCTATCCCTCTGTTGATGCACCCTAGGACTGCATTGGCTTTTTTTTGCAGCTGCAGCTCATACTTAAGTGGTGGTCCACTAGGACAATTAGATCCTTCTCACAGGTACTACTGTGGATCCAGAATACTGCTTACGCTTGTTCATTTGGTTTTTCCTGTCTAAGTGCAGGACCCTACTTTTCTCACTATTAAACTGCTTCTTGTTGGATAGGGTCTCTTGCTCTATTTTACCAAGAAATAGGCTATGGTCTACTTTATCAAATATCTTACTGAAGTTTAAGTATATTATATCTATAGCATTTCCTTGATCCACTAATTTAGTCAGTTTATCAGAAGAAAAAAAGGCAATGAGGGTTTTTTTGGCATGATCTGCTTTTAACAGACCCATGCTGGTTTCTAGAAATCACCTTGTTTATTTCTAGATGCTCACAAATGTGCTGCTTGATTATCTTTTCCAGGATTTTTTAGGTATTGATATCAAGCTGATGAGCTGTAGTTTCCTGGATCCACCCATCCCTTTTTTTGAAGACATCAGATCTTTTCCAGTCCTCTAGTACTTCTCCCATGCTCCAGGAGGTCTGAAAAAATTTATTCAGTTGTTCCAAGATCACATATGCCAGCTTTTTCAGTGCCCTGGGATGTAAAACATGTAAGAAAGTAGGATTTTTTTTTAAAAAAATGTATAAAGCTCCTAAAGCTAATGTCTTCCATGTACAACATTTTGAAACTGCAGTGTTCTGTAATCCCACGTGCCATGTAATACAACGTTTAAATTCCAATTAACTAAATTTTAAAGTGCTTTTGCTGAATCATGTCCCAAGCCATATTTAAATATCATAAATAATCATGGCCTTCTAACAAATTTAAAACACTAGTGGTTTGTTATAAACTCTTCTTTCTGTTGTTTGATATCTTGTGTTCCCACTAATATAAAAAGCAGGAGTATGTTGCAAAAAAAATTAGATTTGCATATGAAAAATTTCTATATAAAATAAGGTTTCTATCTCTATATAAAGTAAGGGTTTTCTTTCTACCCTTCCTGAAATTGTATTCTAACTCTACAATCTTCCCAAATACGCCCAAAGTGAAGAAAGGAAACATTTTTTTTAATTCAACCTCATAAAAATGAACACTTTAGCATCTGAGATGAGCTAATTAAAGGCACATGTTTTGTAGTTGATATACAATACCAAACCAACCTATTTACTCTTTCTTTTTCTCTCTTTAAATTCAGGACTGAAATTTGGCAATGTTTGTAGTAAATTAAATACATTGTTTTTTAGTGTACAAACAATGGCAAAGGATGTTTTATCATACTTTTGCCTTCACCATAAACCTTCAAAGGGTGATGAAGATGAATGGGGAGCAATGAAGATGATCCTTGGTAAAAAATAAGTGTGAAGTAGTTATGCCAATTTTTGATTTGAACAATTTTATCTACAATTGGGATCACCTCCTTATCTCAGAAAAATCCCTGGCTTCTTCCTACATTCCCTAGGGTTGAACAACAGCTGGTTCTCCCTGTTGCATTAACAAGCTGAAAATTAGGAATAGGGAACAAATCCTGAGGCCATCAATTTATGCATTCACCCAGCTGGTTCTCCAAGAGATTGAAAGATACCAGTTCTGAACATTTTATATTCTGAAGAAAAATGTTCAACAGTAGGAACTGAATTTAAAACATATTACTAATAAAATTAGTAAAGCTCAGTCAAACCAACCAAAATAGGCCTGCCCCCCCCCAATCCTTTCTGAATATTTATTTTTAAAAGTCTCAAAGTTATGGATTTGGTTTGGGAAGATGACATGAGAGAGAAGGAAAAAAAGGAAACTGGGGAAAAATGCCATCTACAGAGTAGACAAGATAGGTAAAGATAAAGGAAGGGATTATATTTGAAATGATATAGATAAATGTGTGTGTGTGTGTGTGTGTGTGTGTGTGTGTGTGTGTGTGTGTATAAAGACTGTTCAAACATTAAATCCAACAATTAAAATAATGTAGCTGCACTAAAGGCAGCATTTTGTCTTCACTATTTTCTTCTTCCTGTTTCTCTTCTCCAGAGATCAATGTTGAAATATTACATAAAGGGAAGGACCCTTCCCCCCCCATCTTTAAGTTGGAGTTCTCCTTTGGGTAGTCATCTGCCAAGTTGAAGTTCATTATAACGAGTAATGAGAGCTATCTTAGTCCAACAAGCAGGTTTGGACTTTGATGTAGAGTTAAGAGGCCCTTTCTCTAATATTCTCTGCTTGATGCTGGATCACATCAGTGTCAAGATGTAAATGGCTCTAGTTTAAGCTGACATTTCTCTTCCCCTTAGTGCTCTTCTCATGAAATAATGGGTTTGAAGAGGATGTTATTGCAGGGGGAGCTTTTTATTTATTTTCATTTATTTATTTTTCACATTTTTTGAACTGCCCTTCTCCCTCAGAGAGGGACCTTCTGCTATGTAAAACACCCCAGTCCAACACATTGGTGACAATGAAAGCATCCTTGAATTAAGAATAGAAAGAGAAAAAGTCATTAAATGGAAATGGCAGTAGCAAAGCTAATGCACCTCTTGATTTAACATAGAAACTGTTCTGGATTTAGTTGACCTGATTCTCTCAGAGATTTCCCAACTAGGTTACCTACCTCTAGTTCAGTTTAAAGAAATGTGATGCCAACTTTCCAAGCAGGTGTGTCGGGACATTTTGGGAAAATGCCCTCCACCTCTCCATGGGCTACCCACGATGTAAAATATCCATCTCTCTGGGCATAAATAGACAAGAACATATTTACTATCTGCACCACAGAAACAACATACAGATTCAGAAATATAAGACAGGTACAAAAATAACAAGGACTTAAGACATTGAACTCAAAGGGAGTCATGCAGAAAAGCTTGCTCAGAGCAAATACTTGGTATTCAATAGGCTGAACAGTCTCCTTAAAGGTTAGCTTCATTTCTACAACGCAATACATTTTAAAATGTCAACTCTGACCCCGTCCTTGCATGATTCCCAAGAGAACAGCTAGCCCTGCCAAAAACCCAGGTTATCAGCAGTTTCTCTCTTTCTCTTCCTCCTGTGAAACCACCTCCTGCATTGGATCTCCTCCCACTTGATCCAGTTGCCTCTCTCCTTGGATTTTGATCCTTCTCCAACTAGTCTACTTGGGTATTTTCTCACTGGGGAGGAGGGGGGGAAATCTCGCTTTGCTTTGTCTCTCCCCGCTAGCTCAGCTGTCAGTCAATATTCCTGAATTTTTTATACTCAGGAAACCGCCTCTGGCCCCTCGTTAGATGCAGTGAGTGGAATTCCCCCTGAGCAAAGTGATCCAGAATGAAGCCTTTTGATTCTTCTGTTTTACCTCTGGCTTATTTTCTCCCTAAAAGATAAACTTTTGTCTCTCATCCCTCAAGTGACCTCTTCCAGACTAACCACTTCTACTTCTTTTTCTCAGCCAGAACCTAAGCTAAACTTCGGCTGTTCACTTCTTTTGCCCATCTTTTGCATTCTTTTTATATCTTCCTTAACTCTTGGGACAGATATCCTCCTCTCCCCACACCTTCTTTGTTGTGTTTTCTTTAATTCTGCTTTTTTGTTTGATACTACAGGAAGGTTTTATCAAAAGTGGGTTTTTATTCTTTTTTTTTTACTAGCTACAAGATTTGGAGAGCCTTTTGTTACCACTATAAAGTAAACATCTGGATCAAACAAAAGAGGAATGTATCTAAGTTTCAGTAGTAGCATTTTGTAAAACAGTCATTGTATTGACAAGGTTGCCAGAAACGTCAAATTTCTTTCTTTTTAAAATAGAATTGTCTCCTAACTAAAGGTAGTCCTTGACTTACAACAGTTCATTTAGTGACCTTCAGTGTTAAAACAGCACTGAAAAAAAGTGACTTATGACCATTTTTCACACTTACAACCTTTGTAGCATCCTCATGATCATTTGATCAAAATTCAGATGCTTGGCAACTGACTCATATTTATGACCATTGCAGTGTCCTGATCACCTTTTGTAACTTCAGCAAAGTCAATGGGAAAGCCAGATACACATAACAACCATGTTACTAACTTGCCAACTGCAGGGATTCACTTAACAACTATAGAAAGAAAGCTTGTAAATTGGGGCAAAACTCAGTTAACAAATGTCTCACTTAACAACAGAAATTTTGGGCTCAATGGTGGCCATATGTCAAGGACCACCTATACGCTTAAGATCATGGAGGGAAAGTTAAAGTGAATGCTTTCCATTGGGTAAATCAACTAAAGTTTGAGAGTTCTATGGTTTACCATGAGGCTCTTCCAAATTCTAATGTAAAGACTACAATTTTGTTTCTTTGAAAATGTACATTACTGTACCATTGTCTACATAAAGAATATTTAACCCTTTTCTTTCTAAAAGTAAAAGAAGGGGCATACTATCCACCAGTTATATTTCATGCCATGCACTTTTAGGGCATTTGTCAAATTTTCCCTGGCTTTTAATTTTCTGGAAGGTTTATTTCAGCTCTCCAAGGGCATTTAGGATTTTTTGTTCACCTATAAGCTCTTGGTGGAAGAATGAGGCCTGTGTGTGGAGCTTGAGTGATTGGTTGACATTCTCTGCAAACTGCATATTTATACAGATACTGAATATGTACCACACATGTACTTATGATTGAGACTGTATGAATATCAACAATGTTTTGAAAAAAATAAAGACAGGTCACAATATTTTGAATTTGTTTAAAACTGTATCCATTCATATGTAAACTTTGGCAATGGATGGACTCATTATCTGAAATTATTTTCCATGTCTGATGAGTTGACTTTCTTACCCAGTTCCTGATATATTAGTAGAACATGTGCTTAATGCTTGTGCTATATTTCTTTTATAAATTTGAATCTGTAGGAACTTTATTTCATATATCTCTGTAGTAACACCTCCACCACATATCTACACACACACACACACACACACACACACACATATATATATATAGAGAGAGAGAGAGAAGAGAGAGAGGGAGAGAGAGAAATGGTCCATCTCAAACTGTTCTAGGGATAATTATAATTCTCAACAGCACCTTTTAAAAGCCATGCAGTAAGGTGTGACAATAGGTTCCTATGGAAGAAAAGTTCTGCAGTGACCAACATGAGTTTAAGGCAGCCTGGAGAACATTGTGGCACTCTTGGTTTCCCATGATAAAAGGAAGACACTGAGAGCACCAGAGTATGGGTATATAGTGGAAGATTTGTGGTATTTGGGAAAGCAGAAAGAAAGAATCAGGCTGATTCTTTTCAGTTGGAAAATATTTTCAATCATTTCCATGAACAGATGACAAAATATAAGCAAGTGAATGAGAGGATTGCCCTCATATCCCACCTGCCTGGACCTTTGGTCTCTCCAACTCTATGCACTGAAATCTGAATGAGGATTGTATTCCCATCCTATAAAAGTCTCAGAGTCTGTGAATCATCTCTCAGATCACATGGAATGTTTCTTCTGTTCTCAGGAAGGCAAATCTGGCTCTTCTTCTTTTTAATTATTATTTACTATGAACAACTACTTGAGGGGGAAAAAGCATTAAAAGTACAGATCCATAAGACTTAACACGTGAATTCAATTGAATTTCTGCAAGAGATAAAATATTAAAAACCAAACAAAAATTCTCTTCTGATGAGAGAGACTAAGAAATGCAAAAAGTAGGAACAGGCAGAAGGCAAAGACTCTTGTGCTGGCATTACATGCTCTGTTTAAAAACATTTGAAATTCATGAAAAGACCTGAATACGGGTAAATCCTTCTCTCTCTCTCTCTCTCTCTCTCTCTCTCTCTCTCTCTCCCCCTGTGTGTGTGTGTTTTTTTTTTTTTTTGTGTGTGTGTATGTTTGGACAAAACCAATACCTAAGAAGATTGAGTTTCATTAAGCATTCCCTTGAAATGAGTTCACTGGAAGATTTATAGTACAGGAAAATGTAACATTGTGAGATAATGGAAGAAGAGACCATGCTGGTTAAGAAGTTGAATGCCTGAATGGTTTAGCAGAAGACAGAAGTAGCAAGACAAAACCTTTCACATTTGTCAAAGGGGTTTGCCTGTGCCAGATAACAAAGGCCTTCAGAAAAAAAAAAAAGTCATGATTTAGGCTGGCATAAGACTTGCTTACCCACTCATGAACCTACTTCATTAGCCTAGTGAACCATTCTTTGAATAATTCATTCTAATCCAAGAAGATTGATTCATGTATCATATCATCCAAACCTTGACATCAGCCTGAAGGTAATTTTTTTGCCTCTCCTGTTACTGACATTTTCCCCATAAAGATAGCATCTAACCTGAAATTATATCAGCTTAGTTTCTTTACTAGCTTAAGTTAGCATTCTCATGTTTACTTGCCATTATTTTTTTAGAAAGGATGGTGAGAATAATAATAATAATAATAATAATAACCATTACTATTTGTTATTGCACTGTTTCCTCTGTCAACAATACTGAATAACTCAGGACATGGCTATCAAACATCAAAAACATCTGCCAGACTATCCCACCTCCTTTACATGGATGATCTGAAGCTGTATGGAAAAACATCATCTGAAATAGAATCGCTGCTCAACACTGTCCGTATATATAGCCAAGATATTGTAATGGAGTTTGGCTTGGACAAATGTGCCACACTTACTATCAAACAAGGAAAAATAGTGAAAACTGAAGGAATCAAGATGCCCCACGAAAATAACATTAAGAGTCTGGATGAGGAAGAGTACTACAAATACTTGGGTATCCTTCAAGCTGACAACATCAAGCACACTGAAGTCAAGAAAAAGATTAGAAGTGAATACATCAAGAGAGTGAAGAAGATCTTAAAGTCCAAACTCAATGGAGGAAATACCATAAAGGCAATCAACACCTGGGCAATCCCAGTCATTAGGTACACAGCTGGAATAGTGGACTGGACTCAAGCAGAACTAAAAGCAATGGATAGGCAGACCAGAAAAATAATGACAATGAATCATGCCCTTCATCCACGCAGTGACATTGATAGACTTTATCTACCAAGGCAAATAGGTGGGCGTGGAATGCTACAAGTACATCAGATGGTTGAAGAAGAAAAAATGGCTTTGGAAGAATATCTGAAGAACAATGATGAAGATGCACTGAAATTAGTATATCAGGAAGGCTTACTAACTACTGGAGAGACCAAACTGGCCTACAAGAAAGACCAAATGAAGAACAGAATAGAGGCATGGGAAGACAAAGCACTACATGGCCAATACATGAAAAAAATAGCTGGGAAAGCAGATAATAATAAAACCTGGCAATGGCTAAGAGCAGGAAAATTGAAGAAAGAGACCGAGGGACTAATTCTGGCTGCACAAGACCAAGCCTTAAGGACAAATGCATACAAAGTCAAAATTGAGAAGACAGCAACAGACAGTAAGTGCCGCCTATGCAAAGAAGCTGAAGAAACAGTGGACCACCTGGTAAGCTGTTGCAAGAAGATTGCACAGACTGATTACAAGCAGCGGCATGACAAAGTAGCAACAATGGTGCATTGGAAGATCTGCAAAAAATATCATTTGCCTGTAAGCAAAAACTGGTGGGATCATAAAATAGAGAAAGTCATAGAAAATGATAAAATTAAACTGCTCTGGGACTTCAGAATTCAAACAGACAAGCACCTGCAACATAACACCCCAGACTTAACAATTGTCGATAAGAAAGACAAAAAAGTCTGGATAGTGGACGTGGCAGTGCCTGGAGATAGCAGAATAGAAGAGAAAGAACTGGAGAAGATAACAAAATACAAAGACCTACAAATAGAAATAGAAAGACTGTGGCAAAAGCAAGCAAGGGTAGTACCAATAGTCATAGGCTCCTTGGGTGCAATCCCAAAACAACTGGAGCACCACTTGAACACCATTGGCATTGACAAATTCGCTATTAGTCAATTGCAAAAGGCGGCCTTACTAGGAACTGCTTCCATCCTGCGACGATATCTGTAATACCATCAAACATCCACATCTGCCTATCCCAGGTCCTGGGTAAGGACTCGATAGGTAGACAAAATGCCAAATCCAGTCTGAACATCTGGCTGACTGTGCGATGATCCATAATAATAATAATAATAATAATAATAATATAATAATAATATAATAATAATAATAATAACAACAACAACAACAAACAACATCCAGAATCAGAAATAACAGAACAGAGACTAGCAGATCAACGCCGATTTATAACACGAAATAAAGTATTCACAGAAACAGAATTGGACGAACTGCAAAGGTTTACCCAGGGCAAAGAAATCAAAGCCTTACCAGAAGTAATTCAGAATGTAGAGGCAAACCAGGGGGAGTTGGCAGTGAAGGAATCTAGCAGAGATATACAACTGTTCTCATTTGGAAACCAGGCACCTCTACCTCAGGAAGAACAAAACCCTCTAACTAAAGAAATAAAAGAATTGAAACAAAGAATAACTGAGCATCTAGAACAGCACAAAAACAACAGAATAAGGCTACCTGCATTGAAGCTTGTTCCAAAGAAACAGCTAGCACAAGCATTAAAAGATGCAAATATTGCAATATCAAGTATAAGCACCAATTCATTGCAAGAAACAAACCAACTAATGTACAGCACAGCTGCAGTTATAACAGAATACCTGGGATGCAAAATCAACAAAGAAGAAAAACAAACAAACAGTGCACCAGAAAAATGGAAGGTTAGACTAGAAAATAAGATCAGCAAATTAAGATCACATGCAAGCAAGCTAGAACAGATGAAAGAAAAGAAGCTGAAGAACAAGAAGACCAAAGAATACCTAATCAAGAAATACCACTTAGAAACAAGGAAGATCAAGGAAGCACTGGAAATAATAAAGCAACAAATAACAGCTATAGACAGGAAAATCAGTAGATATGAAGCTCGAATTGCAAACTATAGGCAGAACCTCCAATTTCAATCCAATCAGAAACGTTTCTACCAATCCATCAATGGAGAAACTGCAAAGAATCAGTCAGTACCTGACAAGGAAGAAACAGTGCAGTTCTGGAAGCAGATATGGGATAACCCAAAGAAATACAACAAGGATGCGGCTTGGTTAAAAGAGGTGGATGCAAATAAAACAGAAGTTGAAATGAAAGAACTAGCAATAACAACAAAAATGGTAGAAAAAAGAGCAAAGAAAATCAAAAATTGGTCAGCACCAGGTGAAGATGAACTGCATGGGTTTTGGTTGAAACATCTAACTGTTATACACCCACTCATTGCCAAGCAGTTCAACAATATACTACAAGGAGGAGAAATTGAAAAGTGGCTAACAACTGGGAAAACCTACCTAATAATGAAAAATCCAGCAAAAGGGGCAACACCAGGTAACTACAGGCCAATTACCTGCTTACCAACAACTTTCAAATTACTAACTGGTGTAGTAGCTGATGCAGTGCAACAGCATCTAGTTGAAAACAATCTCTTTCCACCTGAGCAGAAAGGAAACCGCCCCAATAGCAGAGGAACAAAAGAACAACTCCTAATAGACAAAATGATCTTGGAAAACTGCAAGAGAAGGAAGACCAACCTGAATGTGGCATGGATTGACTACAAAAAGGCATTTGACTCTCTGCCACATGATTGGATAATAAAGTGCCTAGAAATAACAGGAGTCAGTAGAAACATCAGAAAATTTGTGCAAAGATCGATGGCACAATGGAAGACACAGTTGCAGATCAATGGTGAGAGCTGGGAGAGGTTAATATCAAGAGAGGAATATTTCAAGGAGATTCATTATCACCATTACTATTTGTTATTGCACTGTTTCCTCTGTCAACAATACTGAATAACTCAGGACATGGCTATCAAACATCAAAAACATCTGCCAGACTATCCCACCTCCTTTACATGGATGATCTGAAGCTGTATGGAAAACATCATCTGAAATAGAATCGCTGCTCAACACTGTCCGTATATATAGCCAAGATATTGTAATGGAGTTTGGCTTGGACAAATGTGCCACACTTACTATCAAACAAGAAAAATAATGAAAACTGAAGGAATCAAGATGCCCCACGAAAATAACATTAAGAGTCTGGATGAGGAAGAGTACTACAAATACTTGGGTATCCTTCAAGCTGACAACATCAAGCACACTGAAGTCAAGAAAAAGATTAGAGGTGAATACATCAAGAGAGTGAAGAAGATCTTAAAATCCAAACTCAATGGAGGAAATACCATAAAGGCAATCAACACCTGGGCAATCCCAGTCATTAGGTACACAGCTGGAATAGTGGACTGGACTCAAGCAGAACTAAAAGCAATGGATAGGCAGACCAGAAAAATAATGACAATGAATCATGCCCTTCATCCACGCAGTGACATTGATAGACTTTATCTACCAAGGCAAATAGGTGGGCGTGGAATGCTACAAGTACATCAGATGGTTGAAGAAGAAAAAATGGCTTTGGAAGAATATCTGAAGAACAATGATGAAGATGCACTGAAATTAGTATATCAGGAAGGCTTACTAACTACTGGAGAGACCAAACTGGCCTACAAGAAAGACCAAATGAAGAACAGAATAGAGGCATGGGAAGACAAAGCACTACATGGCCAATACATGAAAAAAATAGCTGGGAAAGCAGATAATAATAAAACCTGGCAATGGCTAAGAGCAGGAAAATTGAAGAAAGAGACCGAGGGACTAATTCTGGCTGCACAAGACCAAGCCTTAAGGACAAATGCATACAAAGTCAAAATTGAGAAGACAGCAACAGACAGTAAGTGCCGCCTATGCAAAGAAGCTGAAGAAACAGTGGACCACTGGTAAGCTGTTGCAAGAAGATTGCACAGACTGATTACAAGCAGCGGCATGACAAAGTAGCAACAATGGTGCATTGGAAGATCTGCAAAAAATATCATTTGCCTGTAAGCAAAAACTGGTGGGATCATAAAATAGAGAAAGTCATAGAAAATGATAAAATTAAACTGCTCTGGGACTTCAGAATTCAAACAGACAAGCACCTGCAACATAACACCCCAGACTTAACAATTGTCGATAAGAAAGACAAAAAAGTCTGGATAGTGGACGTGGCAGTGCCTGGAGACAGCAGAATAGACGAGAAAGAACTGGAGAAGATAACAAAATACAAAGACCTACAAATAGAAATAGAAAGACTGTGGCAAAAGCAAGCAAGGGTAGTACCAATAGTCATAGGCTCCTTGGGTGCAATCCCAAAACAACTGGAGCACCACTTGAACACCATTGGCATTGACAAATTCGCTATAGTCAATTGCAAAAGGCAGCCTTATTAGGAACTGCTTCCATCCTGCGACGATATCTGTAATACCATCAAACATCCACATCTGCCTATCCCAGGTCCTGGGTAAGGACTCGATAGGTAGACAAAATGCCAAATCCAGTCTGAACATCTGGCTGACTGTGCGATGCTCGATAATAATAATATGATACTGATACTGATACTACCACTACTGTGAGATGTAAAAACCCCAAATTTTGATACTCACAATACGAAGACAAGTCTGGTTAACAAAACAAAGGTTTATTGGAGAATAACATAAACAGAATAAAAGAGAAAAGAAAAAGAATAGAAGAGAGGAGCGTTGCAAACGCGGCCCCCTGGATCCTTCTCTATGGATTGGATTCCAGGAGCACACTGGCCTGGTTTCAAGATCTGCATTTTATACCCCTACAATGCATGTCACATCTAAGCAGCTCTTTCATCTTTATAGATGTACTCTGAAGTTGTA
This sequence comes from Crotalus tigris, assembly GCF_016545835.1. Classification (NCBI taxonomy): domain Eukaryota; kingdom Metazoa; phylum Chordata; class Lepidosauria; order Squamata; family Viperidae; genus Crotalus; species Crotalus tigris. The sequence continues at coordinate 278,187 of NW_024096878.1, forward strand.
CTTTGTTAACCTGACCTCTTCCGTCCATCTGCTGTTATCTTGTTTATTTGTAATTCTCACCTTGGGTCAAAATCCCCCTCTTTGATAGTAGGATTTCTACTCAAAGTGTACGTTCCTGTGTCCGGAGGATTTTTAGGCAAGAAATAGTAAACATTTGGTCATATATTAGCATTGCATTGTTACATTTGTGTTACAGTGTTACATTTGTACTAAAGAGACAGTTTCATATAATGGCATTACATTTCTACAACTATTAAAAGAATAACTTTTATTTCCTTCACTACTATTCCTACTACTACTACTACTACTACTACTACTACTACTACTACTAATAATAATAATAATAATAATAATAATATATTAATGTATTAATCTTCGGCCATCCAACTTTCAATGACTCTAGGCAGTTCACAACAATCCAACAAAGCATTTGCAATAAAATCAATAAAAAACAAAAGACACAGGTAATTAAGCAAAGGATCTCATCTCTTTTTTCTCTCAGAATGTTGAAATTTTTATAAAGAGAGATCTCTTTCATCAGGTGTTAATGATTAGATCATTTTGGTCCTTATTGAATTGGTTATTTTAATCAGTGTTTATATTGATTATTGTTTTATTTTTAAAGGGCATGTGTTTGCTGCTCCCTTGGTAGTTTCCAAAACTGCTGTTCCCTTTTCCCCTTTCCTTCCTCCAACCCCTTTCCTCATATGCACCCAGCTGTCCGCTGTCACACCGTTGGTTTCCTAAGTTGTGTTCTCCCTTCCACCTTTCTCCCCCCCGGTCGCTTTCCTCATATGCATCCAACTGTCTGCTGCCACCCCATTGGTTTCTGCAATTGCTACTCTCCCTTCCCCCTTTCTCTCCCCAATCGCTTTCCTCATATACATACAGTTATCTGCTGCTACACCATTGGTGCCCTTTAAAAATAAAACAATTAGAGACAGCGAGTGGACTAATGACCAGGTTGAAAAGCCGGGCGCAAAGCCAGCTAGTAACATAAAGAGAATTCCCATTAACTTGTTTTTATGCTCTGATGATGTCGGCAGTGCTGGCCGACGAAAGCTCAGCATTTGTATTAAACAGCTTTTAGTTTGATATTATCCTAGTGTTCGAATTTATTTATTTTATCATATATATATTCTGCTTTTGCTTTTAAAAAAATGTCATCCTCTTTGAATGCCCCCTAAGAGCATAAAAGGGGGTGTGTGTTGTAGATAAAATGAAGCATAAAGAAGTTTGTCTTGCTTTTATTTCCATTTCACTCACTAGGATCATTAAAAATTTGGCCCCTTGACAGTCATCCAGAGACATAATACAAGTCCTAAAATAGTTATTTTGTTACTCTCATATCCACATTACAATCCCTAATTTGGGCTCATATTCATATTCGGTAAGATTTATTTTGCTCCAAGGCACACTAGGAGCCACTTCTGGTATTTTATCAGGAGATTCTCAGAAAACCATGGGATGCCCCAATATTCAAACACTAGCAGTAATGATGTTACCTAGTTTGGGTGAAAAACTGACCAAGTTTTTCCATTACCCAGTGGTATATTGGATATCTAATCATTATGTTCCTTGGGGGGGGGGGGAACTACTGTAAATCCAGAGAGGCAGGCAATTCAAACAAGAACATTGTTGTACTTCAGGGAGGTTGGTAAAGCAGCAATAAACCTAGCTGTTCTGTAGAGCCCAACATCAACCAGAAGATTTAATATATAAAATGCATGATCTCTTGCTTCTCTGGAATGTACATCCTTCCTTCAATAGCAATAGGAATAGCACTTAGACTTATAAACTGCCCCACTGTGCTATTTACATGTCAAGCAAGAACATCTGATGTTGTAATGTCGGAACCATGACATTACAAATGTCAGCATATTGCCCCCAACAATCTGGATCCTCATATTATCAACCTCAGAAGGATGGAAGGCTGAGTCAACCTTGAGGCCCGTTGGGATTGAACTCTGGCAGTGGGCCACCACTGACTTCCATGCAACTAGCATGTCTTCAACAAAGCTGTTTAAATCTATCTTGGTTCACTACTCACCTTATTTTTTCTTTCTAAAACTGCCGACATCAAGTTCAGCTTGTCTGCCTGGGTGATCGTGGGACAGGATATTAGACTGTGCTCAGCTGCACCATTCTATCACAGAACATTTGTGGGACCAAAATTTTATTGGAAATCATGGGTGTTTATCAGTTGCCTATCTATATTCAAACTAAGTCCCACTAAAACAATGAATTTTATTTATCAATACATGCGTAACTTCTGGCTTTTATAAATCAGTGATATTTCCATCTTATTTTCAGAAGTATGGGATGAGGGACTGTTGGATCTATCATCTACTTCAATTGTTAAACATTAATGAGAATTTTTACTCCATTGTGCTAGGTGCCATTTATAGCCGATTTAAGTTATATATCACATGGTATTTTAATAATATGCTATATTATTAAATGTATGAATGCTATTCTTATAACTTAGGTTACTGAATGCACATAACAGTCTTGAAAAGCCACACTATATTCTCTTGTGGCTATAACAGGCTCAGTAAAATGAATGTTTATATTTTAGTTTTGAAGATGCACTTCAGTTTCAGGTTTGGCACTCTTTCTTCTTGTCCTTCTTCTTCATTACTGCTTAGGTTAAATGGGCACTTGGAAGGGAGACAGACACAGATTCCAAGACAAATGGAACTGTTCAGGTGGCATTTTTGTACCTTGAATAGAATTCAGAAAGAAACTGTGGGTCTCTTAATAGGCTGGTGTAATTGTCAGACACCACTGCATTCTCCCTGTTACTGTTAAAAGGGGTTGGTAGTATATTCCGTCTAACCTTTCCCCATTGATGGTCCAGTCCTATTAAAGTCTCAGATACTACTGACAATAACTCCCATAAAAGAAATTCAATACCTTATGCCAGCTGGAAAAAGGCAATGGATGTATATATCCATATATCGAGAAATTAAATTATATGACAATGCAGCCACTCTGACCCCAACAAATCCTAATTTTGAAGATCCAACCCATTATGAGATTTTTGGTTTCTAATACAGTGATTCTTTAAATATTGCCTTATTTGTGCTCTGAGCAGGAGGATTCAATAAAGACAATTTCTCCAAGAAGTGCAGTAGTATCTAAAGCAGCGGTTCCCAACCTGTGGGTCGCGATCCTTTTGGGGGTCGAACGACCCTTTCACAGGGGTCACCTAAGACCATCGGAAAACACATATTTCTGATGGTCTTAGGAACTGAGACACCGCTCTGCATTGGTCTCCGCATGCGCTCATCCGCCATTTGGAGAGAGAGAGAGAGAGAGAGAGAGAGAGAGACTGACTTTCGCTTCCTTTCTCTCTCTCTCAGGTGGACTTACCTCCTGCAGGGCTCCTGATTGGCCCTGCGCCCAGGTGCCCCACCCCCTGGGAGATGCGCAGCCAGGGCCTCGTGGCCTTGGAGCTGCCTGGGGAAGCCCCGGGATCCCTGTTGAGAGTGGCCTGCTGGAGGCACCGCTGAGCAGGCCAGCTCTCCCGCAAGCCACAGCCCAAGGGAGACCAGCCCCTGCGATCCCCAGTCAGCCTGATCATTGGACCCGCTGGCCAGGAAGGCACGCCGGAGGCCAGGCTGCCGGGAAGGAAGGAGATTCAGCAAAGGTAGGAGAGGAGAACCACTTCCTGGGGCCCAGTGGTGGCAGTGGCTTCCTTGCCATCCTCTTCCTCCTCCCCTTCTTCCTCCTACTGCCCCCAAGGCGCCTTGGGCAGGCACCGGGAGGAACAGGGGTGCCTGGGGGGGGAGCAGCCAAGCTGGCGGAGGGGCTGGCAGGCCACGCAGCACCAGCCCCCACCACAGCCCCATCGGATGGGTGGAGGGCAAGGCCGGGCAGCACGGAGTGCTAGTTGGGGTGGCGGCAGCAGTTTTCTCGCCCTTCTCCTCTCCTTCCTCCTGCTGCCCTCAAGGTGGCTCTGGCGAGCGCCAGAGCAAAAGGGGTGGTTAGGGGGGAGCAGCTGAGCTGGCAGAGGGGCTGCCGGGCCACGTGGCACCAACCCCCACCACGGCTCCATCGGATGGGCAGAGGGCGAGGCTGGGCAGGGCGGAGTCCTGGCTGGGACGGCAGCAGCGGTTTTCTTGCTCTTCTCCTCTCCTTCCTCCTGCTGCCCCCAAGGCAGCTCGGGCTGGTGCTGGGGCAAAAGGTGTGCCTGGGGGGGAGCAGCCAGGTTGGCAGAGAGGCGGCTGGGCCAGGGGCGGTGGGGACCCCCGATGATGCAACAGTGGCCACCGGAGCCGCTTCCTCCTGTCCTGCTCCTCCTCCCCACCTGTTTGGCTGAGGACACAGTGGAGGCCAGGCCAGGGGTGGCGGGGACCCCCAACGATGCTGCCATAAGAGACAGAGGAAAGAGAGAGGAACAGAGGAAAAGAGAGAAGAAAGAGAGAAAGAGAAAGGGAGGAAACAGAGAAAGAGAGAGAGAAAGAGAGAGAGAGGAAAGAGAAAGAGAGAAAAAGAGATGAGAGAAAGAGAGAGAGGAAAGAGAAATGGGGAGAGGAAAGATAAAAAGAGGAAAGAGGGAAAGAAAGGAAAGAGGGATAGAGAGAGAATGAGAAGAGAGAGAGAGGAAAGAGAAAGAGACAGGAAAGAGAGAAAGAGAGGAAAGAGAGAAACAGGAAAGAGAAAGAGAGGAAAAAGAGAAACAGGAAAAGAGGAAAGAGAAAGAGAGGAAAGAGAAAGAGAGAGGAAAGAGAGAAAGAGGAAAGACAAAGAGAGAGGAAAGAGAGAAACAGGAAAAAAGGAAAGACAGAAAGAGAAAGAGGGAGAAAAAGAGAGGAAAGAGAGAGAGAAAGAGGAAAGAGAAACGGGGAGAGGAAAGATAAAAAGAGGAAAGAGGGAAAGAGAAGAAAGAGGGATAGAGAGAGAATGAGAAGAGAGAGAGAGGAAAGAGAAAGAGAGAGGAAAGAGAGAAAGAGAGAGGAAAGAGAGAAACGGGAAAGAGAAAGAGAGGAAAGAGAGAAACAGGAAAAGAGGAAAGAGAAAGAGAGGAAAGAGAAAGAGAGAGGAAAGAGAGAAAGAGGAAAGAGAAAGAGAGAGGAAAGAGAGAAATAGGAAAAGAGGAAAGAGAAAGAGGGAGAAAAGAGAGAAAAAGAGAAAGAGGGAAGAGAGAGAAGAGAGAGGAAAGAGAAAGAGAAAGAGAGGAAAGAGAGAAAGAGAGAGACAAAGAGGGAAAGAAATGACACTTCTCCAACCAGGCTGGGCGGAGCCGGCGGAGCGGCCTTCCTGCCCCCCCTCCCCAGCCAGCTGGATGTGGGGTTGGGGGTCACCACAACATGAGGAACTGTATGAAAGGGTCGTGGCATTAGAAAGGTTGAGAACCACTGATCTAAAGTATTAAATTCAGAAGTTAAGTACAATTTTAATTATTTCAGTTGTACACTTTAACTCTGGAACTGAGTACAATTATGTAAAATTTAATATTTAAAAAGCTGAGATGAATCGAGAGTGTTCATTCAATTCAAGAAAGTTAATAAGTTAAAATACTAATTCCGGAAGTTATTTCAGTGTATGGGTTTCCACATATATTTATGATTGTTAGCCATTCACTTCAGATAGGGAAAAATTGCATTCATCTAACATGCAGTGAGGAGAGTGGCTGTCACTAACTTTGACCAGGAAATTTTATTTTGAAAGATCCAGAATCAAAATATGCAGTACAGATTGATAAAAGGGATTCTGGAAAGCTGCTCCATCTTCACCTAACAAAATACATCCAAAGGCACAAGACATAAACAAATACGGTACATTGGAGACAATATTATGAAGAAAGAAAGTAGAATAGGAAATTGAAAAGATGACCACAGTTTCAAAGGAGTCATAAAAAGAGTTGAGACAATAATCAAAGCTGAAATTTCTCGTTCAATATTCACTTCATGGATGGGCATCTGTTAACATAATTTAGATGTTTCTCTGGAGCAGGAAGCCCAGACTTGCTTCATATGTCACTAAAACTGAAAGGTTGGTGACAAGTCTAATTTACAACCAAGGTTGTCAAGATATCTAGATGTAGATCTGTACTACTTAGCAACATTTTAACTGTCATCATTTACCCTTTGTCAAAACTGGGTGTTTTCGACAATATTTGATGTGTTTGTGAAAGTGGGAAAAAGGGAAATGTAGCAATTCCCTTTTTTTTACGTCCTGAGTTTGACCTCTGGCACATTTCATGGGAAGAAATGAAAAACAGGCTCTTCACTTTGACACAGCAATCACTTGTGGCTTATCGCTGCAGCATTCTGCATCGTCAGGAATTTTTTGTGCTTTCTTCCACAGAGCTGAATTTTCCATTTAATGGTGTCTTCAGGAAAAAAGACGTAATTCAATCTTGTTAAAGAAGTGGGAGCCCAATGGGGAGTTAACAACACTCTTTCACAGATGTCCATCTTTTAGCAAGGGCACTGCTTGCTTGCTTGATGCCAAGAACCACCCACTGTCTTGGCAGTTGGGATATGATGGCCTATAAGCCAGCTCATTTTTGGCACTGAGTGCAGATTATTCCAGTACATCAGCAAAAGTGACTATCAGGCTTTTTGGTCAGGAGGCTAAGGAATGTTAGGGTTGTTAACATATGTTGAAATGCAAGTAACAGGAGCCAGCAGGTTGTCTTGGACATGATTGAATTAAGGCCAACTGATGCCCTAAGCACAGCCCAAAAATGTGACCCTCAGCCTTTCCATTATTAACTGACAAGATCTTATGATTGAATAAGTGTTGAAAACTAAAGTCATGTGTGGCAGTGAAAAAAATTATGAGGGCTTTGGGTGGGAGACTTCCCTTGGTGTTCCAAACACATGTTTATTTTGCTTGGACTTGGCACTTCTAAAGTCTTAAAGGCCTTGGGAGAAGTGCCTCTTTCTTGAATGTTACTACTATGATTTGTGGCATCCCAGATGCCTTACTTTATACTTCAACAGCTTACTTTTTCATTTGCCCAAGACTTTGAGCATGTCAGTTGGTTGGTTTTAACTATTTTTACAGTTCTGGAGTTTTTGACCTTGGCTGCATTCTGACACAACTGTAAGTCAGGATGCACATGAACAATGTCTTACTACAAACTACCATACAAGATCATTGCCACCTATAAGAAGTGGAAAAAATAACTCGGGATTCACAGTTGTCCATACACACCTTTCACATGTGATCCATTTAACTAGATTGGGTTAGTTGCTTCCAGGATAGCTAGCAATCGAAACCCAACATTACTCTGTTGCCTTAATACCCTGGAAGATCATACTTCCGTGTTTCCATATAACTGTTATCAATTGTCCATGAGATTACAAATCAGCTTTAATTTTTGGTTTCAAATTTGGGAATAAGTGCTAGTTTGCTTGGAAACAAGCAATCATCATTGCAGTCAATACTTCATATACATTGAACATATTGAATGTTAATAGGGGCAGGACTTTGATTGATTTGGACATCCCTTTCCCTACATGTAGCTTAATACTGGGTACAACTGCAGCCATTTTCAACAACAATTAATCAACAACGAAGGGTAGTGAATACATTTGAATAAATATATATTTAAAAATATATGTTTAAAAATCTTCATTTTTAAAAGAACAATCCATTAACTTTCTGTTTATTTTGGAGCAAGCTAAAATAAATTCAAAGAGAAATAGATCTATCTATGGCAGAAAGCAAGGACTGACTCAAATGCAGTTACCTCTTGTAAGAGTAGGAATGGAAAAGTACTGAAAAGCTAACCAAAGATGAGCATCATAGAGTATGCATAAGCTCAGTTGATAATGAAATGGCAGTAGCTATTTGCTATTCAGTAGCCACTTGAAGAGTAAACATTATTGGGGCCAGTCTCCCCAAACCGCCAAAGTTATCATCATCATCATCATCATCATCATCATCATCATCATCATCATTGGAGTAGGCTCATAAGGAACTAACATACAGAAACCAGCAGGAAGCAAGATAAAATAGAAAAATAAATGGCCTGCTGATAAGAAACAAAGACAAAGTTGCAGATAATTGGCAGAATGTGCAAGGACATGCAGTTCGGATGTGTCCAAAAACCTCTAGGCGTTGGTGTCCAGGAAAGGTCATTAAACAAACTTTCTTAAGTTATATAAATGCCTACAGTGATAGCAATCACTTTGTTCCCCAGGCAAACATATCCAAATACTCATCCAGCTGTGAGCATTTCATAGTATTTGTGATAGGGATTCAATTGCTCTGCTCTGCCACAAAGTTCTTGACTGCTATTGCTGTTAATAGCGCAGCTTTTGTGCCATATATTTGTACAGCAAATTTATTGCTGTAAAAAAAATATTTGTATACATAGCTGAGTCTGTCAATTGCCTTTGTGCTGAAGCTTTTGTGTAACTTATGGCAATTTTTGTTCAGCCCCATTGTTTATCAGCTCAGTAGAAAAGGGTACATACATAATAGTGATCCTAATATATACATGCTGCATCTAAAAGTGGGCGCATTTTTCTAAGCACTTTCTGCAGAGGAAGAGGGGGATTCTTTGCAGAGATTTTCCACCAATATTCATAATTTTCTATTTTCCATTATACATGCTCTTTCTCTGCACATACCTGCAAACATATACATCCAGTCAAAATTTTAAAACACTGAAGAATTTCTGCAGAGATGTGAGAACAAGTAGCACAATACCATATTATTCCTCTAACTATAAGAATTATTATATGGCATGCTTGGAAAACCAACAGTAATTTGACTGATACTGCTACATGAAGATAATAATGTCTACAATTTTTTTTTCTCATCAGCTATATTTGTTCTCCAGCCTGGGGTTAGGAATTTTGTTCTTCTATTAAATAGTGGTGCCATTTATAAAAACCAAGTGATCAACTTGAATAGCTGAATATATCTATTATATCTATACAATATTGAATAATTAATGCCTCTAATATTCTAACTTTTGCTTCCTTGCATTATATAGCACATACTTTCCAAAAGTTTGGCTCCTATCTAAGGTGACCAACTTTTTTGCAATGAAAAGGAGGACACAAATAAATTGAAGAAAAAAATATCGTAAATAAAAGAATCATTTTATTCATTGCAACAATAATACAGACAACTTGCATGTGCAAAGTTTGCCAGCCAGATGTTTTGGCATGCTCAGCAGCAATTCCTATTGGCTTTTGAAAGCCAGTAGTGGGAGTAGCACAGCTCATGCAAAAGTTGGAAAAAAAAACATCAAAAAAAGGTGCCCGAACACTGTTCTGAGCGTTCTATGAGGAAAAAAAAAAAGCCCTGCAGATTAGTCTTCAAATATCAAAAAGGAGAACATGTAGGAGGACACTTTTTGAGGGAGGACAGAACTTACAAAAGGAGGACTGTCCTCCCTAAAGGAGGACAGTTGGTCACCTTATCTTATCTAATGTGTAACTGCCCAAGAACCACAACTAAGCATTCAAAATTCCTTTCATGTTGTATAGTGCACAGACATCAGAAGCTACTAGTATAACCATCCTACATTATTCTTAATGTAGAATTAAGAGGACATTTACAGAATTGGGCAACATCCAAGTTAAAACAAAAATTGAAATAACACTCACTTATTCCATTTTTTTTCAGTTTCTTGATTTTTAGTTTAGTTTGTCATTTTGGGGCTAAAGGGTTACTGGGAGGAAGGGCAAAATATTCAATACTAAAAACATCACTGCTAAGATTTGGGGTTTTTTAGTATTAGTCATACACTTTTATTTGTCTGTACAGGAATTACACTGGAGATATAAACATATATTTAATATCATAGAATAATAATAGAGTTGGAAGAGACCTTGGAGGTCTTCTAGTCCAACCCCCTGATCAAGCAGAAGACCCTATAACATTTCAAATAAATGATTGTCCAAATCCTTCAGACCAAATTGTTATTTAAGCCTACGGTGCAAATTTCTGAAAGGGAGAAGAACTCTGAATGCATTTGGTTTAGATTAGAAGGACAGCTCTGCTTGGAGGTTGGGGAAAAGTTTATAAAGGTACTCCGCTAAATATGTTTATGAAGTCCCTGCATAATTTTATGTTGAACTAAATGGCAGTTCAATAAGCATTGACATTTGAGGAATATAATTGGAAGGCCTAATGCATTCATGTACCCCAGCCTACCTAATTAAACTGTAATGAAGTGAGGCAAATACCTGAACAGGATCACTGCCTGACCACAATTAGACATCGCAGAAAGAGAGAATGTGAGGGGTGGAGGGAGAACAACGATCTGTGGTTGTAAAATATTAGATTTCATTGTCATGGAGCCATGGATAGATTACCCAGCTCAAATGTTGTATTTGTCTACTTTCCTGCAATATAACAGGTTTATGGCTCCCCGATTAAAGGTAATGCTGGGGAATTTCCAATGGAATGTTCTTCAGTTAATCATCCTCACCACAATGTAATAAGAACATTTGGCACCGATAAGTTATATTATAGGGGTATGAGAATTCCTGGATCAAAAGGCTGCAGCGTGTAACTGAATTCCTAACTTGTATCTGTTCTTAAAGCTAAATTGTACACAGAGGTGGGCAGAGTGTTAAAAAAAAGCTATAAAAATGAAAACACCAGTCATGTTGTATAATCAAAAAATGTGTTCTAGGTAATTTAATAGAAAAGATGAACAAAGTTGTATAGACCAGTATACAGGGCATGGCCCTTTTAAAAAAGAATATGAGTAAGAACAAATGTTTTTGTTTGCTTGCTTTTGTGAGTCATGATGAAGAAGTCTACATACCCTGAAATAAAATGACTATATAACTGAACAACAACTAAATTCTCCATTCTGGTATTATACTTTCCTCCAATAGTCAGGATTGGAAACTGTTAACTCCAGGCACAAGAATCCTTTAGCAGTCTTTATGAGAAAGAATAGTGGCTTCCAGTGAGGCAAGGTAAACCAGTACTCACACTTTTTTTTTCCAGTCTGCAGATGTGGGGGCATTACAACCAAAGTCTCTCTGGAACAAATATAGATCTGGAGATTCCCCACATGTACTCAAGACAGCTGATTTTTGTGAGTAGACAGCAAAAATAGAATTATTTGCAGCCCCTTGCAATCAGCTGGGAGTGGTGGGTTCCATCAAGCTCTGACCGATAAATGTAGCCTTTGACAGACTCAAGGTTTGAGTAAACCTCATTTTTTAAATTAAATTTGGAGGTTTATTTTTTTATTGCATCTTTAAGATTGAAAAATCTTCAGAACCACAAACCTATCAGTCGCTGGTTGAGTTTCCCTTTAATCCCTTAAAAAAAAAGAAAATTATATCATTTCAGCATTGTAAGTTCTTCCTTCCTTCCTTCCTTTCTTTTTTTTCTTTTGCAATATACAGCAAAGGGGTGACTTTAGAATTTTTTTTTTTTTTAGGGAAAGATTCTAATGCTAAGGCTTAGTGAAACTGATTTAAAGAACAACTTGGGAAATTAATTACAAAGATCTTCTTGTGTGGGAAATATCTGTGTTCTTTACTTTTCAAACACAAGCAAGACTTTGAAGGTTGCTGACCAAAGCACATGATGCCTACTTTAAAGAAAATGTTTGATTTCTAGTCTTGTAAAATGCTCAGGCATTTTAACTCTTTACTGGAACCAAAAGTTGCTGCTGAAGATGAGCAAACTCCTCTAAAGATTAACAAAATAACCCTACAGATATAATAAGAGATGGAAATCCTCAATTTACAAATGGAATTGGATGATCATTAAAAAAAAAGGATATACCAATGCAATGTGGACTATCCTTCTAAATTGAAACGTAAGAGACTTCTGGAGTTATTTCATAGAAATTACAAATGGATTTTGATAAAGATGTTAAGAGGCAAAGATAAAAGAAGAAAGCAGGAGTTTTAGAATTTTAACTATAGTACTTAAGGATGACTGGAAGGAAGAAGGACAAGTGAAATACAAACTTGGTTTATTTGACTATGGTTAAATGACTTGATATTTCGATTATGTTTAATGATATCTGGATTGGATAGTTTTTTTCTTTGGGGAATATTTAATGGTTTAAGGTATTAGTCTGTAATATTTATGTCATTATTTTTATTATCTAAATAAGAGGTTATTATTTCTGGTAATATTTAATAGCTTTTATTCTTTTTTGCAATGTTTAATTCTTAAGAGTGAGAAGGGGTATTTAGATTAAATGTAACGGGAGATTATGTTCTTAGATTGTTAGATAGTTTTGTTGACTTTTACTGAATATTTGCTGATTAACAAGGACAACTGAAGATTAGAAAAAATGTTATGAGGTATAGAATGAAGTATCTGCTTATGTTTTAAGAGATAGTGACAAATTGTTAATATTGAATAAGCTTAGTGGAATGAAGGGGGAATTTATTTTTCTTACTAGTGGGGGGAGCTTTTAATATATTTGTATTAGGTTTTTGTATTAGTTTTACCTGTTTTATATAATCCTTAATAAGGATATATTGGAAAAAGAAAAAAGGAACAAGTTACAACACAAGAATTCCAATAAGTGCTCTAAATTAAAATGAGACATCTACATACAGATAATTAGTTGCCAAAATTTCTCATGTTTTCTCCTGCTCATTCAGTCAGCACATGACAGTAGAGATTAGAAGCAGAAAAAAGCATAAGGAGAAATAAAGCATTGATTTTCATCCTTCACATACAGAAAAAGTAGCCTACTTTTTCTACTTTTTCTATGTGTGAAGGATGAACAATTTCCATCTGTTCATTGTTTTGCTCCTGATCATTCTATCAGTGTGAGAACTAAATATCATACTTGGTTAGAGAGGTGCCATCAAATTGGATTCAACACTTAAAGTGACCACAAGAACAATATTTGATTTGCATGTACAATAACTCTTCAATAGCTCTTCTAGGGGCATACCATAACTTCTTTAATCTTATCTCCATATTTTATCCAGTCTTCCCTTTCTTCCATTTCCCTCAGACTTGCAGAAATTAATACTTTTCCTAGTCTGTCATCTGCTTGAGTCACATGCCCAAATTATGGGCAATTCATATGCAGAACCAACTTGCTCTCTTTCTCTCAAAGGGAGAAACTCATACAGCTAACTTTCCTTTGGAGCTACCTGCTAATCACCCTTTCAGTAACTCCACTGCAAAAGCTAATTGAAGAAGATTCTTCTTCTTTGCTTTCTATAAAATTGCTTACCCTGAAAGGGAATTGTATCCTCTGCAAATTTCCTTTGTGAATTGATTCAAGATGGTGAAGCAATCAGGTCCCTTGAATTGTACCAAAGAGGTTCAAAGATGATACACTAGATTCTTGGAGTCTCAAAGATTAATGCAGCTTTTCCTTTTTACACACACCAGTCAGGATGGACAGGGCTAAATTGTTTAATAGGCTCTCTGGTGGTAATATAATTCACTGGTCTCTGAATTTATTTGCCTCTGCTAATCTTGCAATCAGTGCACTTAGAGAAGTACTACTGAGTGGTTTGTGTTCAATTTCCCACTCTCATTTGTTTAGGCATAGTTATTTAAAGAAGAAAGAAATTTTTTAAAAAATCATCCTGCCTTTTATTTTACCTTGTTTTTTATATGTCTTTCTCCAAGTTCATGCTTTATTATCCTCATCTTTACTTAATTTCAGCCTATTTGTCTGACCTAAAGTTATAATCCCTGTTAGTCCCTGAGTCTAATCTGTCTGCTATTCTTCAACTACTTCAGCTCCTATTTTCATTTCCCTTTCAATATTTCTTTACCAAAAAAAGGGGGGGGGGAATCTTGCTTTATTTCTGCTTCTAATCTGTATTGTCATGTGTTTACTGAATCTTCACTGGATCACTGGGTCTTCCTGCTAAATCAGTGGTTCTCAACTGTGGGTTGGGACCCCATTTGGGGTCGAACGACCATTTCACAGGGGTCACCAAACAACACAGTCCGCCATTTCCCCCCCCCCTTTTCCTTAGCTATGCTACTCCCTTTTATTCTATTGGCTTTTGAAAGCCAATAGAATAGTCTCTCTTGAATAAAGTCTAATTCTATTGGCTTTCAAAAGCCAATAGGAATTGTCCAGGCTGTCTCTGCCCTGCTGAGCCCACCAAAAGTCCCATTCTGCAAACGGTGCTGCACCAGTTGAGTAGTCCTCGACTTATGACCGGTTGAGTAGTCCTCGACTTACGACCGGTTGGGGGTCATGGCATTAAAAAGGTTGAGAACCACTGTGCTAGATTATTATGTGTGTATGCACACGCTCATACACGTGTGTGCATGCATGTGTATGTATATCTTTATTGTGATTAATATGAACCGTGTGTGTGTGTGTGCGTGTGTGTGTGTATCTATATACAATTAAAACTATCTGATACATTGCAATCCTTCAACTGGGTGAAACTCAATTGGGTGAAATAGTGCATCATAGGGCAAACTTTGCTAATTGCACAGGTTAGGTAGGGTGTGTTAGGGTGAACAATAGGTGCTGTATAGTTATAGCAACAGCACTTAGACTTATATACCGCTCCATCGTGCTTTAAAGCCCTCTCTAAGTGGTTTACAAAGTCAGCATATTGCCCCCAACAATTTGGATCCTCATTTTACCGATCACAGAAGGATGGAAGGTTGAGTCAACCTTGAGCCAGTCAGAATCAAACTGCTTGCAGTTGGTAGAGTTAGCCTTGCAATACCATATTCTAACCACTGCGCCACCAGGGTTCTTGTGGATCATATGTATTAGTCAGAAAAGGCACACCATGGGATGACACAGGTCAGGGGAGCACCTGGGGTGTGGTATAGGTTGGGAAGGGTGCTCAGGGGTTTCTTTCTCCCTGTTCTGCCTTGCCTTGCCTTGCCCTTTGCTTCCCTTCCCTTGCCTTTCCTAGCAGGCAGATAAAAATGCCTGTTCCTGGGTTAGCAAAGAGTGAGGGATTGCAAGACTGGCTGGGAAACTCTCGCTAAATGTTAAAAATGAAGATCACCTGACTGCAACTACAGTATATCAGCAGCCTGTAGCCCTGAAACCACAATTTCCCCAAATTTCATTCCTTTGGAAGTCATGGATCCTGGACTCTGGACACATTCTGTAAGTTAACCCATTTGAAGTACTTTGGTTTAAAAATTGTTGCCCTATGATACACTATTTCACCCAGTAAAGGTCATGACAATGAGAGTTTTAATAGTGTATATCTAGACACACGCACACAAACACATATATTCATACGTATATGTATATACACACACATTCACATATACACATATGCTGCTGTGCCTACAGCAGCTCTACACCATAAATCTCTAATGCTTTTAAAATACACAAGCCTCACTTAATTTGCTCTTGTGAACAAATAAAGTGAAGTGTTTTGAAAATGGTTTGTATAAAAAAATCATTTTTCTAAATCAAGGGTCTTTGAGTGATTTGGCAGTGGCTATGCTCTAAAAAGTAGTGCCTGGGGTAAACTTTTATTTGATTTATATTTAAATCATAGTTAACTATTTAAAACATAGTTAATAAGATTCATCTTCTGAGATGCATTTAATATTTTTCTCCTTTTGCTGCATTAAACTTTAATAATTGCTTGTGGGAACTGCATCTCAAGTTTTTGACAGCAGTGAATATCTCTGGGCCTTGACATTGTGCAGGCATGGATTGAGTCCTCCCTTTGTCTGCTGATTCTCCCTTGAAAATCAGTAAACAATTCATTTTTCATTGAAGTTGCCCCTGAGGTTTAAACTCAATGGTATTATTAGGTGCATAGTCAGGTCACTTACCTTACAGCTGAGCTTCCTTGTGGCTGCTTCCTTTTAGACAGTAAACTAATTTTGCTTATTTTTAAGTAGGAGAAAGAAACTCTGCTGGACCCCTACTCTTCTTTCCAAATGGGGACTGCTCAAGGTTATTCCTAAAAGCCTGTCTTGAATGTACAAGCCAGATGGTAAAAGAAAGCATGTGGCTTTATGACTGTCTGAGTTGTTATAAGTGTGTTACCTAGGCCTACCATATCTGGACTGCAAAAAGCCAGACATTCGGTTGATGACGGCAAAGAGGTACAGAAAATTCTACATGTATGCTCCTGGGCATAAATACTTGCTATTAAGCAGAAGTCATCTGCTCCCATTCTATTGCAATGATGAGTACATCAAATTTGAATGGAGACACACACACACACACACACACATACACACACACACACACACAGAGAGAGAGAGAGAGAGAGAGAGAGAGAGAGAGAGAGAGAGAGAGAGAGAGAGAGAGAGAGAGAGAGAGAGAGAGAGAGAGACTTTGCTATTTGGTCTCCAGAGGACTGACTCCCAAACATTGCCTTGCAGAATACTGTGGTACCATTTATGATCTTTGAGGTATGAGACTAGAGTGTCAGCAGAGCATACGCTTAAAAAAACAAACAAAAAAACTTCAGATATATTGGTTGCATCAGCCACAACTAAGCATCATCATAGTTGGAACTAAACAAACAAACAATAACTGAAGTGTGTCTTTGGATGTGCCTGTTCTCACCAAAGACCTCCTCTCCATGTTTTTTTGATGATAAAGCCAAGACCCCTTAGGAGGGATCCATGCTTTTGAAATGGTTTCAGGAAGCCATCTGTCCAGAAGGCATTCTTCCTTTCTTATCTTTGCACGCAGACCTAGCAAACCACACAGGCGAGAAAGCAACAAAATGACATCCCTATATATATTCGGGAGAGATACAGAAGGAGGAAAGCACACATATGACAGCTTTTCCCATTCCCATCACTGCAGCTCTGCTGATTGGGGTAAGACTAAATGCCTGTCACTGTGGGATTATATAAACCTAAAGGCTTAGAATGTACATATTGGTACAGGGCACCAGCTAATAACTACACTGTGTATTATTATTTGGAGGGAGAGTTTTGTTTTGTTTTTGTTATTGTTGTTTGGTTAAGTCCTCACTAAAGAAGAAGTAAATAATAATTCTGCTCTCAGATGAACTTGGTCTCATAACTCTCAGTATGGACATTAACTAAGTCATGTACTGAAAAGAGTACCAACAAAACTATAGATCCCATATTATCACACAAAGTAAGCTGTTTGCTGTGTGGGTAATCCCCAGAAGGGCTTGATGCAAACAGATCACTGGGCTTTAGGGGAAAAGGCACATTGTTGACCTACCTGAACCTGATGAGACCTTTTGCTGCTGGTAATTGCCCACTTGGTAACTGTAATGGCTGTGGTAATAACCTTGAGAAATAGGAGGAAAAGCCACAACCAAGGCAACAGTCAGGTAGACCTGGCTCAAAACAGTAACTGTGAGAGGGACCTTGGAGTCCTAGTGGTTGATCACTTGACTATGAGCCAGCAGTGTGCAGCAGCAGCTAAAACAGCTAATACAATCCTGGGGTGTACTGTATAAACAGAGGGATAAGAATCAAGATCACGCAAAGTATTACTACTGCTTTATAAATCCCTAGTAAGACCACACCTGGAATACTGAAACCCATTTTGGTCACCATACTCCAAAAAAGATGTTGAGACCTTGGAAAAAGTTCAAAAAAGAGCAACTATCAAAGGCCTGGAGACTAAAACGAATGAAGAACGGCTGCAGGACTTGGGTTTGGCCAGTCTAAAGAAAAGAAGAAATAGGAGAGACATGATACCAGTACTCCAGTATTTGAGGGGCTGCCACAAGGAAGATAGGGTCAAACTATTCTCCAAAGCACCAGAGGGAAGGACAAGAAACAATGGTTGGAAACTGATCAAAGAGAGAAGCAACCTGGAATTAAGGAGAAACTTCCTAACAGTGAGGAGAATTAACTAGTGGAACAGCTTGCCTCCAGAAATCGTGGGTGCTCAATCACTGGAGATTTTCAAGAAGAGGCTAGACAGTCACTTGTCTGAGATGGTATAGGTTCTCCTGCTCAAGCAGGGGGCTGGACTAGAAGACCTCCAAGGTCCCTTCCAGCTTCTATTCTATTCTATTCTATTCTATTCTATTCTATTCTATTCTATTCTATTCTAATGAAATCTGAATCCAGGGCAGAAATGTAATTTGAGAAAACATGTCAGATGTGACTCCTCCCTAGTTCTCATGATGATAAAGAGAAAAAGGGGGAAGTTGCATTCAGGCTTGTAAGATTCTGTTACCATAAGTTTATAATAAAAGTAGTATTAGCATTTATTGCTCTGATGTTCTATTCTGATCAGTCTCGAAGGACTGACAATAACATGAATTATCCACCCATTGACAACTAGACATGTATCTTTTTGCATGTCACTGGGAAGTCATCGGTCACAAGACCCAACGAACGGTTCAGTTTTCAACAAGACAGAGCATTCATTTCATATGAATCAGAAAATGCCTATACTATGAATATAATAGATTCCTTTATACTAGGGTAGAAATACATGGAGCTAAAAGTCTGAAGGTCAGATATGTTCATTGCTCTATCAAGCTCCAAGTAATTTAATTATCTGTCTGTCTATTTATATCATGTATCATTTATCTATCATCTATCTCTGTCTTTATTAGGTTAAAGAAGAACATTATTGTGGCCATTATCTGCTACAAAAATATATTGGGAATTGTTTCTTTTTATATTTAAGCTCATTTTTATAATAGTAATCATGAAGTCCATCCGGAGGAAGCTTTAATTATGATTAGAGGTAATTTTTGTTATGATTAAATTAATTTATTGTAGCAGAATAGGTCCAGTTCAAGCATGATCTAGTCTAGATCCAGTTCTTTGGGTTGCAATTGGTAGTACAGTATTTTTTATTTTTCTCTTTCTATCCCTTCAGGAGAAAAATGGCAAACTAAGGGACACCGATCCTGCCTTGCAAAAATAAATAAAATAATGAAATCAATGTAAGGTCTTCCAAGCAAGATCAGTCCTGGTGACTTTCCAAACATCCATGTATGGTTGGGTTTTTGTTTGTTTGTTTTGGGGTTTTTTTTGCAGTAATTCAGACAGGATTTGCAGTTCTGAATTTTTTTATTTTCTTTTTTCACTACCAAGTCAAGACTCTCAGTTCTCAGAATTCTCTGGAGGTCTCCCAGTCAAACATGAATGAGAGCTACCTTGCCAAGTTTCTCAGCTAACATTGAGTGAATCAACTCAATAATAAAATACATGACTAGCCTCATATATCATCCTGGTTCAGGAAAGTCATGAACACCAATCAGCCACTTTAAATTGAAAAATACAGATCTTGGTAATAGATTGCATTAAACCTCATTTGTTCAACTATAGAACCATAGAACCAGGCTGTTTTCTCAGTCCATGAAAACTCTCCTGTTCCGGCAGGCCTGGGGCTGATGTCCCCGGGGGGGGGGCAGGATGTGATTGGACATGCTGTATGATTGTATTATTTTATTGTTTTATTGTTAGATGATTGTTTTAATTTTGTACGCCGCCCTGAGTCTTTTGGGATTGGGCGGCATATAAATAAAAATAAATAAATAAATAAATGAAACCACAAACTATGGAACAGGTATCCACAGGATTGAAAGCTTTTGTCAAATTACAAAAACAGTGTCATGCCATTGAGAGACAAACTCTACCCCCTTTGTACACAGGTATACCATCATGGCACATGTACATGTGGTGATGTTTCTGTCACATCAGTATTTTGTCATTTGCCTCCCCTTATCTCACCTCACAGACACCTCTGAGCAATAGTTAGCAAAGCTAACTCTGCCCCTTAACATCATGACACCTGTACATGTGGTGATGTTTCTGTCAAAGGGCACAACTATTTGATCATTTGCCTCCCCTTATCTTCCCCAGACACCTCTGAGCCGTAGTTAGCAAAGCACCATGGATGGGTTCAAACATTGTGCACAGCCATTGTTTGATTTCCTGGCTTGATTTAATGCAGCTATTGGCTATCATGCTGGATTCTAATAGACTGTGAGTTCAACTATCCAGATATTTCCAAGCAGTCATTTATTCCTTGGATTCCAAAAGTTAACTTCCATAATTGAATACTTGAATTTATAGTTCATTAGAATCCAGCATGACTGGTTTACAACTGCCATGCAAATTACACAATGGCTTTGCACAATATTTGAACCTATCCATGGTACTTTGCTAATTATGGCTCAGAGGTCTCTGTGGGGGAGATTGTTGTTGTTGTTGTTAATTGTGAAGTCGTGTCCGACCCATCGCGACCCCATGGACAATGTTCCTCCAGATCTTCCTGTCCTCTACCATCTTCTGGAGTCCATTTAAGTTCTCACCTACTGCTTCAGTGACTCCATCCAGCCATCTCATTCTCTGTCGTCCTCTTCTTCTATTGCCCTCAATCTTTCCCAGCATTAGGCCCTTTTCCAGTGAGTCCTTCCTTCTCATTAGGGGGCCAAAGTATTTGAGTTTCAACTTCAGGATCTGGCCTTCTAAAGAGCAGTCGGGGTTGATCTCTTCTAGGACTGACCGGTTTGAACGCCTTGCAGTCCAAGGGACTCGCAGGAGTCTTCTCCAGCACCATAGTTCAAAGGCCTCAATTCTTTGGCGCTCAGCCTTTCTTATGGTCCAACTTTCACAGCCATACATTGCAACTGGGAAAACCATGGCCTGGACTATACGCACTTTTGTTGGCAGGGTGATGTCTCTGCTTTTTAGTATGCTGTCTAGATTTGCCATAGCTTTCCTCCCCAGGAGCAAGCGTCTTTTAATTTCTTGGCTGCAGTCCCCATCTGAGGTGATATTTGAGCCCAGAAAAATAAAATCTGTCACTACCTCCATTTCTTCCCCATCTATTTGCCAGGAATTGAGAGGGCCGGATGCCATGATTTTGGTTTTCTTAATGTTGAGTTTCAAGCCAACTTTTGCACTCTCCTTCTTCACCCGCATCAAGAGGCTCTTTAGTTCCTCTTCACTTTCTGCCATTAGAGTGGTATCATCTGCATATCTTAGGTTGTTGATATTTCTCCCGGCAATCTTAATTCCAACTTTTGATTCATCTAGCCCTGCCTTTCTCATGATGTGCTCTGCATATAAGTTAAATAGGCAGGGCGACAGTATACAGCCTTGCCGGACTCCTTTTCCAATTTTGAACCAATCAGTGGTTCCGTGTCCAGTTCTCACTGTTGCTTCTTGACCCGCATATAAGTTTCTCAAGAGACAAATGAGATGGTCTGGTACTCCCATCTCTTTAAGAACTTGCCACAATTTGTTGTGATCCACACAATCAAAGGCTTTAGCATAGTCAATGAAGCAGAAGTAGATGTTTTTCTGGAACTCCCTAGCTTTCTCCATGATCCAGCGTATGTTGGCCAATTTGATCTCTAGTTCCTCTGCCTCTTCGAAATCCTGCCTGTACTTCTGGTAGTTCTCGATCTACATACTGCTGGAGTCTAGCTTGTAGGATTTTAAGCATAACTTTACTAGCATGTGAAATGAGTGTAATGGTGCGATAGTTTGAACATTCTTTGGCATTGCCTTTCTTTGGAATTGGAATGTAAACTGACCTTTTCCAATCCTGTGGCCACTGTTGAGTTTTCCAAATTTGCTGGCAAATTGAGTGTAGCTGTCAGAATCCAATTATATTTCATCTTTAAATTATCAAATATAGAAACTCCCAATTCTGCCTTCTCTGGATTCTGCCATAAGAGGGAGAGAAGGGGGAGAACAAAGGGGCTTTATGGCCCTCACTTCCTTCTTTACACTTCAAAGAGCTGAATGCTGAATGTGTGTTTATTGTAACCTCGAAGTGTTAACATACCAAAGGAGGGAAGTTGCCTTTCATGTAGTTATCTGAAGTCTCCATCCAGACGGAAGAAAGAAGAAAGGGAGTGGAATTGTGATACTTGAAACTATCACTGGAAGGGGGGTTGATTGGGTGGGACTACTGGGGAACCCCTTAAAACCTTGAATGGGAGAGCTTGGACCCCAAGTCCTGTCTAGCATGCCTACAACCATTTTCTCTTAATAAAGGATTCCTGTTGGAAGAATTATTCCAAGAGTTCTGTCTTCTTAAGATGCAAAGTGGGGTGGGTCCTTACATTAGACAGGACTTGCAAAATTAATCCACCTGGAAGGAAGACCCTTGCCGGGGGATTTTGCAAAAATTTACCATGTCAGACAATGGAGCAAGAGAGGGGGAAAACTCCCTGGAAAGAGAGCCGCTGACCCAGTTGGAACCTTGCCAGATGTTGGGATCCGAGAGGCCAGATTCCTCAGGAGAAGAAGTGGTGGAGACACAGGACCACAAGCCTCGCTGGTCGATGGGCGTTGGAAAAGAAAAGTGAGTGGGGAAAGGAATCAAGAAAGGTGACCCTGAGACGGGGGACCAAGCAACCAGAATGGAAGCAGGAGATGGAGAAATCCCTGCACGCAAGTGAAGAGGGAGGAAGCTGGGCACCGTACTCAGACCTGGATCCTAGAGAAAGCTATTGACCTGATGAAGAGAACTCTCAGCTCCCTAGGAGAGGAGAATACTGAACCCTACGGCCGCCCCAGTTCCTGGAGCCGCAAAGGGAGAGACACCGAGGAGGACATGGAACCTGCAACCCCAGGGACATCTACTGATCCAGGAGCTCCCACCCCCTACCGGACCACAGATGGCAATCTGGACGGAAGGCACTACCACCCACAACAGAGGCACCGATCCATTCCAAGACGTCCACCGTTGGAAGTGAAAATTCAAAGGGGAGCCAACACGCTTGGGGTTTTTCCTAACCCAAGTCCTCAGCTACATGGAGGAATATGGGCAGGATATTCCCAGCGACAAAGCCCGCATCCGGATCGTTGCAATCTGCCCTGGATGGACCAGCTGCGGATTGGGTAGTGAACTTGCATGACTCCAATGCCCCAGAACTCAGTAACTTCAACCGTTTCATGTCCTCTTTGAGAAGACGATTTGAAGACCCCCTGGCTGATCGCAAAGCCCGTGAAAGAATAACAACGATGAGGCAGGGCAAACGCCCAGTGGCTGAGTATACACAAGAATTCCGGGCCATTGTCAGCAAACTGAATTGGCCAGAAGACATCCTCCTTGGCCATTTCAAAGACGGACTAAACTATGATCTATATGATGCTTGGCCTGCCCCGAGGGGACCCACATCGACTTGAGGAATGGTACGTCTTGGCAGAGGAAGCAGAGATCGACATATTGAAGAGGCACCCGCCGAGGAAAACAATGGAGCCGCCCCCCGCCTGAGCTGACACACCAACCGGTGAAATCATCGGATACAGCCAAGAAGCAAATGGATGTTTCAAGTGCGGAAGAGAAGGGCATCGAGCTGTAGAATGCCGCTCAAAGGCCCCCCAGCACAACCCAGACAGATCCCCAATCAACAAACCCGGAAAGTATTCAGCTAAGCCAAAAGAAACGGCCATGAGAATGATGGAAATTGCAGAAACCCCCACCTCTGCTCACCAAGGGGAAAGGACTCCAGCCTACACCACAGGGCCGGTGGATGCCTCAGATGACCGCTCGGAGGGCGAACCCCTGGTAAGTGACTATATTAATCCACCCCATGCCCGAAGCTGTGAAGGTGAAAGCCTTAATAGACTCTGGCTGTACCCGCTGCCTCATTAGCCCAACACTAGTGGGGAATCTGGGCATCCCATCAAGGAGACTGGAACAACCAATCTCATTTGGCCAGCTAGATGGATCCATAGCAGGGGGGGTGCCAGCTACCCTAGCCACTTTGCCAATACATCTCTCCCTGGGCAACCATGAAGAGGACTTAACGTTGGTGGTGACCCCAGGTATGGAATGCCCAATGATTCTAGGGATGGAATGGTTGAAAAAATGGAACCCCTGGGTAAAGTGGAGGACGACAGAAATCAAATTCCCGAAGGGGGACCCTATGGACTGAAAACCCCAAGGGAGGCTACCAGAATCAAGAATAGAAAAAGCATCCATAGGAGAGGAAAAAAGATTAACAGAAATACCAGAGGAATATAGGGACCTTGCTGAAGTCTTCATTGAGGAGAGGGCGAATGAGCTTCCCCCCCACCGACCCACAGACTGTACCATTGAATTCAAGCCTGGGGCAAAACTCCCGAAGCCCAGATTATACTCCATGAGCCCAAAGGAGAAGGAGGAAATGGAAAGATTCATAAAAAAAAAAAAACCTAGAAAGAGGTTTCATTGAGCCAGCCAAGCCTAAAGTGGCTGCCCCGGTCCTTTTTAGAGAGAAGAAGGATGGCTCTTTTCGTTTATGCGTGGATTATAGGGCCCTGAATACAATCAGTGAAAGCAACCTATACCCGCTGCCCCTCATGAAAGACATGCTGTCACACCTATCGAAAGGGAAATTTTTTTCTAAACTAGACCTAAGGGAAGCTTACTATCGTGTGAGAATCAAGGAAGGGGACGAATGGAAGACTGCATTTAACTGCCCCATGGGGTGCTATCAATTCAAAGTCTTGCCATGTGGATTACAAGGGGGCCCTGCAGTCTTTATGCAATTAATCAATGACGTTCTAAGGGAGCACCTGTTTAAGGGGGTCCTTGTTTACTTGGACGACATTCTTATCTTTACTGAAACAAAAGAAGAACACGTCAAACTTGTCAGAGCGGTTTTAAAGAAGCTGCGAGCCGCTCACCTATATGCCAAACTCTCAAAATGCGAATTCCAACAGGAAAGGATAGACTACCTAGGCTATCGCATATCCCCACAGGGCATTGAAATGGACCCGGAGAAGGTCAAAGCAGTACTAAATTGGGCACCACCCCGCACAAGAAAGCAACTACAAAGTTTCCTGGGCTTTGCAAATTTTTACCGCCAATTCATTCCCTCATTTGCACAGATAGCCTTGCCCCTCACTAACTTACTAAAAACGAAGGGAGCATCCTCAGTAAAACCTAGCCAGACACTAACATGGACAATGGAGTGCCAAGCAGCGTTTGAGAGACTAAAGAGACTTTTTTCTGCCGAACCAGTACTAAGGCACCCAGACATGGACAAACCCTTCATAATACAGGCAGATGCACGTGATGTGGCAGTGGGGGCTGTGCTCTTACAAGAAAATGATGATGCAGTATTGCAACCCTGTGCATATACATCCAAGAAACTCACGGAAACAGAACAGCGCTGGCCTGTATGGGAGAAGGAGGCTTATGGGATACGTTGGGCATTACTCACATGGCGACAGTTCCTGGAAGGCAACAAAATCCCCTTCCAGGTGTGGACTGATCACAAAAAATTGGAAGCCCTGAAAACTTCCAGGAAACTCAATCCCAAACAAGCCCGCTGGTCCCAGCATTTTCACCAATTCCAATTTAAGCTCAAACATTTACCAGAAGAAAAGAACTTCCTGGCAGATGCACATCCGGCATGCCCCAAAGTATTAAAGCGGTCTTTAAGAAACCACAGACTCTAGAACAATAATGGCAGAGTCACAACTGGCAGCACCAGTAACCACAAGAACCCAAGCCAAATTAAAACCACAACTGGACAGCCAAACTGGAATTGAATTCAGAAAAAGTTTGGAAACAGATGATTGGTTCCAGAAAAACAAAAATGTGTGCACAATGAAAGACGGGTTGCCTGGGATAGGGGAAAAGTTATATATACCAACAACTCAAAGAGTAACTTTCATGCACCTTTGCCATGACACAAAATCAGCAGGGCATTTTGGATTTGTAAAAACTTTACATTTAATTAAACGGCAATTTTGGTGGCCATCCATGAAAAAGGACATTGAAAGTTATATAGCCAGTTGTCCAAAATGTGCCCCGGCAAAGAGGTTGCAAGGGAAAGTGCCAGGACTATTGCAAACAGTGGCAAGTCCCTCAGCCCCCTGGAGAGAAATAGCCATGGATTTTATAGTGGAAATGCCAGAAAGCAATGGGAATACTGTGGTCTGGACGGTCACGGACTTGTTTTCCAAACAGGTGCACTTTATCCCTTGCCAAAAGATTCCCACTGCAAAAACCTTAGCAAAACTTTTCATCCAACACATTTACAGATTGCATGGGGCACCCCAACGCATCATCTCTGACAGGGGGGTGCAATTTACGTCTGCCTTTTGGAAGGAATTTTTATCCCTCTTAGGAACCACTCAGGGACTGACATCTAGCCACCACCCTCAAGGAAATGGGGGGGCTGAAAAAATGAACTCAGTACTTAAGCAATATTTAAGATGTTTTAGTTTCCAGCAGACCGAGTGGGCGGACTTACTCCCCTTTGCAGAAGTTGCCTACAATAATGCAGTCCACTCCAGCACAGGTTACACTCCTTTTCAAATAACCACCGGTCAAAGCTTCAACCCCATGCCAGAATTAACCCCAAACGAACCAACGATCCCCTCGCTGAAAGAATTGATGGAAAAATTACAAAACACCTGGCCAATAGTCAGAAAAGCACTAGATGAAGCTAGGCAGGCTTACAAAACACAAGCCGATAAAAAAAGGGTTGAGCCTACACCATTCATTATAGGAGAGATGGTGTACTTATCTACAAAATACCTAAAGGCCCTACAGCCCTGTAAAAAACTTGGACCAAAATACATAGGACCTTTTCCAATTAAAAGAATCATAAATCCAGTAACAGTAGAATTAGAATTACCCAAAAATCTCAGGCAAATACACCCAATTTTTCATTGCAGCTTGCTGAAAAGAGAGCATCAGTCACCTCTACGGCCAAAAATCCCCCCCCCACCTCCAATCAGGGTGGAGGGTGAACAACACTTCGAAATAAAGGAAGTCCTTGACTCTAGGAGATATCATGGAGCAACTCAGTACCTAGTTGCCTGGAAACACCTCCCTCCCTCACAAAATGAGTGGGTCCATAAACGTCATGTCAGAGCCACGAAGCTATTGAAGAAGTTTCACACAGAGTATCCTAACAAGCCTGACTAAATTTTATACTTGTGTTTTCTTTCAGGTGGATCTCTCTTATTGTTAAGAGGGGCCGGATGTCAGAATCCAATTATATTTCATCTTTAAATTATCAAATATAGAAACTCCCAATTCTGCCTTCTATGGATTCTGCCATAAGAGGGAGAGAAGGGGGAGAACAAAGGGGCTTTATGGCCCTCACTTCCTTCAGTACACTTCAAAGAGCTGAATGCTGAATGTGTGTTTATTGTAACCTCGAAGTGTTAGCATACCAAAGGAGAGTAATTGCCTTTCATGTAGTTATCTGAAGTCTCCATCCAGACGGAAGACAGAAGAAAGGGAGTGGAATTGTGATACTTGAAACTATCACTGGAAGGGGGGTTGATTGGGTGGGACTACTGGGGAACCCCTTAAACCTTGAATGGGAGAGCTTGGACCCCAAGTCCTGTCTAGCATGCCTGCAACCATTTTCTCTTAATAAAGGATTCCTGTTGGAAGAATTATTCCAAGAGTTCTGTCTTCTTAAGATGCAAAGTGAAGGGTGGGTTCCTACAGTAGCACTTTTTACTGCATCGTCTTTTAAGATTTGAAATAGATCTCAGCTGGAATACTGTCACCTCCACTTGCTTTGTTGTTGCTCAGATTTTCTAAGGCCCATTTCACTTCACATTCTAGGATGTCTGGTCGAGGTCAGTGACCATCTCATTGTGGTTATCATGGACGTGAAGCTCATCTTGTAAGTTCTTTGTGTAGTTTTGCCATCCTTTCTAATCTCTTCTGCCTCTGTTAGGTCTCTGCCATTTTGGTCCTTTCTCATGCCCATCTTTGCATGAAACGTTCCCTTCATATCTCCAAGTTTCTTGAAGAGATCTCTGGTCCTCCCTATTCTGTTGTTTTCTTCTATTTCTTTGCACTGTTCATTTAAGAAGGCATTCTTATCTCTTCTAGTTATTCTCTGGAATTCTGCATTCAATTGGGTGTATCTTTCTCTTTCTCCTTTGCCTTTCGCTTCCATTCTTTCCTCAGCTATTTGCAAAGCTTCCTCAGAAAGCCATTTTGCTTTCTTGCATTTCTTTTTCTTTGGGATGGTTTTAGTTGCTACCTCTTGTACAATGTTGTGAACCTCTGTCCATAGTTCTTCAGGCACTCTGTCTATTAGATCTAATTCCTTAAATCTATTTGTCACTCTACTGTATATTCATCAGGGATATGATTTAGTTCATACCTGAGTGGCCTAGTGTTTTTCCCTACTTACTTCAATTTA
Organism: Crotalus tigris; assembly: GCF_016545835.1. NCBI lineage: Eukaryota > Metazoa > Chordata > Lepidosauria > Squamata > Viperidae > Crotalus > Crotalus tigris. Next base: position 306,161 of record NW_024096878.1, read on the forward strand.
AGCCTAAATTTTGCAACGAGAGCTCATGATCTGAGCCACAGTCAGCTCCTGGTCTTGTTTTTACTGACTGTATAGAGCTTCTCCATCTTTGGCTGCAGAGCACATAGTCAATCTGATTTCTATGTTGACCGTCTGGTGAGGTCCATGTGTAGAGCCGTCTCTTGGGTTGTTGGAAAAGAGTGTTTGTTATGACCATCGTATTCTCTTGACAAAATTCTGTTAGCCTGTGCCCTGCTTCATTTTGTACTCCAAGTCCAAACTTGCCTGTTATTCCGGTTATCTTTTGGCTTCCTACCTTAGCATTCCAATCCCCCATGATGATAAGGACATCATTTTTTGGTGTTAAGTCTATAAGGTGCTGTAGGGCTTCATAAAACTGGTCAATTTCATCCTCTTCAGCACCAGTGGTTGGGGCATAGATTTGGACTATTGTGATATTGAATGGTTTGCCTTGGATTCGAATTGAGATCATTCTGTCATTTTGGGGATTGTATCCCAGTATTGCTTTTCCTATTCTTTTATTGACTATGAAGGTTACTCAATTTCTTATGAGGGATTCTTGCCCACAGTAGTATACCTGATGGTCATCTGAGTTAAATTCACCCATTCCTGTCCATTTTAGTTCGCTGATTCCTAAGATGTCGATGTTCATTCTTGTCATCTCTTTTTTGACTACGTCTAGCTTGCCTTGATTCATGGATCTTACATTCCAGGTTCCTATGGGGAAAAAATCTTTACAGCATCGGACTTTCCTTTCACCACCAGATATATCCACAGCTGAGCGTCCTTTCGGCTTTGGCCCAGTCGCTTCATTCTTTCTGGCACTACTAGTACTAGCC